>NW_028126091.1:0-532913 GCF_965194825.1 Balaenoptera physalus | reverse complement strand
GAATAAGGGACAGTATCAGGGCATGACTTAGGAGCAGCATAAAGGCCTCTGTAGGATCAGCATTTGGGTCTTCGTTAAAGATATTATCAGGGCCTCTGTTAGGGACAGCCTCAAGGTCTCACTTAGGGACAGCGTCAGGGCTTTCTTTGGGAAAGTTTCAGGAACTTGGTAAGACATGGGTCAGGATATTAGCTCAGGATAATGTCAGGTGTTCAGATATTGACGGCAGAAGGGCCTTAGTTAGAGGCAGTGTCAGGCCTAAGTTCGGAATAGCATCAGAGCCTTTGTTAGGTACAGTGTCAGTGACGGAGTTAGGTGTAGTGTCAGGGCCTTAGTTAGGGACAGTGTCAGGACCTGCGTTAGGACGCGCCTCCAGGCCTCAGTTAGGGACAGGTTCACGGCCTCGGACCTAAATTCAGGGCCTCATTTAGGGACAGAATCACCGATTTAGCTAGCATAAGAGGATCTACAGCTGAAAGCAACTTGAACACCACCACAAGCAGATGCAGAAGTGAACCATGCACGCTCCTATGAAGGAATATTCCACAGCAGTTGAGTACATTTTGTTTAAAGTTAGTAACACTATAAAAATTATGTTTTTAAGAAAACCATATTCAGAAGATGAAAGAATCTCGTTCTAAAGAATCTCTTTAGCTAATCTCGACATTAGCTAAAGAGAAGGTTAGGTTAAGATCTAGGGAGAGTGTCAGGAAATGACCTAGGGATAGTGTCAAGACCTTGGTTACTTAGAGCATCAGGGCCTAAATAAGGACCAGTGAGTGTCAGGGCTTCGGGTAGGGACAGCGTCAGAGCCTGACTTAGGGAGAGCGACAGGGCCTGAGTGAGGCCTAGCGTCAGGGCCTTAGCTAGGGACAGTGTCAGCGCATGACTTAGGAGCAACATAAGAGCCACGGTAGGATCAGCCTCAGGGGCTATGTTAAAGATATTATCAGGGCCTCTGTTAGGGACAGCCTCAAGGCCTCACTTAGGGAGAGCATCAGGGCTTCCTTAGGGAGAGTTTCAGGACCTTGGTAAGAGATGAGTTAGGATATTAGCTCAGGATAATGTCAGGACTTTAGATATTGATGGTAGCAGGGCCTAAGTAAGGGACAGTGTCAAGGCGTTAGTTAGGAGTAGCGGGCCCCTGATAGGTCCAGTGTCAGGTCCTCAGTTAGCAATAGTGTTAGGGCCTTAGTTAGGGACAGTGTCAGGGCCAGATGTAGGACGAGCATCTAGGCCTTAGTTCGGGACAGTTTCACGGTCTTGGGACTAAATTCAGTGCCTGAGGCAGGCACAACCTAAGGGCTTCAGTTAGCATAAGAGGCAGGACATTAGCTAGTGACAGTGTCAGTTTAGCATGTAGGGATAGTGTCAGGAAATGACCTAAGGATAGTGTGAAGACCTTTGTTACTGAGACTCTCAGGGCCTTATTCAGAACCAGTGTTAGGGCTTCAGGTAGGGACAGCATCAGAGCCTGACTTAGGGAGAGCAATAGGGTCTGAGTGAGGCCTAGCGTCAGACCCTTAGCTGGGGACACTGTCAGGGCATGACTTAGGAGCAGCATCCCGGCCTCTGTTGGATCAGCCTTAGGGTCTTAGTTAAAGACATGATCAGTGTCTGAGTTAGTCACAGCATCAAGGCCTGAGTTAGTTAGGGAAAGCTGCAGGGCCTCACTTAGGGAAAGCGTCAGGGCTTACTTTGGGAGAGTTTCAGGACCTTGGTAAGACATGGGTCAGGATATTAGCTCCGGATAATGTCAGGACTTTAGATATTGATGGCAGCAGCCCTTAGTTAGAGACAGTGTCAGGCCCTGAGTTACGACTAGCATCAGAGCCTTTGTTAGGTACACTTTACGGGACTGAGTTAGGAGTAGAGTCAGGGCCTTAGTTAGTGACAGTGTCAGGGCCTGACTTCGGGAGAGCGACAGGGCCTGAGTGAGGCCTAGCGTCAGGCCCTTTGCTGGGCACACTGTCAGGGCATGACTTTGGAGCAGCATCAGCGTCTTTGCTGGATCAGCATTAAGGTCTTGGTGAAATACATAATCAGGGCCTGAGTTAGTCACAGCTTCAAGGCTTCAGTTAAGGAAAGCTTCAGGGCCTGAGTTAGGGACAGCCTCAGGTCTTCACTTACGGACAGCGTCAGGGCTTACTTTGGGACAGTTTCAGGACCTTGGAAAGACATAGGTCAGGATATTAGCTCAGGATAATGTCAGGACTTTAAATACTGATGGCAGCAGGGCCTTAGTTACAGACACTTTGAGGGCCTGATTTAGGCCTAGCATCAGTGACTTTGTTAGATACAGTGTAAGGGACTGAGTTAGGAGTAGTGTCAGGGCCTTGCTTAGGGACAGTGTCAGGGTCTGAGTTAGGTGTACTGTCAGAGACCTAGTTAGGGACAGTGCTAGGGCCTGAGTTACGATTCGTGTCAAGGCCTTATTTAGGACCAATTTCAGGGCCTTAGTTTGGAGTAGCATCAGAGCCATTGTTAGTAAACGTATGAGGGCCTGAGTTAGGCGTACTGTCAGGGCCTTAGCTAGGGACAGTGTTAGGGCCTGAGTTAGGATTAGTGTCAAGGCCTTATTTAAGACCAATTTTAGGGCTTTAGTTTGGACTAGCAACAGAGCCTTTGTTAGGTATCATTTCGGGACCGAAGTTAGGTGTAGTGTCAGGGCCATTGTTAGGGACAGTATCAGGGCCTGACTTAGGAGAAGTTCAGGGCCTTAGCCAGGGAAAGGGTCAGGGCCTTAGTAAGGGATATTATCAGGACCTGAATTAGCAGTAGTGTCAAAAATCCTTAGTGAGGAAAGTTAGGAATAAGTCAGGACTCAGGCCCTGACACTGTCCTTAACTAAGGCCCTGACACTACTCGTAACACAGGCCCTGATCTGATTCCTATCATAGGCCCTGACACTGGTCTTAACTAAGTTCCGGACACTGGCCCTAACTAAAGCTGTGACGCTACTCTTAACTCAGGCACTGACACTGTCCCTAACAAAGCCTCTGACACTACTCCTAACTCAGGCCCTGACACTGTCCCTAACAAAGGCCCTGATACTACTACGAACTCAGCACTGGCACTGTCCCTAACTTAGGCCCTGACTCTACTCCTAACTCAGGAACTGACACTGTCACTAACTAAGGCCCTGACACTGTTCATAACTCACACCCTAACACTCCTCCTAAATCATGCCCTGGCAATGTCCCTAACTAAGGCCTTGACACTATTCCTAACTCAGGCACTGATACAATACCTAAGGAAGCCCCTGACATTACTCCTAACTCAGACCCAGAAAAGGTCCCTAACTAAGGCCGACAAAACTCCTAACTCAGGCACTGACACTGTCCCAAAATAAGGCCCTGAATCTATTCCTAACTGAGGCGCTGATACAATACTTAACGAAGGCACTGATGCTACTCCTAACTAAGGCCCTGACACTACTCCTAACTCAGGCAATGACACAGTCCATAACTAAGGCCCTGACACTATTCCCAACTCAGGCACTGACAGTGTACGTAACTAAAACCCTGACACTACACCTAACTCAGGCACTGACAGTGTCCCTAACAAGGGCCCTCACACTACTCCCAACTCAGTCACTGACATTTTCCCTAATTGAGGCAATGATACTACTCCCAACTCAGGAACTAAGGCTCTGGATCATTGTGATGACAAGCGCCATGGAGCACTGTGATGACAAGGGTCATGGAGAATTGCGATGACAAGTGCATGGCGCATTGTGATGACAGGGGTCATGGAGAATTGTGATGACAGGGGCCATGGAGCATTGTGATGACAGAGTTCATGGGGCATTGTGATGAAAGTGGTCATGGAGCGTTGTGATGAAAATGGTCATGGAGCGTTGTGATGAAAGTGGTCCTGGAGGATTCTGATGAAAAGTGCTATGGAGCATTGTGATGACAGGGGTCATGGAGCATTGTGAGGACAAGCGCCATGGAGCTTTGTGATGACAAGAGCCATGGAGCATTGTAAGGAAAGGGGTCATGGAGCATCGTGATGAACGTGGTCATGGAGCTTTGTTATGACAATGTTCATGGCGCATTTTGATGAAAGTGTTCATGGAGCATTGTGATGGAAGGGGTCATGGGGCATTGTGATGAGAAGGGCCATGGAGCATTGTGATGAAAGGGTTCATGGAGCACTGTGATGATAAGGGCATGGAGCCTTGTGATCAAAATGGTCATGGAGCATTGTGATGAAAAGGGGTCATGGAGCATTGTGATGAACACGGCACATGGAGCTTTGTGATGAACGTGGTCATGGAGCATTGTGATGAAAGACCTCTGGGAGCATTGTGATGAAAGGCGCCATGGGCATTGTGATGACAAGGGGTCATGGAGCATTGTGATGGCAAGCGCCATGGGGCATTCTGATGGCATGAACCATGGAATATTGTGATGAAAAGGGTCATGGACCACCGTGCTGAATGTGGTCATGGAGCATTGTGATACACAGCGCCATGGAGCATTGTGATGACAAGCGTCATGGAGCTTTGTGATGAAATGTCTCATGGAACATTGTGATGACAGGGGTCTTGGAGCACTGTGATTACATTGAACATGGAGCATTGTGATGACAAAGGCCATGGAGCATTGTGATGAGAAGGGCATGGAGCATTGTGATGACAAAAGTCATAGAGCAGTGCGATGAAAGGATTAATGGAGCATTGTGATGAAACGGGTCATGGAGCATTGTGATGACAGGGGGCATGGAGCACTGTGATGAAAGGGGTTATGGAGCACTGTGATTACAGGGGTAATTGTGATGCATTGTGATGAAAGGGGACATGAGACAGGGGTAATGGAGCATTCTGATGAAAGTTTTCATGGCTCATTGTGATGAAAAGGGGCATGGAGCATTGTGAGGAAAAGGGTTATGGAGCACTGTGATTACAGTGGTAATTTAGAGCATTGTGATAAACGGGGACATGGAGCAATTTGATGACAGGGGTCATGGGGCATTGTGAGGACATGTGCCATGGAGCATTGTGATGATAGGAGTCATGGGGCATTGTGATGACAGGGGGCATGGAACATTGTGATCACAAGAGCATGGATCATTGTGAGGCAAGGGTCATGGGCCAATGTGATGACATGGGGTATGGAGCATTGTGATGACAATGGTATGTAGCATTGCGATGACAAGGGTCAGGAAGCATTGCCATGAGAGTGGTCATGGAGCACTGGGATGCCAGGGGTCATGGAGCATTGTGTTGACAATGGTCATGGCGCATTTTGATGAAACGGGTCACGGAGCACTGTGATGGAAGGGGTCATGGAGCATTGTGATGACAGGGGTCATGGGGCATTGTGATGATAAGGGCGTGGAGCATTGTGATGACAGTGGTCACGGAACATTGTGACGATAAGGGCATGGAGCCTAGTGAGGGACAGTCTAGCGGTCTTGGGACTAAATTCAGTGCCTGAGGTAGGCACAGCATAAGGCCTTTAGTTAGCATAAGAGGTAGGATATTAGCTCGGGACAGGGTTAGGGTGAAGGCTAGGAATCGTGTCTGGAAATGACCTAAGGATAGTGTGAAGACCTTTGTTACTGAGAATATCAGGGCCTTATTCAGAACCAGTGTTAGGGCTTCAGGTAGGGACAGTATCAGGTCCTGACTTAGGGAGAGCGACAGGGTCTGAGTGAGGCCTAACGTCAGGCCCTCAGCTGGGGACACTGTCAGGGAGTGACTTAGGAGCAGCATCAGTGCCTTTGTTGGATCAGCTTTAGGCTCTTAGTTAAAGATGACCAGAGCCCTAGTTAGTCACAGCGTCAAGGCCTCAGTTAGGGAAAGCTTCAGGGCCTGAGTTACGGACAGCCTCAGGTCTTCACTTAAAGACAGCGACAGGGCTGTCTTAGGGAGAGTGTCAAGACCTTGGTTAGAAATGGATCAGGATATTATCTCAGGAGAGTGTCAGGATTTTAATTATTGCTGGCAGCAGGGCCTATATTAGGGACAGATTCTGGGCCTTTGTTAGAGACAGTGTCATGGCCTTAGTTAGGAGTAGTCAGGGCCTTAGTTAGGGAGAGCATTAGGGTTTCAGTCAGCATAAGATGCAGGAGATTATCTCGGGACAGAGTCAGGTTCCAGGCCAGAGATAGTGAAAGGAAATGACCAAGGGATAACGAAAAGACCTTAGTCATTGAGAGCATCAGGGCCTTAGTTAGCAGCAGCGTGAGGGCCTTAATCAGGACCAGTGCCAGGGCTTGATGTACGGACAGCGTCAGAGCCTAACTAAGGTACAGCAACAGGGCCTAAGTGAGGCCTATCTTTGGGGCCTGAATAAGGGACAGTATCAGGGCATGACTTAGGAGCAGCATAAAGGCCTCTGTAGGATCAGCATTTGGGTCTTCGTTAAAGATATTATCAGGGCCTCTGTTAGGGACAGCCTCAAGGTCTCACTTAGGGACAGCGTCAGGGCTTTCTTTGGGAAAGTTTCAGGAACTTGGTAAGACATGGGTCAGGATATTAGCTCAGGATAATGTCAGGTGTTCAGATATTGACGGCAGAAGGGCCTTAGTTAGAGGCAGTGTCAGGCCTAAGTTCGGAATAGCATCAGAGCCTTTGTTAGGTACAGTGTCAGTGACGGAGTTAGGTGTAGTGTCAGGGCCTTAGTTAGGGACAGTGTCAGGACCTGCGTTAGGACGCGCCTCCAGGCCTCAGTTAGGGACAGGTTCACGGCCTCGGACCTAAATTCAGGGCCTCATTTAGGGACAGAATCACCGATTTAGCTAGCATAAGAGGATCTACAGCTGAAAGCAACTTGAACACCACCACAAGCAGATGCAGAAGTGAACCATGCACGCTCCTATGAAGGAATATTCCACAGCAGTTGAGTACATTTTGTTTAAAGTTAGTAACACTATAAAAATTATGTTTTTAAGAAAACCATATTCAGAAGATGAAAGAATCTCGTTCTAAAGAATCTCTTTAGCTAATCTCGACATTAGCTAAAGAGAAGGTTAGGTTAAGATCTAGGGATAGTGTCAGGAAATGACTTAGGGATAGTGTCAAGACCTTGGTTACTTAGAGCATCAGGGCCTAAATAAGGACCAGTGAGTGTCAGGGCTTCGGGTAGGGACAGCGTCAGAGCCTGACTTAGGGAGAGCGACAGGGCCTGAGTGAGGCCTAGCGTCAGGGCCTTAGCTAGGGACAGTGTCAGCGCATGACTTAGGAGCAACATAAGAGCCACGGTAGGATCAGCCTCAGGGGCTATGTTAAAGATATTATCAGGGCCTCTGTTAGGGACAGCCTCAAGGCCTCACTTAGGGAGAGCATCAGGGCTTCCTTAGGGAGAGTTTCAGGACCTTGGTAAGAGATGAGTTAGGATATTAGCTCAGGATAATGTCAGGACTTTAGATATTGATGGTAGCAGGGCCTAAGTAAGGGACAGTGTCAAGGCGTTAGTTAGGAGTAGCGGGCCCCTGATAGGTCCAGTGTCAGGTCCTCAGTTAGCAATAGTGTTAGGGCCTTAGTTAGGGACAGTGTCAGGGCCAGATGTAGGACGAGCATCTAGGCCTTAGTTCGGGACAGTTTCACGGTCTTGGGACTAAATTCAGTGCCTGAGGCAGGCACAACCTAAGGGCTTCAGTTAGCATAAGAGGCAGGACATTAGCTAGTGACAGTGTCAGTTTAGCATGTAGGGATAGTGTCAGGAAATGACCTAAGGATAGTGTGAAGACCTTTGTTACTGAGACTCTCAGGGCCTTATTCAGAACCAGTGTTAGGGCTTCAGGTAGGGACAGCATCAGAGCCTGACTTAGGGAGAGCAATAGGGTCTGAGTGAGGCCTAGCGTCAGACCCTTAGCTGGGGACACTGTCAGGGCATGACTTAGGAGCAGCATCCCGGCCTCTGTTGGATCAGCCTTAGGGTCTTAGTTAAAGACATGATCAGTGTCTGAGTTAGTCACAGCATCAAGGCCTGAGTTAGTTAGGGAAAGCTGCAGGGCCTCACTTAGGGAAAGCGTCAGGGCTTACTTTGGGAGAGTTTCAGGACCTTGGTAAGACATGGGTCAGGATATTAGCTCCGGATAATGTCAGGACTTTAGATATTGATGGCAGCAGCCCTTAGTTAGAGACAGTGTCAGGCCCTGAGTTACGACTAGCATCAGAGCCTTTGTTAGGTACACTTTACGGGACTGAGTTAGGAGTAGAGTCAGGGCCTTAGTTAGTGACAGTGTCAGGGCCTGACTTCGGGAGAGCGACAGGGCCTGAGTGAGGCCTAGCGTCAGGCCCTTTGCTGGGCACACTGTCAGGGCATGACTTTGGAGCAGCATCAGCGTCTTTGCTGGATCAGCATTAAGGTCTTGGTGAAATACATAATCAGGGCCTGAGTTAGTCACAGCTTCAAGGCTTCAGTTAAGGAAAGCTTCAGGGCCTGAGTTAGGGACAGCCTCAGGTCTTCACTTACGGACAGCGTCAGGGCTTACTTTGGGACAGTTTCAGGACCTTGGAAAGACATAGGTCAGGATATTAGCTCAGGATAATGTCAGGACTTTACATACTGATGGCAGCAGGGCCTTAGTTACAGACACTTTGAGGGCCTGATTTAGGCCTAGCATCAGTGACTTTGTTAGATACAGTGTAAGGGACTGAGTTAGGAGTAGTGTCAGGGCCTTGCTTAGGGACAGTGTCAGGGTCTGAGTTAGGTGTACTGTCAGAGACCTAGTTAGGGACAGTGCTAGGGCCTAAGTTACGATTCGTGTCAAGGCCTTATTTAGGACCAATTTCAGGGCCTTAGTTTGGACTAGCATCAGAGCCATTGTTAGTAAACGTATGAGGGCCTGAGTTAGGCGTACTGTCAGGGCCTTAGCTAGGGACAGTGTTAGGGCCTGAGTTAGGATTAGTGTCAAGGCCTTATTTAAGACCAATTTTAGGGCTTTAGTTTGGACTAGCAACAGAGCCTTTGTTAGGTATCATTTCGGGACCGAAGTTAGGTGTAGTGTCAGGGCCATTGTTAGGGACAGTATCAGGGCCTGACTTAGGAGAAGTTCAGGGCCTTAGCCAGGGAAAGGGTCAGGGCCTTAGTAAGGGATATTATCAGGACCTGAATTAGCAGTAGTGTCAAAAATCCTTAGTGAGGAAAGTTAGGAATAAGTCAGGACTCAGGCCCTGACACTGTCCTTAACTAAGGCCCTGACACTACTCGTAACACAGGCCCTGATCTGATTCCTATCATAGGCCCTGACACTGGTCTTAACTAAGGCCCGGACACTGGCCCTAACTAAAGCTGTGACACTACTCTTAACTCAGGCACTGACACTGTCCCTAACAAAGCCTCTGACACTACTCCTAACTCAGACCCTGACACTGTCCCTAACAAAGGCCCTGATACTGTTCATAACTCACACCCTAACACTCCTCCTAAATCATGCCCTGGCAATGTCCCTAACTAAGGCCTTGACACTATTCCTAACTCAGGCACTGATACAATAACTAAGGAAGCCCCTGACATTACTCCTAACTCAGGCCCTGAAAAGGTCCCTAACTAAGGCCGACAAAACTCCTAACTCAGGCACTGACACTGTCCCAAAATAAGGCCCTGAATCTATTCCTAACTGAGGCGCTGATACAATACTTAACGAAGGCACTGATGCTACTCCTAACTAAGGCCCTGACACTACTCCTAACTCAGGCAATGACACAGTCCATAACTAAGGCCCTGACACTATTCCCAACTCAGGCACTGACAGTGTACGTAACTAAAACCCTGACACTACACCTAACTCAGGCACTGACAGTGTCCCTAACAAGGGCCCTCACACTACTCCCAACTCAGTCACTGACATTTTCCCTAATTGAGGCAATGATACTACTCCCAACTCAGGAACTAAGGCTCTGGATCATTGTGATGACAAGCGCCATGGAGCACTGTGATGACAAGGGTCATGGAGAATTGCGATGACAAGTGCATGGCGCATTGTGATGACAGGGGTCATGGAGAATTGTGATGACAGGGGCCATGGAGCATTGTGATGACAGAGTTCATGGGGCATTGTGATGAAAGTGGTCATGGAGCATTGTGATGAAAATGGTCATGGAGCATTGTGATGAAAGTGGTCATGGAGGATTGTGGTGAAAAGCGCTATGGAGCATTGTGATGACAGGGGTCATGGAGCATTGTGAGGACAAGTGCCATGGAGCATTGTGATGATAGGAGTCATGGGGCATTGTGATGACAGGGATCTTGGAGCTTTGTGGTGAAAGGGGTCATGGAACATTGTGATTACAAAGACCTGGAGCATTGTGATCACAATCACCATGGATCATTGTGATTCGTGGGGTAATGGAGCATTGTCATGAAAGGGGTCATGGATCATTGTGATTACAGGGAATCGAGGAGCATTGTTTTGACAAGCTCCAGGGATCATTGTGATGAAACGGGAAAAGGAGAATTGTGATGAAAGGAATCATGGATCATTGTGATGACAGGGATCATGGAGCATTGTTACGACAAGAGCGAATGAGCACTGTGATGACAAGGGCCATGGATCATGGTGATGACAGGGGTCAGGGGGCATTGTAATGACAGGGCTCATGGAGCATTGTGATGACAATGGTCATGGAGAATTTTGATGAAAGGGGTCATGGAGCATTGTGCTGAAAGTGGTCATGGATCTTTGTGATGACATGCACCAGGGAGCATTGTGATGACAAGGGCCATGGATCATTGTGATGACAGTGGTTATGGAGCATTGTGATGAAAGGTGTCATGGCTCATTGTGATGACAGGGGGCCTGGAGCATTGTGATGACAGGGTTCATGGGGCATTGTGATGACAAGGGCCTTGGAGCATTGTGATGAAAGTGGTCATATGGCATTTTGAATGATAGGGGCCATGGAACATTGTGATGACAAGTGTCATGGAGCCTTGTAATGACAGGGTGCATGGAACATTGTGATGTCACCGCCATGTAGCATTTTAGACAAGGGTCAAGGAGTATTGTGATGATAAGTGCGTGGAACATTGCGAAGACAGGTGTCATGGAGCATTGTGATGATAAGGGCATGGAGCCTTGTGATGACAGGGGGCATTGAACATTGTAATGAAAGGGGGCATGGAGCATTGTGATGACAGGGGGCATAAAGCATTGTGATGAAAAGGGCATGGAGCATTGTGAGACCAGTCTCGTGGAGCATTGTGTTGAGAGTGGGCTTGGAGCATTGTGGTGACAGGGGGCATGAAACTTTGTGATGACAATGGCATGGAGCATTGTGAGAAAAGTGTTAAGGAGAGTTATTATGAAAGGGGTCATGGAAGACTCTGATTACAGGGGACATGGAGCATTGTAATGACAAAGACAAGTAGCATTGTGATGACATGGCTCACGCAGCATTGTGGGGAAATGGGTCATGGGGCATTGTGATGACAGGGGTTATGGAGCATTGTGATGAAAGCGGCCATGGAACATTGTGATGAAAGGGGTCAAGGATCATTGTGATTACAGGGATCATGGAGCATTGTGATGACAAGCGCCAAGGATCACTGTGAGGAAAGGGGTAATGGAGAATTGTTATCAAAGGCGTCATGGATCATTGTGATTACAGTGGTCATGGGGCCTTGTGATGACAAGCGCCATGGAGCTTTGTGATGACAAGAGCCAAGGAGCATTGTAAGGAAAGGGACCATGGAGCATCGTGATGAACGTGGTCATGGAGCTTTGTTATGACAATGTTCATGGCGCATTTTGATGAAAGGGTTCATGGAGCATTATGATGGAAGGGGTCATGGGGCATTGTGATGAGAAGGGCCATGGAGCATTGTGATGAAAGGGTTCATGGAGCACTGTGATGATAAGGGCATGGAGCTTTGTGATCAAAATGGTCATGGAGCTTTGTGATGAAAAGGGGTCATGGAGCATTGTGATGAACACGGCACATGGAGCTTTGTGATGAAAGTGGTCATGGAGCATTGTGATGAAAGACCTCTGGGAGCATTGTGATGAAAGGCGCCATGGGCATTTTGATGACAAGGGGTCATGGAGCATTGTGATGGCAAGCGCCATGGGGCATTCTGATGGCATGAACCATGGAATATTGTGATGAAAATTGTCATGGACCACCGTGCTGAATGTGGTCATGGAGCATTGTGATGCACAGCGCCATGGAGCATTGTGATGACAAGCGTCATGGAGTTTTGTGATGAAATGTCTCATGGAACATTGTGATGACAGTGGTCTTGGAGCACTGTGATTACATTGAACATGGAGCATTGTGATGACAAAGGCCATGGAGCATTGTGATGAGAAGGGCATGGAGCATTGTGATGACAAAAGTCATAGAGCAGTGCGATGAAAGGATTAATGGAGCATTGTGATGAAAGGGGTCATGGAACATTGTGATGACAGGGGGCATGGAGCACTGTGATGAAAGGGGTTATGGAGCACTGTGATTACAGGGGTAATTGTGATGCATTGTGATGAAAGGGGACATGAGACAGGGGTAATGGAGCATTCTGATGAAAGTTTTCATGGCTCATTGTGATGAAAAGGGGCATGGAGCATTGTGAGGAAAAGGGTTATGGAGCACTGTGATTACAGTGGTAATTTAGAGCATTGTGATAAACGGGGACATGGAGCAATTTGATGACAGTGGTCATGGGGCATTGTGAGGACATGTGCCATGGAGCATTGTGATGATAGGAGTCATGGGGCATTGTGATGACAGGGGGAATGGAACATTGTGATCACAAGAGCATGGATCATTGAGAGGCAAGGGTCATGGGCCAATGTGATGACATGGGGTATGGAGCATTGTGATGACAATGGTATGTAGTATTGCGATGACAAGGGTCAGGAAGCATTGCCATGAGAGTGGTCATGCAGCACTGGGATGCCAGGGGTCATGGAGCATTGTGCTGACAATGGTCATGGCGCATTTTGATGAAACGGGTCACGGAGCACTGTGATGGAAGGGGTCATGGAGCATTGTGATGACAGTGGTCACGGAATATTGTGACGATAAGGGCATGGAGCCTAGTGAGGGACAGTCTAGCGGTCTTGGGACTAAATTCAGTGCCTGAGGTAGGCACAGCATAAGGCCTTTAGTTAGCATAAGACGTAGGATATTAGCTCGGGACAGGGTTAGGGTGAAGGCTAGGAATCGTGTCTGGAAATGACCTAAGGATAGTGTGAAGACCTTTGTTACTGAGAATATCAGGGCCTTATTCAGAACCAGTGTTAGGGCTTCAGGTAGGGACAGTATCAGGGCCTGACTTAGGGAGAACGACAGGGTCTGAGTGAGGCCTAATGTCAGGCCCTCAGCTGGGGACACTGTCAGGGAGTGACTTAGGAGCAGCATCAGTGCCTTTGTTGGATCAGCTTTAGGCTCTTAGTTAAAGATGACCAGAGCCCTAGTTAGTCACAGCGTCAAGGCCTCAGTTAGGGAAAGCTTCAGGGCCTGAGTTACGGACAGCCACAGGTCTTCACTTAAAGACAGCGACAGGGCTTTCTTAGGGAGAGTGTCAAGACCTTGGTTAGAAATGGGTCAGGATATTATCTCAGGAGAGTGTCAGGAGTTTAGTTATAGCTGGCAGCAGGGCCTATATTAGGGACAGATTCTGGGCCTTTGTTAGAGACAGTGTCATGGCCTTAGTTAGGAGTAGTCAGGGCCTTAGTTAGGGAGAGCATTAGGGTTTCAGTCAGCATAAGATGCAGGAGATTATCTTGGGACAGAGTCAGGTTCCAGGCCAGAGATAGTGAAAGGAAATGACCAAGGGATAACGAGAAGACCTTAGTCATTGAGAGCATCAGGGCCTTAGTTAGTAGCAGCGTGAGGGCCTTAATCAGGACCAGTGCCAGGGCTTGATGTACGGACAGCGTCAGAGCCTAACTAAGGTACAGCAACAGGGCCTAAGTGAGGCCTATCTTTGGGGCCTGAGTAAGGGACAGTATCAGGGCATGACTTAGGAGCAGCATAAAGGCCTCTGTAGGATCAGCATTAGGGTCTTCGTTAAAGATATTATCAGGGCCTCTGTTAGGGACAGCCTCAAGGTCTCACTTAGGGACAGCGTCAGGGCTTACTTTGGGAAAGTTTCAGGACCTTGGTAAGACATGGGTCAGGATATTAGCTCAGGATAATGTCAGGTGTTCAGATATTGACGGCAGCAGGGCCTTAGTTAGAGGCAGTGTCAGGCCTAAGTTCGGAATAGCATCAGAGCCTTTGTTAGGTACAGTGTCAGTGACGGAGTTAGGTGTAGTGTCAGGGCCTTAGTTAGGGACAGTGTCAGGACCTGCATTAGGACGCGCCTCCAGGCCTCAGTTAGGGACAGGTTCACGGCCTCGGACCTAAATTCAGGGCCTCATTTAGGGACAGAATCACAGATTTAGCTAGCATAAGAGGATCTACAGCTGAAAGCAACTTGAACACCACCACAAGCAGATGCAGAAGTGAACCATGCACGCTCCTATGAAGGACTATTCCACAGCAGTTGAGTACATTTTGTTTAAAGTTAGTAACACTATAAAAATTATGTTTTTAAGAAAACCATATTCAGAAGATGAAAGAATCTCGTTCTAAAGAATCTCTTTAGCTAATCTCGACATTAGCTAAAGAGAAGGTTAGGTTAAGATCTAGGGATAGTGTCAGGAAATGACCTAGGGATAGTGTCAAGACCTTGGTTACTTAGAGCATCAGGGCCTAATTAAGGACCAGTGAGTGTCAGGGCTTCGGGTAGGGACAGCGTCAGAGCCTGACTTAGGGAGAGCGACAGGGCCTGAGTGAGGCCTAGCATCAGGGCCTTAGCTAGGGACAGTGTCAGCGCATGACTTAGGAGCAACATAAGAGCCACGGTAGGATCAGCCTCAGGGGCTATGTTAAAGATATTATCAGGGCCTCTGTTAGGGACAGCCTCAAGGCCTCACTTAGGGAGAGCATCAGGGCTTCCTTAGGGAGAGTTTCAGGACCTTGGTAAGAGATGAGTTAGGATATTAGCTCAGGATAATGTCAGGACTTTAGATATTGATGGTAGCAGGGCCTAAGTAAGGGACAGTGTCAAGGCGTTAGTTAGGAGTAGCGGGCCCCTGATAGGTCCAGTGTCAGGTCCTCAGTTAGCAATAGTGTTAGGGCATTAGTTAGGGACAGTGTCAGGGCCAGATGTAGGACGAGCATCTAGGCCTTAGTTCGGGACAGTTTCACTGTCTTGGGACTAAATTCAGTGCCTGAGGCAGGCACAACCTAAGGGCTTCAGTTAGCATAAGAGGCAGGACATTAGCTAGTGACAGTGTCAGTTTAACATGTAGGGATAGTGTCAGGAAATGACCTAAGGATAGTGTGAAGACCTTTGTTACTGAGACTCTCAGGGCCTTATTCAGAACCAGTGTTAGGGCTTCGGGTAGGAACAGCGTCAGAGCCTGACTTTGGGAGAGCGATAGGGTCTGAGTGAGGCCTAGAATCAGACCCTTAGCTGGGGACACTGTCAGGGCATGACTTAGGAGCAGCCTCAGGGCCTCTGTTGGATCAGCCTTAGGGTCTTAGTTAAAGACATGATCAGTGTCTGAGTTAGTCACAGCATCAAGGCCTGAGTTAGTTAGGGAAAGCTGCAGGGCCTCACTTAAGGACAGCGTCAGGGCTTACTTTGGGAGAGTTTCAGGACCTTGGTAAGACATGGGTCAGGATATTAGCTCCGGATAATGTCAGGACTTTAGATATTGATGGCAGCAGCCCTTAGTTAGAGACAGTGTGAGGCCCTGAGTTACGACTAGCATCAGAGCCTTTGTTAGGTACACTTTACGGGACTGAGTTAGGAGTAGAGTCAGGGCCTTAGTTAGTGACAGTGTCAGGGCCTGACTTCGGGAGAGCGACAGGGCCTGAGTGAGGCCTAGCGTCAGGCCCTTTGCTGGGCACACTGTCAGGGCATGACTTTGGAGCAGCATCAGCGTCTTTGCTGGATCAGCATTAAGGTCTTGGTGAAATACATAATCAGGGCCTGAGTTAGTCACAGCTTCAAGGCTTCAGTTAAGGAAAGCTTCAGGGCCTGAGTTAGGGACAGCCTCAGGTCTTCACTTACGGACAGCGTCAGGGCTTACTTTGGGACAGTTTCAGGACCTTGGAAAGACATAGGTCAGGATATTAGCTCAGGAAAATGTCAGGACTTTACATACTGATGGCAGCAGGGCCTTAGTTACAGACACTTTGAAGGCCTGATTTAGGCCTAGCATCAGTGACTTTGTTAGATACAGTGTAAGGGACTGTGTTAGGAGTAGTGTCAGGGCCTTGCTTAGGGACAGTGTCAGGGTCTGAGTTAGGTGTACTGTCAGAGACCTAGTTAGGGACAGTGCTAGGGCCTGAGTTACGATTCGTGTCAAGGCCTTATTTAGGACCAATTTCAGGGCCTTAGTTTGGACTAGCATCAGAGCCATTGTTAGGAATCGTATGAGGGCCTGAGTTAGGCGTACTGTCAGGGCCTTAGCTAGGGACAGTGTTAGGGACTGAGTTAGGATTAGTGTCAAGGCCTTATTTAGGACCAATTTCAGGGCCTTAGTTTGGACTAGCAACAGAGCCTTTGTTAGGTATCATTTCGGGGCCTCAGTTAGGTGTAGTGTCAGGGCCATTGTTAGGGATAGTATCAGGGTCTGACTTAGGAGAAGTTCAGGGCCTTAGCCAGGGAAAGTGTCAGGACCTTAGTAAGGGATATTATCAGGACCTGAATTAGCAGTAGTGTCAAAAATCCTTAGTGAAGAAAGTTAGGAATAAGTCAGGACTCAGGCCCTGACACTGTCCTTAACTAAGGCCCTGACACTACTCGTAACACAGGCCCTGATCTGATTCCTATCATAGGCCCTGACACTGGTCTTAACTAAGGCCCGGACACCGGCCCTAACTAAAGCTGTGACGCTACTCTTAACTCAGGCACTGACACTGTCCCTAACAAAGCCTCTGACACTACTCCTAACTCAGGCCCTGACACTGTCTCTAACTAAGGCCCTGATACTACTACGAACTCAGCACTGGCACTGTCCCTAACTTAGGCCCTGACTCTACTCCTAACTCAGGCACTGACACTGTCCCAAAATAAAGCCCTGAATCTATTCCTAACTGAGGCGCTGATACAATACCTAACGAAGGCACTAATGCTACTCCTAACTAAGGCCCTGACACTACTCCTAACTCAGGCAATGACACAGTCCATAAGTAAGGCCCTGACACTATTCCCAACTCAGGCACTGACAGTGTACGTACCTAAAACCCTGACTCTACAGCTAACTCAGGCACTGACAGTGTCCCTAACAAGGGCCCTCACACTACTCCCAACTCAGTCACTGACATTTTCCCTAATTGAGGCAATGATACTACTCCTAACTCAGGAACTAAGGCTCTGGATCATTTTGATGACAAGCGCCATGGAGCACTGTGATGACAAAGGTCATGGAGTATTGTGATGACAAGTGCATGGAGCATTGTGATGACAAGCGCCATGGAGAATTGTGATGACAGGGGTCATGGAGAATTGTGATGACAAGGGCCATGGAGCATTGAGATGACAGAGTTCATGGGGCATTGTGATGAAAGTGGTCATGGAGCATTGTGATGAAAATGGTCATGGAGCATTGTGATGAAATTTGTCATGGAGGATTGTGATGAAAAGCGCTATGGAGCATTGTGATGACAGGGGCCATGGAGCATTGTGAGGACAAGTGCCATGGAGCATTGTAATGATAGGAGTCATGGGGCATTGTGATGACAGGGATCTTGGAGCTTTGTGGTGAAAGGGGTCATGGAACATTGTGATTACAACGTCCTGGAGCATTGTGATCACAAGGTTCATGGAGCATTGTGATGACAACCAGCATGGATCATTGTGATTAGTGGGGTAATGGAGCATTGTCATGAAAGGGGTCATGGATCATTGTGATTACAGGGAATCAAGGAGCATTGTTTTTTTTTGTTTTTTTTGTTTTTTTTTTTAACATCTTTATTGAAGTATATTTGCCTTACAATGGTGTGTTAGCTTCTGCTTTATAACAAAGTTAATCAGTTATACATATACAATATGTTCCCATTTCTCTTCCCTCTTGCATCTCCCTCCCTCCCACCCTCCCCATCCCATCCCTCTAGGTGGTCACAAAGCACCGAGCTGATCTTCCTGTGCTATGCGGCTGCTTCCCACTAGTTATCTATTTTACATTTGGTAGTGTATATATGTCCATGACACTCTCTTACCCTGTCACATCTCACCCCACCCCCTCCCCATATCCTCAAGTCCATTCTCTAGTAGGTCTGTGTCTTTATTCCCGTCTTGCCACTAGGTTCTTCATGGCCTTTTTTTTTTTTCCCCTTAGATTCCGTATATATGTGTTAGCATACTGTATTTGTTTTTCTCTTTCTGACTTACTTCACTCTGTATGACAGACTCTAACTCCATCCACCTCATTACAAATACCTCCATTTCATTTCTTTTTATGGCTGAGTAATATTCCATTGTATATATGGGCCACATCTTCTTTATCCATTCATCTGTCGATGGACATTTAGGTTGCTTCCATGTCCTGGCTATTGTAAATAGAGCTGCAATGAACATTTTGGTATATGACTCTTTTTGACCTATGGTTTTCTCAGGGTATATGCCCAGTAGTGGGATTGCTGGGTCATATGGTAGTTCTATTTGTAGTTTTTTAAGGAACCTCCATACTGTTCTCCATAGTGGCTGTATCAATTTACATTCCCACCAACAGTGCAAGAGTGTTCCCTTTCCTCCACACCCTCTCCAGCATTTATCGTTTCTAGATTTTTTGATGATGGCCATTCTGACCGGTGTGAGATGATATCTCATTGTAGTTTTGATTTGCATTTCTCTAATGATTAATGATGTTGAGCATTCTTTCATGTGTCTGTAGGCCATCTGTATATCTTCTTTGGAGAAATGTCTATTTAGGTCTTCGGCCCATTTTTGGATTGGGTTGTTCGTTTTTTTGTTATTGAGCTGCATGAGCTGCTTGTAAATCTTGGAGATTAATCCTTTGTCAGTTGCTTCATTTGCAAATATTTTCTCCCATTCTGATGATTGTCTTTTGGTCTTGTTTATGGTTTCCTTTGCTGTGCAAAAGCTTTTAAGTTTCATTAGGTCCCATTTGTTTATTTGTGTTCTTATTTCCATTTCTCTGGGAGCTGGGTCAAAAAGAATCTTGCTGTGATGTATGTCATAGAGTGTTCTGCCTATGTTTTCCTCTAAGAGTTTGATAGTGTCTGCCCTTACACTTAGGTCTTTAATCCATTTTGAGTTTATTTTTGTGCATGGTGTCAGGGAGTGTTCTAATTTCATACTTTTACATGTACCTGTCCAATTTTCCCAGCACCACTTATTGAAGAGGCTGTCTTTTCTCCACTGTATATGCTTGCCTCCTTTATCAAAAATAAGGTGCCCATATGTGTGTGGGTTTATCTCTGGGCTTTCCATCCTGTTCCATTGATCTATGTTTCTGTTTTTGTGCCAGTACCAAACTGTCTTGATTACTGAAGCTTTGTAATATAGTCTGAAGTCAGGGAGCCTGATTCCCCCAGCTCCATTTTTCGTTCTCAAGATTGCTTTGGCTATTCGGGGTCTTTTGTGTTTCCATACAAATTGTGAAATTTTTTGTTCTAGTTCTGTGAAAAATGCCAGTGGTAGTTTGATAGGGATTGCATTGAATCTGTAGATTGCTTTGGGTAGTAGAGTCATTTTCACAATGTTGATTCTTCCAATCCAGGAACATGGTATATCTCTCCATCTATTTGTATCATCTTTAATTTCTTTCATCAGTGTCTTATACTTTTCTGCATACGTCTTTTGTCTCCTTAGGTAGGTTTATTCCTAGATATTTTATTCTTTTTGTTGCAATGGTAAATGGGAGTGTTTTCTTAATTTCACTTTCAGATTTTTCGTCATTAGTGTATAGAAATGCAAGAGATTTCTGTGCATTAATTTTGTATCCTGCTACTTTACCAAATTCATTGATTAGCTCTAGGAGTTTTCTGGTAGCATCTTTAGGATTCTCTATGTATAGTATCATGTCATCTGCAAATAGTGACAGCTTTACTTCTTCTTTTCCGATTTGGATTCCTTTTGTTTCTTTGTCTTCTCTGATTGCTGTGGCTAACACTTCCAAAACTATGTTGAATAATAGTGGTGAGAGTGGGCAACCTTGTCTTGTTCCTGATCTTAGTGGAAATGGTTTCAGTTTTTCACCATTGAGGACAATGTTGGCTGTGGGTTTGTCATATATGGCCTTTATTATGTTGAGGAAAGTTCCCTCTATGCCTACTTTCTGCAGGGCTTTTATCATAAATGGGTGTTGAATTTTGTCAAAAGCTTTCTCTGCATCTATTGAGATGATCATATGGTTTTTCTCCTTCAATTTGTTAATATGATGTATCACATTGATTGATTTGCGTATATTGAAGAATCCTTGCACTCCTGGGATAAACCCCACTTGATCATGGTGTATGATCCTTTTAATGTGCTGTTGGATTCTGTTTGCTAGTATTTTATTGAGGATTTTTGCATCTATGTTCATCAGTGATATTGGCCTGTAGTTTTCTTTCTTTGTGACATCTTTGTCTGGTTTTGGTATCAGGGTGATGGTGGCCTCGTAGAATGAGTTTGGGAGTGTTCCTCCCTCTGCAATATTTTGGAAGAGTTTGAGAAGGATAGGTGTTAGCTCTTCTCTAAATGTTTGATAGAATTCACCTGTGAAGCCATCTGGTCCTGGGCTTTTGTTTGTTGGAAGGTTTTTAATCACAGTTTCAATTTCAGTGCTTGTGATTGGTCTGTTCATATTTTCTATTTCTTCCTGGTTCAGTCTCGGCAGTTTGTGCATTTCTAAGAATCTGTCCATTTCTTCCAGGTTGTCCATTTTATTGGCATAGAGTTGCTTGTAGTAATCTGTCATGATCTTTTGTATTTCTGCAGTGTCAGTGGTTACTTCTCCTTTTTCATTTCTAATTCTATTGATCTGAGTCTTCTCCCTTTTTCTCTTGATGAGTCTGGCTAATGGTTTATCAATTTTGTTTATCTTCTCAAAGAACCAGCTTTTAGTTTCATTGATTTTTGCTATTGTTTCCTTCATTTCTTTTTCATTTATTTCTGACCTGATCTTTATAATTTCTTTCCTTCTGCTGGCTTTGGGGTTTTTTTGTTCTTCTTTCTCTAATTGCTTTAGGTGCAAGGTTAGGTTGTTTATTCGAGATGTTTCCTGTTTCTTGAGGTAGGCTTGTATTGCTATAAACTTCCCTCTTAGCACTGCTTTTGCTGCGTCCCATAGGTTTTGGGTCGTCGTATCTCCATTGTCATTTGTTTCCAGGTATTTTTTGATTTCCCCTTTGATTTCTTCAGTGATCACTTCGTTATTAAGTAATGTATTGTGTAGCCTCCATGTGTTTGTATTTTTTACAGATCTTTTCCTGTAATTGATATCTAGTCTCATAGTGTTGTGGTCGGAAAAGATACTTGATACGATTTCAATTTTCTTAAATTTACCAAGGCTTGATTTGTGACCCAAGATATGATCTATCCTGGAGAATGTTCCATGAGCAGTTGAGAAAAATGTGTATTCTGTTGTTTTTGGGTGGAATGTCCTATAAATATCAATTAAGTCCATCTTGTTTAATGTATCATTTAAAGCTTGTGTTTCCTTATTTATTTTCATTTTGGATGATCTGTCCATTGGTGAGAGTGGGGTGTTTAAGTCCCCTACTACGATTGTGTTGCTGTCGATTTCCCCTTTTATGGCTGTTAGTATTTGCCTTATGTATTGAGGTGCTCCTATGTTGGGTGCATAAATATTTACAATTGTTATACCTTCCTCTTGGATCGATCCCTTGATCATTATATAGTGTCCTTCTTTGTCTCTTGTAATAGTCTTTATTTTAAAGTCTATTTTGTCTGATATGAGAATTGCTACTCCAGCTTTCTTTTGATTTCCATTTGCATGGAATATCTTTTTCCATCCCCTCACTTTCAGTCTATATGTGTCTCTAGGTCTGAAGTGGGTCTCTTGTAGACAGCATATATATGGGTCTTGTTTTTGTATCCATTCAGCCAGCCTGTGTCTTTTGGTGAGCGCATTTAATCCATTTACATTCAAGGTAATTATCGATATGTATGTTCCTATTCCCATTTTCTTAAATGTTTTGGGTTTGTTATTGTAGGTCTTTTCCTTCTCTTGTGTTTCTTGCCTAGAGAAGTTCCTTTAGCATTTGTTGTAAAGCTGGTTTGGTGGTGCTGAACTCTCTCAGCTTTTGCTTGTCTGTAAAGGTTTTAATTTCTCCATCAAATCTGAATGAGATCCTTGCTGGGTAGTGTAATCTTGGTTGTAGGTTTTTCTCCTTCATCACTTTAAGGATATCCTGCCACTCCCTTCTGGCTTGCAGAGTTTCTGCTGAAAGATCAGATGTTAACCTTATGGGGATTCCCTTGTGTGTTATTTGCTTTTTTTCCCTTGCTGCCTTTAATATGTTTTCCTTATATTTAATTTTTGACAGTTTGATTAATATGTGTCTTGGTGTGTTTCTCCTTGGGTTTATCCTGTATGGGACTCTCTGTGCTTCCAGGACTTGATTAACTATTTCCTTTCCCTTATTAGGGAAGTTTTCAACTATAATCTCTTCAAATATCTTCTCAGTCCCTTTCTTTTTCTCTTCTTCTTCTGGGATCCCTATAATTCGAATGTTGGTGCATTTAATGTTGTCCCAGAGGTCTCTGAGACTGTCCTCAGTTCTTTTCATTCTTTTCTCTTTATCCTGCTCTGCAGTAGTTATTTCCACCATTTTATCTTCCAGGTCACTTATCCTTTCTTCTGCCTCAGTTATTCTGCTATTGATCCCATCTAGAGTATTTTTAATTTCATTTATTGTGGTTTTCATCATTGCTTGGTTCCTCTTTAGTTCTTCTATGTCCTTGTTAAATGTTTCTTGCATTTTGTCTATTCTATTTCCAAGATTTTGGATCATCCTTACTATCATTATTCTGAATTCTTTTTCAGGTAGACTACCTATTTCCTCTTCATTTGTTAAGTCTGGTATGTTCTGACCCTGCTCCTTCATCTGCTGTGTGTTTTTCTGTCGTCTCATTTTGCTTATCTTACTGTGTTTGGGGTCTCCTTTTCACAGGCTGCAGGTTCGTAGTTCCTGTTGTTTTTGGTATCTGTCCCCAGTGGCTAAGGTTGGTTCAGTGGGTTGTGTAGGCTTCCTGGTGGAGGGAACTAGTGCCTGAGCTCTGGTGGATGAGGTTGGATCTTGTCTTTCTGGTGGGCACGTCCACGTCTGGTGGTGTATTTTGGGGTGTCTGTGGCCTTCTTATGATTTTAGGCAGCCTCTCTGCTAATGGATGGGGCTGTGTTCCTGTCTTGCTAGTTGTTTGGCATAGGGTGTCCAGCACTGTAGCTTGCTGGTCGTTGAGTGAAGCTGGGTCTTGATGTTGAGATGGAGATCTCTGAGAGATTTTTGCCGTTTGGTATTACGTGGAGCTGGGAGGTCTCTTGTGGACCAGTGTCCTGAAGTTGGCTCTCCCACCTCAGAGGCACGGCCCTGATGCCTGGCTGGAGCACCAAGAGTCTTTCGTCCACACGGCTCAGAGTAAAAGGGAGAAAAAATAGAAAGAAAGAAAGAAAGAAAGAAAGAGGCTATAATATACTGAAATAAAATAAAGCTATTGTAAAGCAAAGCTATACAGACAAAATCGCACCCAGAAGCATATACATATACACTCACAAATAAAAGGAAAAGGGGAAAAATTAATATATCCTGCTCCCAAAGTCCACCTCCTGAATTTGGGATGATTCGTTGTCTATTCAGGTATTCAACAGATGCAGGCACATCAAGTTGTTTGTGGAGTTTTAATCCGCTGCTTCTAAGGCTGCTGGGAGAGATTTCCCCTTATCTTCCCTGTTCGCACAGCTCCTGGGGTTCAGCTTTGGATTTGGTCCCGCCTCTGCGTGTAGGTCGCCTGAGGGCGTCTATTCCCCGCCCAGACAGGACGGGGTTAAAGGACCAGCTGCTTCGGGGGCTCTGGCTCACTCAGGCTGCGGGGAGGGAGGTGTACAGAGGAGGCGGGGTGAGCCTGCGGCGGCCGAGGCCGGCGTGACGTTGCACCAGCCTGAGGCGGGCAGTGCGTTCTCCCGGGGAACTTGTCCCCGGATCACGGGACCCTGGCAGTGGCGGGCTGCACAGGCTCCCGGGAGGGGCGATGTGGAGAGTGACCTGTGCTCACACACAGGCTTTTTGGAGGTGGCAGCAGCAGCCCCAGCGTCTCACGCCCGTCTCTGGGGTCCGTGCTGATCGCCGCGGCTCGCGCCTTTCTCTGGAGTTCGTTTAGGCGGCACTCTGAATCCCCTCTCCTTGCGCTCAGCGAAACAAAGAGGCAAGAAAAAGTCTCTTGCCTCTTCGGCAGCTGCAGACCTTTTCCCGGTCTCCCTCACAGCCAGCTGTGGTGCGCTAACCCCTTCAGGCTGTGTTCACGCCGCCAGCCCCAGTCCTCTCCCTGCGATCCGACCGAAGCCCAAGCCTCAGCTCCCAGCCCCGCCCGCCCCGGCGGGTGAGCAGACAAGCCTCTCGGGCTGGAGAGTGCTGGTCGGCACCGCTCCTCCGTGCGGGAACCTCTCCGCTTTGCCCTCCGCACCCCTGTGGCTGCGCTCTCCTCTGTGGCTCCGAAGCTTCCCCCCTCTGCCACCCGCAGTCTCTGCCCGCGAAGGGGCTTCCTAGTGCGTGGAAATCTTTCCTCCTTCACGGCTCCCTCCCACTGGTGCAGGTGCCGTCCCTATTCTTTTGTCTCTGTTATTTCTTTTTTCTTTTGCCCTACCCAAGTACGGGGGGAGTTTCTTGCCTTTTGGGAGGTCGGACGTTTTCTGCCTGCGTTCAGTGGGTGTTCTGTAGGAGCAGTTCCACGTGTAGATGTATTTCTACTGTATCTGTGGGAAGGAAGGTGATCTCTGCGTCTTACTCTTCCCTAGAATTAATTTTAATAAATGTTGATTAATTGCAGTTTGACTTGTGTTTTGAAGAACAAAGGCGTCCCACAGTATTTGGCCGGTTTTCCTCAGTCACTGTCAGGAGCATTGTTTTGACAAGCTCCAGGGATCATTGTGATGAAAGGGGAAAAGGAGAATTGTGATGAAAGGAATCATGGATCACTTTGATGACAGGGATCATGGAGCATTGTGATGACAATGGTCATGGAGAATTTTGATGAAAGGGGTCATGGAGCATTGTGCTGAAAGTGGTCATGGATCTTTGTGATGACGTGCACCAGGGAGCATTGTGATGACAAGGGCCATGGATCATTGTGATGACCGTGGTTATGGAGCATTGTGATGAAAGGTGTCATGGCTCATTGTGATGACAGGGAGCCTGGAGCATTGTGATGACAGGGTTCATGGGGCATTGAGATAACAAGGGCCTTGGAGCATTGTGATGAAAGTGGTCATATGGCATTTTGAATGATAGGGGCCATGGAACATTGTGATGACAAGTGTCATGAAACCTTGTAATGACAGGGTGGTTGGAACATTGTGATGTCACCGCCATGTAGCATTTTAGAGAAGGGTCAAGGAGTATTGTGATGATAAGTGCGTGGAACATTGCGAAGACAGGTGTCATGGAGCATTGTGATGATAAGGGCATGGAGCCTTGTGATGACAGGGGGCATGGAACATTGTAATGAAAGGGGGCATGAAGCATTGTGATGACAGGGGGCATGGAGCATTGTGATGAAAAGGGCATGGAGCATTGTGAGACAAGTCTCATGGAGCATTGTGTTGAGAGTGGGCTTGGAGCATTGTGGTGACAGGGGACATGAAACTTTGTGATGACAATGGCATGGAGCATTGTGAGAAAAGTGTTAAGGAGAGTTGTGATGAAAGGGGTCATGGAAGACTCTGATTACAGGGGACATGGAGCATTGTAATGAGAAAGACAAGTAGCATTGTGATGACATGGCTCAGGGAGCATTGTGGGGAAAAGGGTCATGGGGCATTGTGATGACAGGGGTTATGGAACATTGTGATGAAAGCGGCCATGGAACATTGTGATGAAAGGGGTCAAGGATCATTGTGATTACAGGGATCATGGAGCATTGTGATGACAAGCGCCAAGGATCATTGTGAGGAATGGGGTAATGGAGAATTGTTATCAAAGGGGTCATGGATCATTGTGATTACAGTGGTCCTGGAGCTTTGTGATGACAAGAGCCATGGAGCATTGTAAGGAAAGGGGTCATGGAGCAATTTGATGAATGTGGTTATGGAGCTTTGCTATGACAATGTTCATGGCGCATTTTGATGAAAGGGGTCATGGAGCATTGTGATGGAAGGGGTCATGGGGCATTGTGATGAGAAGGGCCATGGAGCATTGTGATGAAAGGGTTCATGGAGCACTGTGATGATAAGGGCATGGAGCCTTGTGATGAAAATGGTCATGGAGCATTGTGATAAAAAGGGGTCATGGAGCATTGTGATGAACAGGGCACATGGAGCATTGTGCTGAAAAGGGTCATGGAGCATTGTGATGAAAGACATCTAGGAGCATTGTGATGAAAGGGGCCATGGGGCATTGTGATTACAAGGGGTCATGGAGCATTGTGATGACAAGCGCCATGGGGCATTGGGATGGCCAGAGCCATGGAATATTGTGATGAAAAGGGTCATGGACCACTGTGCTGAATGTGGTCATGGAGCATTGTGATGCAAAGCGCCATGGAGCACTGTGATGACAAGCGTCATGGAGCTTTGTGATGAAATGTCTCATGGAACATTGTGATGACAGTGGTCGTGGAGCACTGTGATTACATTGAACATGGAACATTGTGATGACTAAGGCCATGGAGCATTGTGATGAGAAGGGCATGGAGCATTGTGATGACAGGTGGCATGGAGCATTTTGATCATAAGAGCATGGAACATTGTGAGACAAGGGTCATGGGCGAATGTGATGACATGGTGTATGGAGCATTGTGATGACAATGGTAAGTAGCATTGCGATGACAAGGGTCATGAAGCATTGCGATGAGAGACGTCATGGAGCTTTGGGATGCCAGGGGTCATGGAGCATTGTGATGACAATGGTCATGGCGCATTTTGATGAAAGGGGTCACGGAGCATTGTGATGGAAGGGGTTATGGAGCATTGTGATGACAGGGGTCATGGGGCATTGTGATGATAAGGGCGTGGAGCATTTTGATGACAGTGGTCACGGAACATTCTGACGATAAGGGCATGGAACCTAGTGAGGGACAGTCTAGCGGTCTTGGGACTAAATTCAGTGCCTGAGGTAGGCACAGCATAAGGTCTTTAGTTAGCATAAGACATAGGATATTAACTCGGGACAGGGATAGGGTGAAGGCTAGGAATCGTGTCAGGAAATGACCTAAGGATAGTGTGAAGACCTTTGTTAATGAGAATATCAGGGCCTTATTCAGAACCAGTGTTAGGGCTTCAGGTAGGGACAGTATCAGGGCCTGACTTAGGGAGAGCGACAGGGTCTGAGTGAGGCCTAATATCAGGCCCTCAGCTGGGGACACTGTCAGGGAGTGACTTAGGAGCAGCATCAGTGCCTTTGTTGGATCAGCTTTAGGCTCTTAGTTAAAGATGACCAGAGCCCTAGTTAGTCACAGCGTCAAGGCCTCAGTTAGGGAAAGCTTCAGGGCCTGAGTTACGGACAGCCTCAGGTCTTCACTTAAAGACAGCGACAGGGCTTTCTTAGGGAGAGTGTCAAGACCTTGGTTAGAAATGGGTCAGGATATTATCTCAGGAGAGTGTCAGGATTTTAGTTATTGCTGGCAGCAGGGCCTATATTAGGGACAGATTCTGGGCCTTTGTTAGAGACAGTGTCATGGCCTTAGTTAGGAGTAGTCAGGGCCTTAGTTAGGGAGAGCATTAGGGTTTCAGTCAGCATAAGATGCAGGAGATTATCTCGGGACAGAGTCAGGTTCCAGGCCAGAGATAGTGAAAGGAAATGACCAAGGGATAACGAGAAGACCGTAGTCATTGAGAGCATGAGGGCCTTAGTTAGCAGCAGCGTGAGGGCCTTAATCAGGACCAGTGCCAGGGCTTGATGTATGGACAGCGTCAGAGCCTAACTAAGGTACAGCAACATGGCCTAAGTGAGGCCTATCTTTGGGGCCTGAGTAAGAGACAGTATCAGGGCATGACTTAGGAGCAGCATAAAGGCCTCTGTAGGATCAGCATTAGGGTCTTCGTTAAAGATATTATCAGGGCCTCTGTTAGGGACAGCCTCAAGGTCTCACTTAGGGACAGCGTCAGGACTTACTTTGGGAAAGTTTCAGGACCTTGGTAAGACATGGGTCAGGATATTAGCTCAGGATAATGTCAGGTGTTCAGATATTGACGGCAGCAGGGCCTTAGTTAGAGGCAGTGTCAGGCCTAAGTTCGGACTAGCATCAGAGCCTTTGTTAGGTACAGTGTCAGTGACGGAGTTAGGTGTAGTGTCAGGGCCTTAGTTAGGGACAGTGTCAGGACCTGCGTTAGGACGAGCCTCCAGGCCTCAGTTAGGGACAGGTTCACGGCCTCGGACCTAAATTCAGGGCCTCATTTAGGGACAGAATCACAGATTTAGCTAGCATAAGAGGATCTACAGCTGAAACCAACTTGAACACCACCACAAGCAGATGCAAAAGTGAAATATGCACGCCCCTATGAAGGACTATTCCACAGCAGTTGAGTACATTTTGTTTAAAGTTAGTAATACTATACAAATTATGTTTTTAAGAAAACCATATTCAGAAGATGAAAGAATCTCGTTCTAAAGAATCTCTTTAGCTAATCTCAACATTAGCTAAAGAGAAGCTCAGGTTAAGATCTAGGGATAGTGTCAGGAAATGACCTAGGGATAGTGTCAAGACCTTGGTTACTTAGAGCATCAGGGCCTAATTAAGGACCAGTGAGTGTCAGGGTTTCGGGTAGGGACAGCGTCAGAGCCTGACTTAGGGAGAGCGACAGGGCCTGAGTGAGGCCTAGCGTCAGGGCCTTAGCTAGGGACAGTGTCAGGGCATGACTTAGGAGCAACATAAGAGCCACGGTAGGATCAGCCTCAGGGGCTATGTTAAAGATATTATCAGGGCCTCTGTTAGGGACAGCCTCAAGGCCTCACTTAGGGAGAGCATCAGGGCTTCCTTAGGGAGAGTTTCAGGACCTTGGTAAGAGATGAGTTAGGATATTAGCTCAGGATAATGTCAGGACTTTAGATATTGATGGTAGCAGGGCCTAAGTAAGGGACAGTGTCAAGGTGTTAGTTAGCAGTAGCGGGACCCTGATAGGTCCTGTGTGAGGTCTTAAGTTAGCAATAGCGTTAGGGCCTTATTTAGGGACAGTGTCAGGGCCAGATGTAGGACGAGCATCTAGG
Source organism: Balaenoptera physalus (assembly GCF_965194825.1). Taxonomy (NCBI): domain Eukaryota; kingdom Metazoa; phylum Chordata; class Mammalia; order Artiodactyla; family Balaenopteridae; genus Balaenoptera; species Balaenoptera physalus. The sequence goes on along the minus strand of NW_028126091.1, from coordinate 503,569 downwards.
ACTTAGTTCGGGACAGTTTCACGGTCTTGGGACTAAATTCAGTGCCTGAGGCAGGCACAACCTAAGGGCTTCAGTTAGCATAAGAGGCAGGACATTAGCTAGTGACAGTGTCAGTTTAACATGTAGGGATAGTGTCAGGAAATGACCTAAGGATAGTGTGAAGACCTTTGTTACTGAGACTCTCAGGGCCTTATTCAGAACCAGTGTTAGGGCTTCAGGTAGGGACAGCATCAGAGCCTGACTTAGGGAGAGCGATAGGGTCTGAGTGAGGCGTAGCGTCAGACACTTAGCTGGGGACACTGTCAGGGCATGACTTAGGAGCAGCATCCCGACCTCTGTTGGATCAGCCTTAGGGTCTTAGTTAAAGACATGATCAGTGTCTGAGTTAGTCACAGCATCAAGGCCTGAGTTAGTTAGGGAAAGCTGCAGGGCCTCACTTAGGGACAGCGTCAGGGCTTACTTTGGGACAGTTTCAGGACCTTGGTAAGACATGGGTCAGGATATTAGCTCCGGATAATGTCAGGACTTTAGATATTGATGGTAGCAGCCCTTAGTTAGAGACAGTATCAGGCCCTGAGTTACGACTAGCATCAGAGCCTTTGTTAGGCACACTTTACGGGACTGAGTTAGGAGTAGAGTCAGGGCCTTAGTTAGTGACACTGTCAGGGCCTGACTTCGGGAGAGCGACAGGGCCTGAGTGAGGCCTAACGTCAGGCCCTTTGCTGGGCACACTGTCAGGGCATGACTTTGGAGCAGCATCAACGTCTTTGCTGGATCAGCATTAAGGTCTTCGTGAAATACATGATCAGGGCCTGAGTTAGTCACAGCTTCAAGGCTTCAGTTAAGGAAAGCTTCAGGACCTGAGTTAGGGACAGCCTCAGGTCTTCACTTACGGACAGCGTCAGGGCTTACTTTGGGACAGTTTCAGGACCTTGGAAAGACATAGGTCAGGATATTAGCTCAGGATAATGTCAGGACTTTACATACTGATATCAGCAGGGCCTTAGTTACAGACACTTTGAGGGCCTGAGATAGGCCTAGCATCAGTGACTTTGTTAGGTACAGTGTAAGGGACTGAGTTAGGAGTAGTGTCAGGGCCTTGCTTAGGGACAGTGTCAGGGTCTGAGTTAGGTGTACTGTCAGAGACCTAGTTAGGGACAGTGCTAGGGCCTGAGTTACGATTCGTGTCAAGGCCTTATTTAGGACCAATTTCAGGGCCTTAGTTTGGACTAGCATCAGAGCCATTGTTAAGAATCGTAGGAGCGCCTGAGTTAGGCGTACTGTCAGGGCCTTAGCTAGGGACAGTGTTAGGGCCTGAGTTAGGATTAGAGTCAAGGCCTTATTTAAGACCAATTTTAGGGCTTTAGTTTGGAGTAGCAACAGAGCCTTTGTTAGGTATCATTTCGGGGCCTCAGTTAGGTGTAGTGTCAGGGCCATTGTTAGGGACAGTATCAGGGCCTGACTTAGGAGAAGTTCAGGGCCTTAGCCAGGGATAGGGTCAGCGCCTTAGTAAGGGATATTATCAGGACCTGAATTAGCAGTAGTGTCAAAAATCCTTAGTGAGGAAAGTTAGGAATAAGTCAGGACTCAGGCCCTGACACTGTCCTTAACTAAGGCCCTGACACTACTCGTAACACAGGCCCTGATCTGATTTCTATCATAGGCCCTGACACTGGTCTTAACTAAGGCCCGGACACTGGCCCTAACTAAAGCTGTGACGCTACTCTTAACTCAGGCACTGACACTGTCCCTAACAAAGCCTCTGGCACTACTCCTAACTCAGGCCCTGACACTGTCTCTAACTAAGGCCCTGATACTACTACGAACTCAACACTGGCACTGTCCCTAACTTAGGCCCCGACTCTACTCCTAACTCAGGAACTGACACTGTCACTAACTAAGGCCCTGACTCTGTTCGTAACTCACACCCTAACACTCCTCCTAAATCATGCCCTGGCAATGTCCCTAACTAAGGCCTTGACACTATTCCTAACTCAGGCACTGATACAATACCTAAGGAAGGCCCTGACATTACTCCTAACTCAGGCCCTGAAAAGGTCCCTATCTAAGGCCGACAAAACTCCTAACTCAGGCACTGACACTGTCCCAAAATAAGGCCCTGAATCTATTCCTAACTGAGGCGCTGATACGATACCTAACGGAGGCACTGATGCTACTCCTAACTAAGGCCCTGACACTACTCCTAACTCAGGCAATGACACAGTCCATAACTAAGGCCCTGACACTATTCCCAACTCAGGCACTGACAGTGTACGTACCTAAAACCCTGACACTACACCTAACTCAGGCACTGACAGTGTCCCTAACAAGGGCCCTCACACTACGCCCAACTCAGTCACTGAAATTTTCCCTAATTGAGGCAATGATACTACTCCCAACTCAGGAACTAAGGCTCTGGATCATTGTGATGACAAGCGCCATGGAGCACTGTGATGACAGGGGTCATGGAGAATTGTGATGACAAGTGCATGGAGCATTGTGATGACAAGGGCCATGGAGAATTGTGATGACAAGTGCATGGAGCATTGTGATGACAAGGGCCATGGAGAATTGTGATGATGGGGTCATAGAGAATTGTGATGACAAGCGCCATGGAGCACTGTGATGACAAGGGTCATGGAGAATTGCGATGACAAGTGCATGGCGCATTGTGATGACAGGGGTCATGGAGAATTGTGATGACAGGGGCCATGGAGCATTGTGATGACAGAGTTCATGGGGCATTGTGATGAAAGTGGTCATGGAGCGTTGTGATGAAAATGGTCATGGAGCGTTGTGATGAAAGTGGTCCTGGAGGATTCTGATGAAAAGTGCTATGGAGCATTGTGATGACAGGGGTCATGGAGCATTGTGAGGACAAGCGCCATGGAGCTTTGTGATGACAAGAGCCATGGAGCATTGTAAGGAAAGGGGTCATGGAGCATCGTGATGAACGTGGTCATGGAGCTTTGTTATGACAATGTTCATGGCGCATTTTGATGAAAGGGTTCATGGAGCATTGTGATGGAAGGGGTCATGGGGCATTGTGATGAGAAGGGCCATGGAGCATTGTGATGAAAGGGTTCATGGAGCACTGTGATGATAAGGGCATGGAGCCTTGTGATCAAAATGGTCATGGAGCATTGTGATGAAAAGGGGTCATGGAGCATTGTGATGAACACGGCACATGGAGCTTTGTGATGAACGTGGTCATGGAGCATTGTGATGAAAGACCTCTGGGAGCATTGTGATGAAAGGCGCCATGGGCATTGTGATGACAAGGGGTCATGGAGCATTGTGATGGCAAGCGCCATGGGGCATTCTGATGGCATGAACCATGGAATATTGTGATGAAAAGGGTCATGGACCACCGTGCTGAATGTGGTCATGGAGCATTGTGATACACAGCGCCATGGAGCATTGTGATGACAAGCGTCATGGAGCTTTGTGATGAAATGTCTCATGGAACATTGTGATGACAGGGGTCTTGGAGCACTGTGATTACATTGAACATGGAGCATTGTGATGACAAAGGCCATGGAGCATTGTGATGAGAAGGGCATGGAGCATTGTGATGACAAAAGTCATAGAGCAGTGCGATGAAAGGATTAATGGAGCATTGTGATGAAACGGGTCATGGAGCATTGTGATGACAGGGGGCATGGAGCACTGTGATGAAAGGGGTTATGGAGCACTGTGATTACAGGGGTAATTGTGATGCATTGTGATGAAAGGGGACATGAGACAGGGGTAATGGAGCATTCTGATGAAAGTTTTCATGGCTCATTGTGATGAAAAGGGGCATGGAGCATTGTGAGGAAAAGGGTTATGGAGCACTGTGATTACAGTGGTAATTTAGAGCATTGTGATAAACGGGGACATGGAGCAATTTGATGACAGGGGTCATGGGGCATTGTGAGGACATGTGCCATGGAGCATTGTGATGATAGGAGTCATGGGGCATTGTGATGACAGGGGGCATGGAACATTGTGATCACAAGAGCATGGATCATTGTGAGGCAAGGGTCATGGGCCAATGTGATGACATGGGGTATGGAGCATTGTGATGACAATGGTATGTAGCATTGCGATGACAAGGGTCAGGAAGCATTGCCATGAGAGTGGTCATGGAGCACTGGGATGCCAGGGGTCATGGAGCATTGTGTTGACAATGGTCATGGCGCATTTTGATGAAACGGGTCACGGAGCACTGTGATGGAAGGGGTCATGGAGCATTGTGATGACAGGGGTCATGGGGCATTGTGATGATAAGGGCGTGGAGCATTGTGATGACAGTGGTCACGGAACATTGTGACGATAAGGGCATGGAGCCTAGTGAGGGACAGTCTAGCGGTCTTGGGACTAAATTCAGTGCCTGAGGTAGGCACAGCATAAGGCCTTTAGTTAGCATAAGAGGTAGGATATTAGCTCGGGACAGGGTTAGGGTGAAGGCTAGGAATCGTGTCTGGAAATGACCTAAGGATAGTGTGAAGACCTTTGTTACTGAGAATATCAGGGCCTTATTCAGAACCAGTGTTAGGGCTTCAGGTAGGGACAGTATCAGGTCCTGACTTAGGGAGAGCGACAGGGTCTGAGTGAGGCCTAACGTCAGGCCCTCAGCTGGGGACACTGTCAGGGAGTGACTTAGGAGCAGCATCAGTGCCTTTGTTGGATCAGCTTTAGGCTCTTAGTTAAAGATGACCAGAGCCCTAGTTAGTCACAGCGTCAAGGCCTCAGTTAGGGAAAGCTTCAGGGCCTGAGTTACGGACAGCCTCAGGTCTTCACTTAAAGACAGCGACAGGGCTGTCTTAGGGAGAGTGTCAAGACCTTGGTTAGAAATGGATCAGGATATTATCTCAGGAGAGTGTCAGGATTTTAATTATTGCTGGCAGCAGGGCCTATATTAGGGACAGATTCTGGGCCTTTGTTAGAGACAGTGTCATGGCCTTAGTTAGGAGTAGTCAGGGCCTTAGTTAGGGAGAGCATTAGGGTTTCAGTCAGCATAAGATGCAGGAGATTATCTCGGGACAGAGTCAGGTTCCAGGCCAGAGATAGTGAAAGGAAATGACCAAGGGATAACGAAAAGACCTTAGTCATTGAGAGCATCAGGGCCTTAGTTAGCAGCAGCGTGAGGGCCTTAATCAGGACCAGTGCCAGGGCTTGATGTACGGACAGCGTCAGAGCCTAACTAAGGTACAGCAACAGGGCCTAAGTGAGGCCTATCTTTGGGGCCTGAATAAGGGACAGTATCAGGGCATGACTTAGGAGCAGCATAAAGGCCTCTGTAGGATCAGCATTTGGGTCTTCGTTAAAGATATTATCAGGGCCTCTGTTAGGGACAGCCTCAAGGTCTCACTTAGGGACAGCGTCAGGGCTTTCTTTGGGAAAGTTTCAGGACCTTGGTAAGACATGGGTCAGGATATTAGCTCAGGATAATGTCAGGTGTTCAGATATTGACGGCAGAAGGGCCTTAGTTAGAGGCAGTGTCAGGCCTAAGTTCGGAATAGCATCAGAGCCTTTGTTAGGTACAGTGTCAGTGACGGAGTTAGGTGTAGTGTCAGGGCCTTAGTTAGGGACAGTGTCAGGACCTGCGTTAGGACGCGCCTCCAGGCCTCAGTTAGGGACAGGTTCACGGCCTCGGACCTAAATTCAGGGCCTCATTTAGGGACAGAATCACAGATTTAGCTAGCATAAGAGGATCTACAGCTGAAAGCAACTTGAACACCACCACAAGCAGATGCAGAAGTGAACCATGCACGCTCCTATGAAGGAATATTCCACAGCAGTTGAGTACATTTTGTTTAAAGTTAGTAACACTATAAAAATTATGTTTTTAAGAAAACCATATTCAGAAGATGAAAGAATCTCGTTCTAAAGAATCTCTTTAGCTAATCTCGACATTAGCTAAAGAGAAGGTTAGGTTAAGATCTAGGGATAGTGTCAGGAAATGACTTAGGGATAGTGTCAAGACCTTGGTTACTTAGAGCATCAGGGCCTAAATAAGGACCAGTGAGTGTCAGGGCTTCGGGTAGGGACAGCGTCAGAGCCTGACTTAGGGAGAGCGACAGGGCCTGAGTGAGGCCTAGCGTCAGGGCCTTAGCTAGGGACAGTGTCAGGGCATGACTTAGGAGCAACATAAGAGCCACGGTAGGATCAGCCTCAGGGGCTATGTTAAAGATATTATCAGGGCCTCTGTTAGGGACAGCCTCAAGGCCTCACTTAGGGAGAGCATCAGGGCTTCCTTAGGGAGAGTTTCAGGACCTTGGTAAGAGATGACTTAGGATATTAGCTCAGGATAATGTCAGGACTTTAGATATTGATGGTAGCAGGGCCTAAGTAAGGGACAGTGTCAAGGCGTTAGTTAGGAGTAGCGGGCCCCTGATAGGTCCAGTGTCAGGTCCTCAGTTAGCAATAGTGTTAGGGCCTTAGTTAGGGACAGTGTCAGGGCCAGATGTAGGACGAGCATCTAGGCCTTAGTTCGGGACAGTTTCACGGTCTTGGGACTAAATTCAGTGCCTGAGGCAGGCACAACCTAAGGGCTTCAGTTAGCATAAGAGGCAGGACATTAGCTAGTGACAGTGTCAGTTTAGCATGTAGGGATAGTGTCAGGAAATGACCTAAGGATAGTGTGAAGACCTTTGTTACTGAGACTCTCAGGGCCTTATTCAGAACCAGTGTTAGGGCTTCAGGTAGGGACAGCATCAGAGCCTGACTTAGGGAGAGCAATAGGGTCTGAGTGAGGCCTAGCGTCAGACCCTTAGCTGGGGACACTGTCAGGGCATGACTTAGGAGCAGCATCCCGGCCTCTGTTGGATCAGCCTTAGGGTCTTAGTTAAAGACATGATCAGTGTCTGAGTTAGTCACAGCATCAAGGCCTGAGTTAGTTAGGGAAAGCTTCAGGGCCTCACTTAGGGAAAGCGTCAGGGCTTACTTTGGGAGAGTTTCAGGACCTTGGTAAGACATGGGTCAGGATATTAGCTCCGGATAATGTCAGGACTTTAGATATTGATGGCAGCAGCCCTTAGTTAGAGACAGTGTCAGGCCCTGAGTTACGACTAGCATCAGAGCCTTTGTTAGGTACACTTTACGGGACTGAGTTAGGAGTAGAGTCAGGGCCTTAGTTAGTGACAGTGTCAGGGCCTGACTTCGGGAGAGCGACAGGGCCTGAGTGAGGCCTAGCGTCAGGCCCTTTGCTGGGCACACTGTCAGGGCATGACTTTGGAGCAGCATCAGCGTCTTTGCTGGATCAGCATTAAGGTCTTGGTGAAATACATAATCAGGGCCTGAGTTAGTCACAGCTTCAAGGCTTCAGTTAAGGAAAGCTTCAGGGCCTGAGTTAGGGACAGCCTCAGGTCTTCACTTACGGACAGCGTCAGGGCTTACTTTGGGACAGTTTCAGGACCTTGGAAAGACATAGGTCAGGATATTAGCTCAGGATAATGTCAGGACTTTACATACTGATGGCAGCAGGGCCTTAGTTACAGACACTTTGAGGGCCTGATTTAGGCCTAGCATCAGTGACTTTGTTAGATACAGTGTAAGGGACTGAGTTAGGAGTAGTGTCAGGGCCTTGCTTAGGGACAGTGTCAGGGTCTGAGTTAGGTGTACTGTCAGAGACCTAGTTAGGGACAGTGCTAGGGCCTAAGTTACGATTCGTGTCAAGGCCTTATTTAGGACCAATTTCAGGGCCTTAGTTTGGACTAGCTTCAGAGCCATTGTTAGTAAACGTATGAGGGCCTGAGTTAGGCGTACTGTCAGGGCCTTAGCTAGGGACAGTGTTAGGGCCTGAGTTAGGATTAGTGTCAAGGCCTTATTTAAGACCAATTTTAGGGCTTTAGTTTGGACTAGCAACAGAGCCTTTGTTAGGTATCATTTCGGGACCGAAGTTAGGTGTAGTGTCAGGGCCATTGTTAGGGACAGTATCAGGGCCTGACTTAGGAGAAGTTCAGGGCCTTAGCCAGGGAAAGGGTCAGGGCCTTAGTAAGGGATATTATCAGGACCTGAATTAGCAGTAGTGTCAAAAATCCTTAGTGAGGAAAGTTAGGAATAAGTCAGGACTCAGGCCCTGACACTGTCCTTAACTAAGGCCCTGACACTACTCGTAACACAGGCCCTGATCTGATTCCTATCATAGGCCCTGACACTGGTCTTAACTAAGGCCCGGACACTGGCCCTAACTAAAGCTGTGACACTACTCTTAACTCAGGCACTGACACTGTCCCTAACAAAGCCTCTGACACTACTCCTAACTCAGACCCTGACACTGTCCCTAACAAAGGCCCTGATACTATTCATAACTCACACCCTAACACTCCTCCTAAATCATGCCCTGGCAATGTCCCTAACTAAGGCCTTGACACTATTCCTAACTCAGGCACTGATACAATAACTAAGGAAGCCCCTGACATTACTCCTAACTCAGGCCCTGAAAAGGTCCCTAACTAAGGCCGACAAAACTCCTAACTCAGGCACTGACACTGTCCCAAAATAAGGCCCTGAATCTATTCCTAACTGAGGCGCTGATACAATACTTAACGAAGGCACTGATGCTACTCCTAACTAAGGCCCTGACACTACTCCTAACTCAGGCAATGACACAGTCCATAACTAAGGCCCTGACACTATTCCCAACTCAGGCACTGACAGTGTACGTAACTAAAACCCTGACACTACACCTAACTCAGGCACTGACAGTGTCCCTAACAAGGGCCCTCACACTACTCCCAACTCAGTCACTGACATTTTCCCTAATTGAGGCAATGATACTACTCCCAACTCAGGAACTAAGGCTCTGGATCATTGTGATGACAAGCGCCATGGAGCACTGTGATGACAAGGGTCATGGAGAATTGCGATGACAAGTGCATGGCGCATTGTGATGACAGGGGTCATGGAGAATTGTGATGACAGGGGCCATGGAGCATTGTGATGACAGAGTTCATGGGGCATTGTGATGAAAGTGGTCATGGAGCATTGTGATGAAAATGGTCATGGAGCATTGTGATGAAAGTGGTCATGGAGGATTGTGGTGAAAAGCGCTATGGAGCATTGTGATGACAGGGGTCATGGAGCATTGTGAGGACAAGTGCCATGGAGCATTGTGATGATAGGAGTCATGGGGCATTGTGATGACAGGGATCTTGGAGCTTTGTGGTGAAAGGGGTCATGGAACATTGTGATTACAAAAACCTGGAGCATTGTGATCACAATCACCATGGATCATTGTGATTCGTGGGGTAATGGAGCATTGTCATGAAAGGGGTCATGGATCATTGTGATTACAGGGAATCGAGGAGCATTGTTTTGACAAGCTCCAGGGATCATTGTGATGAAACGGGAAAAGGAGAATTGTGATGAAAGGAATCATGGATCATTGTGATGACAGGGATCATGGAGCATTGTTACGACAAGAGCGAATGAGCACTGTGATGACAAGGGCCATGGATCATGGTGATGACAGGGGTCAGGGGGCATTGTAATGACAGGGCTCATGGAGCATTGTGATGACAATGGTCATGGAGAATTTTGATGAAAGGGGTCATGGAGCATTGTGCTGAAAGTGGTCATGGATCTTTGTGATGACATGCACCAGGGAGCATTGTGATGACAAGGGCCATGGATCATTGTGATGACAGTGGTTATGGAGCATTGTGATGAAAGGTGTCATGGCTCATTGTGATGACAGGGGGCCTGGAGCATTGTGATGACAGGGTTCATGGGGCATTGTGATGACAAGTGCCTCGGAGCATTGTGATGAAAGTGGTCATATGGCATTTTGAATGATAGGGGCCATGGAACATTGTGATGACAAGTGTCATGGAGCCTTGTAATGACAGGTTGCATGTAACATTGTGATGTCACCGCCATGTACCATTTTAGACAAGGGTCAAGGAGTATTGTGATGATAAGTGCGTGGAACATTGCGAAGACCGGTGTCATGGAGCATTGTGATGATAAGGGCATGGAGCCTTGTGATGACAGGGGGCATGGAACATTGTAATGAAAGGGGGCATGGAGCATTGTGATGACAGGGGGCATGGAGCACTGTGATGAAAAGGGCATGGAGCATTGTGAGACAAGTCTCATGGAGCATTGTGTTGAGAGTGGGCTTGGAGCATTGTGGTGACACGGGGCATGAAACTTTGTGATGACAATGGCATGGAGCATTGTGAGAAAAGTGATAAGGAGAGTTGTGATGAAGGGGGTCATGGAAGACTCTGATTACAGGGGACATGGAGCATTGTAATGAGAAAGACAAGTAGCATTGAGATGACATGGCTCAGGGAGCATTGTGGGGAAATGGGTCATGGGGCATTGTGATGACAGGGGTTATGGAGCATTGTGATGAAAGCGGCCAAGGAACATTGTGATGAAAGGGGTCAAGGATCATTGTGATTACAGGGATCATGGAGCATTGTGATGACAAGCGCCAAGGATCATTGTGAGGAAAGGGGTCATGGAGAATTGTTATAAAAGGGGTCATGGATCATCGTGATTACAGTGGTCATGGAGCCTTGTGATGACAAGCGCCATGGAGCTTTGTGATGACAAGAGCCATGGAGCATTGTAAGGAAAGGGGTCATGGAGCATTGTGATGAACGAGGTCATGGAGCTTTGTTATGACAATGTTCATGGCACATTTTGATGAAAGGGGTCATGGAGCATTGTGATGAAAGGGTTCATGGAGCACTGTGATGATAAGGGCATGGAGCCTTGTGATGAAAATGGTCATGGAGCTTTGTGATGAAAAGGGGTCATGGAGCATTGTGATGAACAGGGCACATGGAGCATTGTGATGAAAGACGTCTGGGAGCATTGTGATGAAAGGGGCCATGGGGCATTGTGATGACAAGGGGTCATGGAGCATTGTGATGACAAGCGCCATGGGGCATTGTGATGGCAAGAGCCATGGAATATTGTGATGAAAGTGGTCAAGGACCACTGTGCTGAATGTGGTCATGGAGCATTGTGATGCAAAGCGCCATGGAGCATTGTGATGACAAGCGTCATGGAGCTTTGTGATGAAATGTCTCATGGAACATTGTGATGACAGGGGTCGTGGAGCACTATGACTACAGGGGTAATTGTGACGCATTGTGATGAAAGGGGACATGAGACAGGGGTAATGGAGCATTCTCATGAAAGTTTTCATGGCTCATTGTGATGAAAAGGGGCATGGAGCATTGTGAGGAAAAGGGTTATGGAGCACTGTGATTACAGGGGTAATTTAGAACATTGTGATAAACGGGGACATGGAGCAATTTGATGACAAGGGCCATGAAGCATTGTGATGAGAGGGGTCATTTGGCTTTGTGAATGACAGGGGAACTGGAGCATTGTGATGACAAGGTTAATGGAGCATTGTGATGACTGGGGTCATGGAGCATTGTGATGACAGGGGGCATGGAGCATTGTGATCACAAGAGCATGGAACATTGTGAGACAAGGGTCATGGGCCAATGTGATGACATGGGGTATGGAGCATTGTGATGACAATGGTATGTAGGATTGTGATGACAAGGGTCATGAAGCATTGTGATGAGAGTGGTCATGGAGCTTTGGGATGCCAGGGGTCATGGAGCATTGTGATGACAATGGTCATGGCGCATTTTGATGAAAGGGGTCACAGAGCATTTTGATGACAGGGGTCATGGGGCATTGTGATGATAAGGGCGTGGAGCGTTGTGATGACAGTGGTCACGGAACATTGTGATGATAAGGGCATGGAGCCTAGTGAGGGACAGTCTAGCGGTCTTGGGACTAAATTCAGTGCCTGAGGTAGGCACAGCATAAGGTCTTTAGTTAGCATAAGACGTAGGATATTAACTGGGGACAGGGTTAGGGAGAAGGCTAGGAATCGTGTCAGGAAATGACCTAAGGATAGTGTGAAGACCTTTGTTACTGAGAATATCAGGGCCTTATTCAGAACCAGTGTTAGGGCTTCAGGTAGGGAAAGTATCAGGGCCTGACTCAGGGAGAGAGACAGGGTCTGAGTGAGGCCTAATGTCAGGCCCTCAGCTGGGGACACTGTCAGGGAGTGACTTAGGAGCAGCATCAGTGCCTTTGTTGGATCAGCTTTAGGCTCTTAGTTAAAGATGACCAGAGCCCTAGTTAGTCACAGCGTCAAGGCCTCAGTTAGGGAAAGCTTCAGGGCCTGAGTTACGGACAGCCTCAGGTCTTCACTTAAAGACAGCGACAGGGCTTTCTTAGGGAGAGTGTCAAGACCTTGGTTAGAAATGGGTCAGGATATTATCTCAGGAGAGTGTCAGGATTTTAGTTATTGCTGGCAGCAGGGCCTATATTAGGGACAGATTCTGGGCCTTTGTTAGAGACAGTGTCATGGCCTTAGCTAGGAGTAGTCAGGGCCTTAGTTAGGGAGAGCATTAGGGTTTCAGTCAGCATAAGATGCAGGAGATTATCTCGGGAGAGAGTCAGGTTCCAGGCCAGAGATAGTGAAAGGAAATGACCAAGGGATAACGAGAAGACCTTAGTCATAGAGAGCATCAGGGCCTTAGTTAGCAGCAGCGTGAGGGCCTTAATCAGGACCAGTGCCAGGGCTTGATGTACGGACAGCGTCAGAGCCTAACTAAGGTACAACAACAGGGCCTAAGTGAGGCCTATCTTTGGGGCCTGAGTAAGGGACAGTATCAGGGCATGACTTAGGAGCAACATAAGAGCCACGGTAGGATCAGCCTCAGGGGCTATGTTAAAGATATTATCAGGGCCTCTGTTAGGGACAGCCTCAAGGTCTCACTTAGGGAGAGCATCAGGGCTTCTTAGGGAGAGTTTCAGGACCTTGGTAAGAGATGAGTTAGGATATTAGCTCAGGATAATGTCAGGACTTTAGATATTGATGGTAGCAGGGCCTAAGTAAGGGACAGTGTCAAGGCATTAGTTAGGAGTAGCGGGCCCCTGATAGGTCCAGTGTCAGGTCCTCAGTTAGCAATAGTGTTAGGGCCTTAGTTAGGGACAGTGTCAGGGCCAGATGTAGGACGAGCATCTAGGCCTTAGTTCGGGACAGTTTTACGGTCTTGGGACTAAATTCAGTGCCTGAGGCAGGCACAACCTAAGGGCTTCAGTTAGCATAAGAGGCAGGACATTAGCTAGTGACAGTGTCAGTTTAACATGTAGGGATAGTGTCAGGAAATGACCTAAGGATAGTGTGAAGACCTTTGTTACTGAGACTCTCAGGGCCTTATTCAGAACCAGTGTTAGGGCTTCAGGTAGGGACAGCATCAGAGCCTGACTTAGGGAGATCGATAGGGTCTGAGTGAAGCCTAGCATCAGACCCTTAGCTGGGGACACAGTTAGGGCATGACTTAGGAGCCGCCTCAGGGCCTCTGTTGGATCAGTCTTAGGGTCTTAGTTAAAGACATGACCAGGGTCTGAGTAAGTCACAGCATCAAGGCCTGAGTTAGTTAGGGAAAGCTGCAGGGCCTCACTTATGGACCGCGTCAGGGCTTACATTGGGACAGTTTCAGGACTTGGTAAGACATGGGTCAGGATATTAGCTCCGGGTAATGTCAGGACTTTAGATATTGATGGCAGCAGCCCTTAGTTAGAGACAGTGTAAGGCCCTGAGTTACGACTAGCATCAGAGACTTTGTTAGGTACACTTTACGGGACTGAGTTAGGAGTAGAGTCAGGGCCTTAGATAGTGACAGTGTCAGGGCCTGACTTCGGGAGAGCGACAGGGCCTGAGTGAGGCCTAGCATCAGTGACTTTGTTAGGTATAGTGTAAGGGGCTGAGGTAGGAGTAGTGTCAGGACCTTGCTTAGTGACAGTGTCAGGGTCTGAGTTAGGTGTACTGTCAGAGACCTAGTTAGGGACAGTGCTAGGGCCTGAGTTACGATTCATGTCAAGGCCTTATTTAGGAGCAATTTCAGGGCCTTAGTTTGGACTAGCATCAGAGCCATTGTTAGGCATCATACGAGGGCCTGAATTAGGCTTACTGTCAGGGCCTTAGCTAGGGACAGTGTTAGGGCCTGAGTTAGGATGAGCCTCCAGGCCTCAGTTAGGGACAGGTTCACGGCCTCGGACCTAAATTCAAGGCCTCATTTAGGGACAGAATTACAGACTTAGCTAGCATAAGAGGATCTACAGCTGAAAGCAAATTGAACACCACCAAATGCAGATGCAGAAGTGAACCATGCACGCACCTATGAAGGAATATTCTACAGCAGTTGAGTACATTTTGTTTAAAGTTAGTAACACTATAAAAATTGTGTTTTTAAGAAAACCATATTCAGAAGATGAAAGAATCTCGTTCTAAAGAATCTCTTTAGCTAATCTCGACATTAGCTAAAGAGAAGGTTAGGTTAAGATCTAGGGATAGTGTCAGGAAATGACCTAGGGATAGTGTCAAGACCTTGGTTACTTAGAGCATCAGGGCCTAATTAAGGACCAGTGAGTGTCAGGGCTTCGGGTAGGGACAGCGTCAGAGCCTGACTTAGGGAGAGCGACAGGGCCTGAGTGAGGCCTAGCGTCAGGGCCTTAGCTAGGGACAGTGTCAGGGCATGACTTAGGAGCAACATAAGAGTCACGGTAGGATCAGCCTCAGGGGCTATGTTAAAGATATTATCAGGGACTCTGTTAGGGACAGCCTCAAGGCCTCACTTAGGGAGAGCATCAGGGCTTCCTAAGGGAGAGTTTCAGGACCTTGGTAAGAGATGAGTTAGGATATTAGCTCAGGATAATGTCAGGACTTTAGATATTGATGGTAGCAGGGCCTACGTAAGGGACAGTGTCAAGGCATTAGTTAGGAGTAGCGGGCCCCTGATAGGTCCAGTGTCAGGTCTTCAGTTAGCAATAGCGTTAGGGCCTTATTTAGGGACAGTGTCAGGGCCAGATGTAGGACGAGCATCTAGGCCTTAGTTCGGGACAGTTTCACGGTCTTGGGACTAAATTCAGTGCCTGAGGCAGGCACAACATAAGGGCTTCAGTTAGCATAAGAGGCAGGACATTAGCTAGTGACAGTGTCAGTTTAACATGTAGGGATAGTGTCAGGAAATGACCTAAGGATAGTGTGAAGACCTTTGTTACTGAGACTCTCAGGGCCTTATTCAGAACCAGTGTTAGGGCTTCAGGTAGGGACAGCATCAGAGCCTGACTTAGGGAGAGCAATAGGGTCTGAGTGAGGCCTAGCGTCAGACCCTTAGCTGGGGACACTGTCAGGGCATGACTTAGGAGCAGCATCCCGACCTCTGTTGGATCAGCCTTAGGGTCTTAGTTAAAGACATGATCAGTGTCTGTGTTAGTCACAGCATCAAGGCCTGAGTTAGTTAGGGAAAGCTGCAGGGCCTCACTTAGGGACAGCGTCAGGGCTTACTTTGGGACAGTTTCAGGACCTTGGTAAGACATGGGTCAGGATATTAGCTCCGGAGAATGTCAGGACTTTAGATATTGATGGCAGCAGCCCTTAGTTAGAGACAGTGTCAGGCCCTGAGTTACGACTAGCATCAGAGCCTTTGTTAGGCACACTTTACGGGACTGATTTAGGAGTAGAGTCAGGGCCTTAGTTAGTGACACTGTCAGGGACTGACTTCGGGAGAGCGACAGGGCCTGAGTGAGGCCTAACGTCAGGCCCTTTGCTGGGCACACTGTCAGGGCATGACTTTGGAGCAGCATCAGCGTCTTTGCTGGATCAGCATTAAGGTCTTCGTGAAATACATGATCAGGGCCTGAGTTAGTCACAGCTTCAAGGCTTCAGTTAAGGAAAGCTTCAGGGCCTGAGTTAGGGACAGCCTCTGGTCTTCACTTACGGACAGCGTCAGGGCTTACTTTGGGACAGTTTCAGGACCTTGGAAAGACATAGGTCAGGATATTAGCTCAGGATAATGTCAGGACTTTACATACTGATATCAGCAGGGCCTTAGTTACAGACACTTTGAGGGCCTGAGATAGGCCTAGCATCAGTGACTTTGTTAGGTAGAGTGTAAGGGACTGAGTTAGGAGTAGTGTCAGGGCCTTGCTTAGGGACAGTGTCAGGGTCTGAGTTAGGTGTACTGTCAGAGACCTAGTTAGGGACAGTGCTAGGGCCTGAGTTACGATTCATGTCAAGGCCTTATTTAGGACCAATTTCAGGGCCTTAGTTTGGACTAGCATCAGAGCCATTGTTAAGAATCGTAGGAGCGCCTGAGTTAGGCGTACTGTCAGGGCCTTAGCTAGGGACAGTGTTAGGGCCTGACTTAGGATTAGTATCAAGGCCTTATTTAAGACCAATTTTAGGGCTTTAGTTTGGAGTAGCAACAGAGCCTTTGTTAGGTATCATTTCGGGGCCTCAGTTAGGTGTAGTGTCAGGGCCATTGTTAGGGACAGTATCAGGGCCTGACTTAGGAGAAGTTCAGGGCCTTAGCCAGGGAAAGGGTCAGCGCCTTAGTAAGGGATATTATCAGGACCTGGATTAGCAGTAGTGTCAAAAATCCTTAGTGAGGAAAGTTAGGAATAAGTCAGGACTCAGGCCCTGACACTGTCCTTAACTAAGGCCCTGACACTACTCGTAACACAGGCCCTG
This sequence comes from Balaenoptera physalus, assembly GCF_965194825.1. Lineage (NCBI taxonomy): Eukaryota > Metazoa > Chordata > Mammalia > Artiodactyla > Balaenopteridae > Balaenoptera > Balaenoptera physalus. Next base: position 487,056 of record NW_028126091.1, on the reverse strand, counting down.
ATCTGATTCCTATCATAGGCCCTGACACTGGTCTTAACTACGGCCCGGACACTGGCCCTAACTAAAGCTGTGACGCTACTCTTAACTCAGGCACTGACACTGTCCCTAACAAAGCCTCTGACACTACTCCTAACTCAGGCCCTGACACTGTCTCTAACTAAGGCCCTGATACTACTACGAACTCAGCACTGGCACTGTCCCTAACTTAGGCCCCGACTCTACTCCTAACTCAGGAACTGACACTGTCACTAACTAAGGCCCTGACTCTGTTCATAACTCACACCCTAACACTCCTCCTAAATCATGCCCTGGCAATGTCCCTAACTAAGGCCTTGACACTATTCCTAACTCAGGCACTGATACAATACCTAAGGAAGGCCCTGACATTACTCCTAACTCAGGCCCTGAAAAGGTCCCTATCTAAGGCCGACAAAACTCCTAACTCAGGCACTGACACTGTCCCAAAATAAGGCCCTGAATCTATTCCTAACTGAGGCGCTGATACAATACCTAACGAAGGCACTGATGCTACTCCTAACTAAGGCCCTGACACTACTCCTAACTCAGGCAATGACACAGTCCATAACTAAGGCCCTGACACTATTCCCAACTCAGGCACTGACAGTGTACGTACCTAAAACCCTGACACTACACCGAACTCAGGCACTGACAGTGTCCCTAACAAGGGCCCTCACACTACGCCCAACTCAGTCATTGACATTTTCCCTAATTGAGGCAATGATACTACTCCCAACTCAGGAACTAAGGCTCTGGATCATTGTGATGACAAGCGCCATGGAGCACTGTGATGACAGGGGTCATGGAGAATTGTGATGACAAGTGCATGGAGCATTGTGATGACAAGGGCCATGGAGAATTGTGATGACGGGGTCATGGAGAATTGTGATGACAAGGGCCATGGAGCATTGTGATGACAGAGTTCATGGGGCATTGTGATGAAAATGGTCATGGAGCATTGTGATGAAAGTGGTCATGGAGGATTGTGATGAAAAGCGCTATGGAGCATTGTGATGACAGGGGTCATGGAGCATTGTGAGGACAAGTGCCATGGAGCATTGTGATGATAGGAGTCATGGGGCATTGTGATGACAGGGATCTTGGAGCTTTGTGGTGAAAGCGGTCATGGAACATTGTGATTACAACGACCTGGAGCATTGTGATGACAAGGGTCATGGAGCATTGTGATGACAATCACCATGGATCATTGTGATTAGTGGGGTAATGGAGCATTGTCATGAAAGGTGTTATGTATCATTGTGATTACAGGGAATCGAGGAGCATTGTTTTGACAAGCTCCAGGGATCATTGTGATGAAAGGGGAAAAGGAGAATTGTGATGAAAGGAATCATGGATCATTGTGATGACAGGGATCATGGAGCATTGTTACGACAAGAGCGAAGGAGCACTGTGATGACAAGGGCCATGGATCATGGTGATGACAGGGGTCAGGGAGCATTGTAATGACAGGGCTCATGGAGCATTGTGATGAAAATGGTCATGGAGAATTTTGATGAAAGGGGTCATGGAGCATTGTGCTGAAAGTGGTCATGGATCTTTGTGATGACATGCACAAGGGAGCATTGTGATGACAAGGGCTATGGAGCATTGTGCTGAAAGTGGTCATGGATCTTTGTGATGACATGCACCAGGGAGCATTGTGATGACAAGGGCCATGGATCATTGTGATGACAGTGGTTATGGAGCATTGTGATGAAAGGTGTCATGGCTCATTGTGATGACAGGGGGCCTGGAGCATTGTGATGACAGGGTTCATGGGGCATTGTGATGACAAGTGCCTCGGAGCATTGTGATGAAAGTGGTCATATGGCATTTTGAATGATAGGGGCCATGGAACATTGTGATGACAAGTGTCATGGAGCCTTGTAATGACAGGGTGCATGGAACATTGTGATGTCACCGCCATGTAGCATTTTAGACAAGGGTCAAGGAGTATTGTGATGATAAGTGCGTGGAACATTGCGAAGACCGGTGTCATGGAGCATTGTGATGATAAGGGCATGGAGCCTTGTGATGACAGGGGGCATGGAACATTGTAATGAAAGGGGGCATGGAGCATTGTGATGACAGGGGGCATGGAGCACTGTGATGAAAAGGGCATGGAGCATTGTGAGACAAGTCTCATGGAGCATTGTGTTGAGAGTGGGCTTGGAGCATTGTGGTGACACGGGGCATGAAACTTTGTGATGACAATGGCATGGAGCATTGTGAGAAAAGTGTTAAGGAGAGTTGTGATGAAGGGGGTCATGGAAGACTCTGATTACAGGGGACATGGAGCATTTTAATGAGAAAGACAAGTAGCATTGTGATGACATGGCTCAGGGAGCATTGTGGGGAAATGGGTCATGGGGCATTGTGATGACAGGGGTTATGGAGCATTGTGATGAAAGCGGCCAAGGAACATTGTGATGAAAGGGGTCAAGGATCATTGTGATTACAGGGATCATGGAGCATTGTGATGACAAGCGCCAAGGATCATTGTGAGGAAAGGGGTCATGGAGAATTGTTATAAAAGGGGTCATGGATCATTGTGATTACAGTGGTCATGGAGCCTTGTGATGACAAGCGCCATGGAGCTTTGTGATGACAAGAGCCATGGAGCATTGTAAGGAAAGGGGTCATGTAGCATTGTGATGAACGAGGTCATGGAGCTTTGTTATGACAATGTTCATGGCGCATTTTGATGAAAGGGGTCATGGAGCATTGTGATGAAAGGGTTCATGGAGCACTGTGATGATAAGGGCATGGAGCCTTGTGATGAAAATGGTCATGGAGCTTTGTGATGAAAAGGGGTCATGGAGCATTGTGATGAACAGGGCACATGGAACATTGTGATGAAAGTGGTCATGGAGCATTGTGATGAAAGACGTCTGGGAGCATTGTGATGAAAGGGGCCATGGGGCATTGTGATGACAAGGGGTCATGGAGCATTGTGATGACAAGCGCCATGGGGCATTGTGATGGCAAGAGCCATGGAATATTGTGATGAAAATGGTCAATGACCACTGTGCTGAATGTGGTCATGGAGCATTGTGATGCAAAGCGCCATGGAGCATTGTGATGACAAGCGTCATGGAGCTTTGTGATGAAATGTCTCATGGAACATTGTGATGACAGGGGTCGTGGAGCACTGTGATTACAGGGGTAATTGTGACGCATTGTGATGAAAGGGGACATGAGACAGGGGTAATGGAGCATTCTCATGAAAGTTTTCATGGCTCATTGTGATGACAAGGTTAATGGAGCATTGTGATGACTGGGGTCATGGAGCATTGTGATGACAGGGGGCATGGAGCATTGTGATCACAAGAGCATGGAACATTGTGAGACAAGGGTCATGGGCCAATGTGATGACATGGGGTATGGAGCATTGTGATGACAATGGTATGTAGGATTGTGATGACAAGGGTCATGAAGCATTGCGATGAGAGTGGTCATGGAGCTTTGGGATGCCAGGGGTCATGGAGCATTGTGATGACAATGGTCATGGCGCATTTTGATGAAAGGGGTCACAGAGCATTTTGATGACAGGGGTCATGGGGCATTGTGATGATAAGGGCGTGGAGCGTTGTGATGACAGTGGTCACGGAACATTGTGATGATAAGGGCATGGAGCCTAGTGAGGGACAGTCTAGCGGTCTTGGGACTAAATTCAGTGCCTGAGGTAGGCACAGCATAAGGTCTTTAGTTAGCATAAGACGTAGGATATTAACTGGGGACAGGGTTAGGGAGAAGGCTAGGAATCGTGTCAGGAAATGACCTAAGGATAGTGTGAAGACCTTTGTTACTGAGAATATCAGGGCCTTATTCAGAACCAGTGTTAGGGCTTCAGGTAGGGAAAGTATCAGGGCCTGACTCAGGGAGAGAGACAGGGTCTGAGTGAGGCCTAATGTCAGGCCCTCAGCTGGGGACACTGTCAGGGAGTGACTTAGGAGCAGCATCAGTGCCTTTGTTGGATCAGCTTTAGGCTCTTAGTTAAAGATGACCAGAGCCCTAGTTAGTCACAGCGTCAAGGCCTCAGTTAGGGAAAGCTTCAGGGCCTGAGTTACGGACAGCCTCAGGTCTTCACTTAAAGACAGCGACAGGGCTTTCTTAGGGAGAGTGTCAAGACCTTGGTTAGAAATGGGTCAGGATATTATCTCAGGAGAGTGTCAGGATTTTAGTTATTGCTGGCAGCAGGGCCTATATTAGGGACAGATTCTGGGCCTTTGTTAGAGACAGTGTCATGGCCTTAGCTAGGAGTAGTCAGGGCCTTAGTTAGGGAGAGCATTAGGGTTTCAGTCAGCATAAGATGCAGGAGATTATCTCGGGAGAGAGTCAGGTTCCAGGCCAGAGATAGTGAAAGGAAATGACCAAGGGATAACGAGAAGACCTTAGTCATAGAGAGCATCAGGGCCTTAGTTAGCAGCAGCGTGAGGGCCTTAATCAGGACCAGTGCCAGGGCTTGATGTACGGACAGCGTCAGAGCCTAACTAAGGTACAACAACAGGGCCTAAGTGAGGCCTATCTTTGGGGCCTGAGTAAGGGACAGTATCAGGGCATGACTTAGGAGCAACATAAGAGCCACGGTAGGATCAGCCTCAGGGGCTATGTTAAAGATATTATCAGGGCCTCTGTTAGGGACAGCCTCAAGGTCTCACTTAGGGAGAGCATCAGGGCTTCTTAGGGAGAGTTTCAGGACCTTGGTAAGAGATGAGTTAGGATATTAGCTCAGGATAATGTCAGGACTTTAGATATTGATGGTAGCAGGGCCTAAGTAAGGGACAGTGTCAAGGCATTAGTTAGGAGTAGCGGGCCCCTGATAGGTCCAGTGTCAGGTCCTCAGTTAGCAATAGTGTTAGGGCCTTAGTTAGGGACAGTGTCAGGGCCAGATGTAGGACGAGCATCTAGGCCTTAGTTCGGGACAGTTTTACGGTCTTGGGACTAAATTCAGTGCCTGAGGCAGGCACAACCTAAGGGCTTCAGTTAGCATAAGAGGCAGGACATTAGCTAGTGACAGTGTCAGTTTAACATGTAGGGATAGTGTCAGGAAATGACCTAAGGATAGTGTGAAGACCTTTGTTACTGAGACTCTCAGGGCCTTATTCAGAACCAGTGTTAGGGCTTCAGGTAGGGACAGCATCAGAGCCTGACTTAGGGAGATCGATAGGGTCTGAGTGAAGCCTAGCATCAGACCCTTAGCTGGGGACACAGTTAGGGCATGACTTAGGAGCCGCCTCAGGGCCTCTGTTGGATCAGTCTTAGGGTCTTAGTTAAAGACATGACCAGGGTCTGAGTAAGTCACAGCATCAAGGCCTGAGTTAGTTAGGGAAAGCTGCAGGGCCTCACTTATGGACCGCGTCAGGGCTTACATTGGGACAGTTTCAGGACTTGGTAAGACATGGGTCAGGATATTAGCTCCGGGTAATGTCAGGACTTTAGATATTGATGGCAGCAGCCCTTAGTTAGAGACAGTGTAAGGCCCTGAGTTACGACTAGCATCAGAGACTTTGTTAGGTACACTTTACGGGACTGAGTTAGGAGTAGAGTCAGGGCCTTAGATAGTGACAGTGTCAGGGCCTGACTTCGGGAGAGCGACAGGGCCTGAGTGAGGCCTAGCATCAGTGACTTTGTTAGGTATAGTGTAAGGGGCTGAGGTAGGAGTAGTGTCAGGACCTTGCTTAGTGACAGTGTCAGGGTCTGAGTTAGGTGTACTGTCAGAGACCTAGTTAGGGACAGTGCTAGGGCCTGAGTTACGATTCATGTCAAGGCCTTATTTAGGAGCAATTTCAGGGCCTTAGTTTGGACTAGCATCAGAGCCATTGTTAGGCATCATACGAGGGCCTGAATTAGGCTTACTGTCAGGGCCTTAGCTAGGGACAGTGTTAGGGCCTGAGTTAGGATGAGCCTCCAGGCCTCAGTTAGGGACAGGTTCACGGCCTCGGACCTAAATTCAAGGCCTCATTTAGGGACAGAATTACAGACTTAGCTAGCATAAGAGGATCTACAGCTGAAAGCAAATTGAACACCACCAAATGCAGATGCAGAAGTGAACCATGCACGCACCTATGAAGGAATATTCTACAGCAGTTGAGTACATTTTGTTTAAAGTTAGTAACACTATAAAAATTGTGTTTTTAAGAAAACCATATTCAGAAGATGAAAGAATCTCGTTCTAAAGAATCTCTTTAGCTAATCTCGACATTAGCTAAAGAGAAGGTTAGGTTAAGATCTAGGGATAGTGTCAGGAAATGACCTAGGGATAGTGTCAAGACCTTGGTTACTTAGAGCATCAGGGCCTAATTAAGGACCAGTGAGTGTCAGGGCTTCGGGTAGGGACAGCGTCAGAGCCTGACTTAGGGAGAGCGACAGGGCCTGAGTGAGGCCTAGCGTCAGGGCCTTAGCTAGGGACAGTGTCAGGGCATGACTTAGGAGCAACATAAGAGCCACGGTAGGATCAGCCTCAGGGGCTATGTTAAAGATATTATCAGGGACTCTGTTAGGGACAGCCTCAAGGCCTCACTTAGGGAGAGCATCAGGGCTTCCTAAGGGAGAGTTTCAGGACCTTGGTAAGAGATGAGTTAGGATATTAGCTCAGGATAATGTCAGGACTTTAGATATTGATGGTAGCAGGGCCTACGTAAGGGACAGTGTCAAGGCATTAGTTAGGAGTAGCGGGCCCCTGATAGGTCCAGTCTCAGGTCTTCAGTTAGCAATAGCGTTAGGGCCTTATTTAGGGACAGTGTCAGGGCCAGATGTAGGACGAGCATCTAGGCCTTAGTTCGGGACAGTTTCACGGTCTTGGGACTAAATTCAGTGCCTGAGGCAGGCACAACCTAAGGGCTTCAGTTAGCATAAGAGGCAGGACATTAGCTAGTGACAGTGTCAGTTTAACATGTAGGGATAGTGTCAGGAAATGACCTAAGGATAGTGTGAAGACCTTTGTTACTGAGACTCTCAGGGCCTTATTCAGAACCAGTGTTAGGGCTTCAGGTAGGGACAGCATCAGAGCCTGACTTAGGGAGAGCAATAGGGTCTGAGTGAGGCCTAGCGTCAGACCCTTAGCTGGGGACACTGTCAGGGCATGACTTAGGAGCAGCATTCCGACCTCTGTTGGATCAGCCTTAGGGTCTTAGTTAAAGACATGATCAGTGTCTGTGTTAGTCACAGCATCAAGGCCTGAGTTAGTTAGGGAAAGCTGCAGGGCCTCACTTAGGGACAGCGTCAGGGCTTACTTTGGGACATTTTCAGGACCTTGGTAAGACATGGGTCAGGATATTAGCTCCGGAGAATGTCAGGACTTTAGATATTGATGGCAGCAGCCCTTAGTTAGAGACAGTGTCAGGCCCTGAGTTACGACTAGCATCAGAGCCTTTGTTAGGCACACTTTACGGGACTGATTTAGGAGTAGAGTCAGGGCCTTAGTTAGTGACACTGTCAGGGCCTGACTTCGGGAGAGCGACAGGGCCTGAGTGAGGCCTAACGTCAGGCCCTTTGCTGGGCACACTGTCAGGGCATGACTTTGGAGCAGCATCAACGTCTTTGCTGGATCAGCATTAAGGTCTTCGTGAAATACATGATCAGGGCCTGAGTTAGTCACAGCTTCAAGGCTTCAGTTAAGGAAAGCTTCAGGGCCTGAGTTAGGGACAGCCTCTGGTCTTCACTTACGGACAGCGTCAGGGCTTACTTTGGGACAGTTTCAGGACCTTGGAAAGACATAGGTCAGGATATTAGCTCAGGATAATGTCAGGACTTTACATACTGATATCAGCAGGGCCTTAGTTACAGACACTTTGAGGGCCTGAGATAGGCCTAGCATCAGTGACTTTGTTAGGTAGAGTGTAAGGGACTGAGTTAGGAGTAGTGTCAGGGCCTTGCTTAGGGACAGTGTCAGGGTCTGAGTTAGGTGTACTGTCAGAGACCTAGTTAGGGACAGTGCTAGGGCCTGAGTTACGATTCATGTCAAGGCCTTATTTAGGACCAATTTCAGGGCCTTAGTTTGGACTAGCATCAGAGCCATTGTTAAGAATCGTAGGAGCGCCTGAGTTAGGCGTACTGTCAGGGCCTTAGCTAGGGACAGTGTTAGGGCCTGACTTAGGATTAGTATCAAGGCCTTATTTAAGACCAATTTTAGGGCTTTAGTTTGGACTAGGAACAGAGGCTTTGTTAGGTATCATTTCGGGGCCTCAGTTAGGTGTAGTGTCAGGGCCATTGTTAGGGACAGTATCAGGGCCTGACTTAGGAGAAGTTCAGGGCCTTAGCCAGGGAAAGGGTCAGCGCCTTAGTAAGGGATATTATCAGGACCTGAATTAGCAGTAGTGTCAAAAATCCTTAGTGAGGAAAGTTAGGAATAAGTCAGGACTCAGGCCCTGACACTGTCCTTAACTAAGGCCCTGACACTACTCGTAACACAGGCCCTGATCTGATTCCTATCATAGGCCCTGACACTGGTCTTAACTACGGCCCGGACACTGGCCCTAACTAAAGCTGTGACGCTACTCTTAACTCAGGCACTGACACTGTCCCTAACAAAGCCTCTGACACTACTCCTAACTCAGGCCCTGACACTGTCTCTAACTAAGGCCCTGATACTACTACGAACTCAGCACTGGCACTGTCCCTAACTTAGGCCCCGACTCTACTCCTAACTCAGGAACTGACACTGTCACTAACTAAGGCCCTGACTCTGTTCATAACTCACACCCTAACACTCCTCCTAAATCATGCCCTGGCAATGTCCCTAACTAAGGCCTTGACACTATTCCTAACTCAGGCACTGATACAATACCTAAGGAAGGCCCTGACATTACTCCTAACTCAGGCCCTGAAAAGGTCCCTATCTAAGGCCGACAAAACTCCTAACTCAGGCACTGACACTGTCCCAAAATAAGGCCCTGAATCTATTCCTAACTGAGGCGCTGATACAATACCTAACGAAGGCACTGATGCTACTCCTAACTAAGGCCCTGACACTACTCCTAACTCAGGCAATGACACAGTCCATAACTAAGGCCCTGACACTATTCCCAACTCAGGCACTGACAGTGTACGTACCTAAAACCCTGACACTACACCGAACTCAGGCACTGACAGTGTCCCTAACAAGGGCCCTCACACTACGCCCAACTCAGTCATTGACATTTTCCCTAATTGAGGCAATGATACTACTCCCAACTCAGGAACTAAGGCTCTGGATCATTGTGATGACAAGCGCCATGGAGCACTGTGATGACAGGGGTCATGGAGAATTGTGATGACAAGTGCATGGAGCATTGTGATGACAAGGGCCATGGAGAATTGTGATGACGGGGTCATGGAGAATTGTGATGACAAGGGCCATGGAGCATTGTGATGACAGAGTTCATGGGGCATTGTGATGAAAATGGTCATGGAGCATTGTGATGAAAGTGGTCATGGAGGATTGTGATGAAAAGCGCTATGGAGCATTGTGATGACAGGGGTCATGGAGCATTGTGAGGACAAGTGCCATGGAGCATTGTGATGATAGGAGTCATGGGGCATTGTGATGACAGGGATCTTGGAGCTTTGTGGTGAAAGCGGTCATGGAACATTGTGATTACAACGACCTGGAGCATTGTGATGACAAGGGTCATGGAGCATTGTGATGACAATCACCATGGATCATTGTGATTAGTGGGGTAATGGAGCATTGTCATGAAAGGTGTTATGTATCATTGTGATTACAGGGAATCGAGGAGCATTGTTTTGACAAGCTCCAGGGATCATTGTGATGAAAGGGGAAAAGGAGAATTGTGATGAAAGGAATCATGGATCATTGTGATGACAGGGATCATGGAGCATTGTTACGACAAGAGCGAAGGAGCACTGTGATGACAAGGGCCATGGATCATGGTGATGACAGGGGTCAGGGAGCATTGTAATGACAGGGCTCATGGAGCATTGTGATGAAAATGGTCATGGAGAATTTTGATGAAAGGGGTCATGGAGCATTGTGCTGAAAGTGGTCATGGATCTTTGTGATGACATGCACAAGGGAGCATTGTGATGACAAGGGCTATGGAGCATTGTGCTGAAAGTGGTCATGGATCTTTGTGATGACATGCACCAGGGAGCATTGTGATGACAAGGGCCATGGATCATTGTGATGACAGTGGTTATGGAGCATTGTGATGAAAGGTGTCATGGCTCATTGTGATGACAGGGGGCCTGGAGCATTGTGATGACAGGGTTCATGGGGCATTGTGATGACAAGTGCCTCGGAGCATTGTGATGAAAGTGGTCATATGGCATTTTGAATGATAGGGGCCATGGAACATTGTGATGACAAGTGTCATGGAGCCTTGTAATGACAGGGTGCATGGAACATTGTGATGTCACCGCCATGTAGCATTTTAGACAAGGGTCAAGGAGTATTGTGATGATAAGTGCGTGGAACATTGCGAAGACCGGTGTCATGGAGCATTGTGATGATAAGGGCATGGAGCCTTGTGATGACAGGGGGCATGGAACATTGTAATGAAAGGGGGCATGGAGCATTGTGATGACAGGGGGCATGGAGCACTGTGATGAAAAGGGCATGGAGCATTGTGAGACAAGTCTCATGGAGCATTGTGTTGAGAGTGGGCTTGGAGCATTGTGGTGACACGGGGCATGAAACTTTGTGATGACAATGGCATGGAGCATTGTGAGAAAAGTGTTAAGGAGAGTTGTGATGAAGGGGGTCATGGAAGACTCTGATTACAGGGGACATGGAGCATTTTAATGAGAAAGACAAGTAGCATTGTGATGACATGGCTCAGGGAGCATTGTGGGGAAATGGGTCATGGGGCATTGTGATGACAGGGGTTATGGAGCATTGTGATGAAAGCGGCCAAGGAACATTGTGATGAAAGGGGTCAAGGATCATTGTGATTACAGGGATCATGGAGCATTGTGATGACAAGCGCCAAGGATCATTGTGAGGAAAGGGGTCATGGAGAATTGTTATAAAAGGGGTCATGGATCATTGTGATTACAGTGGTCATGGAGCCTTGTGATGACAAGCGCCATGGAGCTTTGTGATGACAAGAGCCATGGAGCATTGTAAGGAAAGGGGTCATGTAGCATTGTGATGAACGAGGTCATGGAGCTTTGTTATGACAATGTTCATGGCGCATTTTGATGAAAGGGGTCATGGAGCATTGTGATGAAAGGGTTCATGGAGCACTGTGATGATAAGGGCATGGAGCCTTGTGATGAAAATGGTCATGGAGCTTTGTGATGAAAAGGGGTCATGGAGCATTGTGATGAACAGGGCACATGGAACATTGTGATGAAAGTGGTCATGGAGCATTGTGATGAAAGACGTCTGGGAGCATTGTGATGAAAGGGGCCATGGGGCATTGTGATGACAAGGGGTCATGGAGCATTGTGATGACAAGCGCCATGGGGCATTGTGATGGCAAGAGCCATGGAATATTGTGATGAAAATGGTCAATGACCACTGTGCTGAATGTGGTCATGGAGCATTGTGATGCAAAGCGCCATGGAGCATTGTGATGACAAGCGTCATGGAGCTTTGTGATGAAATGTCTCATGGAACATTGTGATGACAGGGGTCGTGGAGCACTGTGATTACAGGGGTAATTGTGACGCATTGTGATGAAAGGGGACATGAGACAGGGGTAATGGAGCATTCTCATGAAAGTTTTCATGGCTCATTGTGATGACAAGGTTAATGGAGCATTGTGATGACTGGGGTCATGGAGCATTGTGATGACAGGGGGCATGGAGCATTGTGATCACAAGAGCATGGAACATTGTGAGACAAGGGTCATGGGCCAATGTGATGACATGGGGTATGGAGCATTGTGATGACAATGGTATGTAGGATTGTGATGACAAGGGTCATGAAGCATTGCGATGAGAGTGGTCATGGAGCTTTGGGATGCCAGGGGTCATGGAGCATTGTGATGACAATGGTCATGGCGCATTTTGATGAAAGGGGTCACAGAGCATTTTGATGACAGGGGTCATGGGGCATTGTGATGATAAGGGCGTGGAGCGTTGTGATGACAGTGGTCACGGAACATTGTGATGATAAGGGCATGGAGCCTAGTGAGGGACAGTCTAGCGGTCTTGGGACTAAATTCAGTGCCTGAGGTAGGCACAGCATAAGGTCTTTAGTTAGCATAAGACATAGGATATTAACTGGGGACAGGGTTAGGGAGAAGGCTAGGAATCGTGTCAGGAAATGACCTAAGGATAGTGTGAAGACCTTTGTTACTGAGAATATCAGGGCCTTATTCAGAACCAGTGTTAGGGCTTCAGGTAGGGAAAGTATCAGGGCCTGACTCAGGGAGAGAGACAGGGTCTGAGTGAGGCCTAATGTCAGGCCCTCAGCTGGGGACACTGTCAGGGAGTGACTTAGGAGCAGCATCAGTGCCTTTGTTGGATCAGCTTTAGGCTCTTAGTTAAAGATGACCAGAGCCCTAGTTAGTCACAGCGTCAAGGCCTCAGTTAGGGAAAGCTTCAGGGCCTGAGTTACGGACAGCCTCAGGTCTTCACTTAAAGACAGCGACAGGGCTTTCTTAGGGAGAGTGTCAAGACCTTGGTTAGAAATGGGTCAGGATATTATCTCAGGAGAGTGTCAGGATTTTAGTTATTGCTGGCAGCAGGGCCTATATTAGGGACAGATTCTGGGCCTTTGTTAGAGACAGTGTCATGGCCTTAGCTAGGAGTAGTCAGGGCCTTAGTTAGGGAGAGCATTAGGGTTTCAGTCAGCATAAGATGCAGGAGATTATCTCGGGAGAGAGTCAGGTTCCAGGCCAGAGATAGTGAAAGGAAATGACCAAGGGATAACGAGAAGACCTTAGTCATAGAGAGCATCAGGGCCTTAGTTAGCAGCAGCGTGAGGGCCTTAATCAGGACCAGTGCCAGGGCTTGATGTACGGACAGCGTCAGAGCCTAACTAAGGTACAACAACAGGGCCTAAGTGAGGCCTATCTTTGGGGCCTGAGTAAGGGACAGTATCAGGGCATGACTTAGGAGCAACATAAGAGCCACGGTAGGATCAGCCTCAGGGGCTATGTTAAAGATATTATCAGGGCCTCTGTTAGGGACAGCCTCAAGGTCTCACTTAGGGAGAGCATCAGGGCTTCTTAGGGAGAGTTTCAGGACCTTGGTAAGAGATGAGTTAGGATATTAGCTCAGGATAATGTCAGGACTTTAGATATTGATGGTAGCAGGGCCTAAGTAAGGGACAGTGTCAAGGCATTAGTTAGGAGTAGCGGGCCCCTGATAGGTCCAGTGTCAGGTCCTCAGTTAGCAATAGTGTTAGGGCCTTAGTTAGGGACAGTGTCAGGGCCAGATGTAGGACGAGCATCTAGGCCTTAGTTCGGGACAGTTTTACGGTCTTGGGACTAAATTCAGTGCCTGAGGCAGGCACAACCTAAGGGCTTCAGTTAGCATAAGAGGCAGGACATTAGCTAGTGACAGTGTCAGTTTAACATGTAGGGATAGTGTCAGGAAATGACCTAAGGATAGTGTGAAGACCTTTGTTACTGAGACTCTCAGGGCCTTATTCAGAACCAGTGTTAGGGCTTCAGGTAGGGACAGCATCAGAGCCTGACTTAGGGAGATCGATAGGGTCTGAGTGAAGCCTAGCATCAGACCCTTAGCTGGGGACACAGTTAGGGCATGACTTAGGAGCCGCCTCAGGGCCTCTGTTGGATCAGTCTTAGGGTCTTAGTTAAAGACATGACCAGGGTCTGAGTAAGTCACAGCATCAAGGCCTGAGTTAGTTAGGGAAAGCTGCAGGGCCTCACTTATGGACCGCGTCAGGGCTTACATTGGGACAGTTTCAGGACTTGGTAAGACATGGGTCAGGATATTAGCTCCGGGTAATGTCAGGACTTTAGATATTGATGGCAGCAGCCCTTAGTTAGAGACAGTGTAAGGCCCTGAGTTACGACTAGCATCAGAGACTTTGTTAGGTACACTTTACGGGACTGAGTTAGGAGTAGAGTCAGGGCCTTAGATAGTGACAGTGTCAGGGCCTGACTTCGGGAGAGCGACAGGGCCTGAGTGAGGCCTAGCATCAGTGACTTTGTTAGGTATAGTGTAAGGGGCTGAGGTAGGAGTAGTGTCAGGACCTTGCTTAGTGACAGTGTCAGGGTCTGAGTTAGGTGTACTGTCAGAGACCTAGTTAGGGACAGTGCTAGGGCCTGAGTTACGATTCATGTCAAGGCCTTATTTAGGAGCAATTTCAGGGCCTTAGTTTGGACTAGCATCAGAGCCATTGTTAGGCATCATACGAGGGCCTGAATTAGGCTTACTGTCAGGGCCTTAGCTAGGGACAGTGTTAGGGCCTGAGTTAGGATGAGCCTCCAGGCCTCAGTTAGGGACAGGTTCACGGCCTCGGACCTAAATTCAAGGCCTCATTTAGGGACAGAATTACAGACTTAGCTAGCATAAGAGGATCTACAGCTGAAAGCAAATTGAACACCACCAAATGCAGATGCAGAAGTGAACCATGCACGCACCTATGAAGGAATATTCTACAGCAGTTGAGTACATTTTGTTTAAAGTTAGTAACACTATAAAAATTGTGTTTTTAAGAAAACCATATTCAGAAGATGAAAGAATCTCGTTCTAAAGAATCTCTTTAGCTAATCTCGACATTAGCTAAAGAGAAGGTTAGGTTAAGATCTAGGGATAGTGTCAGGAAATGACCTAGGGATAGTGTCAAGACCTTGGTTACTTAGAGCATCAGGGCCTAATTAAGGACCAGTGAGTGTCAGGGCTTCGGGTAGGGACAGCGTCAGAGCCTGACTTAGGGAGAGCGACAGGGCCTGAGTGAGGCCTAGCGTCAGGGCCTTAGCTAGGGACAGTGTCAGGGCATGACTTAGGAGCAACATAAGAGCCACGGTAGGATCAGCCTCAGGGGCTATGTTAAAGATATTATCAGGGACTCTGTTAGGGACAGCCTCAAGGCCTCACTTAGGGAGAGCATCAGGGCTTCCTAAGGGAGAGTTTCAGGACCTTGGTAAGAGATGAGTTAGGATATTAGCTCAGGATAATGTCAGGACTTTAGATATTGATGGTAGCAGGGCCTACGTAAGGGACAGTGTCAAGGCATTAGTTAGGAGTAGCGGGCCCCTGATAGGTCCAGTCTCAGGTCTTCAGTTAGCAATAGCGTTAGGGCCTTATTTAGGGACAGTGTCAGGGCCAGATGTAGGACGAGCATCTAGGCCTTAGTTCGGGACAGTTTCACGGTCTTGGGACTAAATTCAGTGCCTGAGGCAGGCACAACCTAAGGGCTTCAGTTAGCATAAGAGGCAGGACATTAGCTAGTGACAGTGTCAGTTTAACATGTAGGGATAGTGTCAGGAAATGACCTAAGGATAGTGTGAAGACCTTTGTTACTGAGACTCTCAGGGCCTTATTCAGAACCAGTGTTAGGGCTTCAGGTAGGGACAGCATCAGAGCCTGACTTAGGGAGAGCAATAGGGTCTGAGTGAGGCCTAGCGTCAGACCCTTAGCTGGGGACACTGTCAGGGCATGACTTAGGAGCAGCATTCCGACCTCTGTTGGATCAGCCTTAGGGTCTTAGTTAAAGACATGATCAGTGTCTGTGTTAGTCACAGCATCAAGGCCTGAGTTAGTTAGGGAAAGCTGCAGGGCCTCACTTAGGGACAGCGTCAGGGCTTACTTTGGGACATTTTCAGGACCTTGGTAAGACATGGGTCAGGATATTAGCTCCGGAGAATGTCAGGACTTTAGATATTGATGGCAGCAGCCCTTAGTTAGAGACAGTGTCAGGCCCTGAGTTACGACTAGCATCAGAGCCTTTGTTAGGCACACTTTACGGGACTGATTTAGGAGTAGAGTCAGGGCCTTAGTTAGTGACACTGTCAGGGCCTGACTTCGGGAGAGCGACAGGGCCTGAGTGAGGCCTAACGTCAGGCCCTTTGCTGGGCACACTGTCAGGGCATGACTTTGGAGCAGCATCAACGTCTTTGCTGGATCAGCATTAAGGTCTTCGTGAAATACATGATCAGGGCCTGAGTTAGTCACAGCTTCAAGGCTTCAGTTAAGGAAAGCTTCACGGCCTGAGTTAGGGACAGCCTCTGGTCTTCACTTACGGACAGCGTCAGGGCTTACTTTGGGACAGTTTCAGGACCTTGGAAAGACATAGGTCAGGATATTAGCTCAGGATAATGTCAGGACTTTACATACTGATATCAGCAGGGCCTTAGTTACAGACACTTTGAGGGCCTGAGATAGGCCTAGCATCAGTGACTTTGTTAGGTAGAGTGTAAGGGACTGAGTTAGGAGTAGTGTCAGGGCCTTGCTTAGGGACAGTGTCAGGGTCTGAGTTAGGTGTACTGTCAGAGACCTAGTTAGGGACAGTGCTAGGGCCTGAGTTACGATTCATGTCAAGGCCTTATTTAGGACCAATTTCAGGGCCTTAGTTTGGACTAGCATCAGAGCCATTGTTAAGAATCGTAGGAGCGCCTGAGTTAGGCGTACTGTCAGGGCCTTAGCTAGGGACAGTGTTAGGGCCTGACTTAGGATTAGTATCAAGGCCTTATTTAAGACCAATTTTAGGGCTTTAGTTTGGACTAGGAACAGAGGCTTTGTTAGGTATCATTTCGGGGCCTCAGTTAGGTGTAGTGTCAGGGCCATTGTTAGGGACAGTATCAGGGCCTGACTTAGGAGAAGTTCAGGGCCTTAGCCAGGGAAAGGGTCAGCGCCTTAGTAAGGGATATTATCAGGACCTGAATTAGCAGTAGTGTCAAAAATCCTTAGTGAGGAAAGTTAGGAATAAGTCAGGACTCAGGCCCTGACACTGTCCTTAACTAAGGCCCTGACACTACTCGTAACACAGGCCCTGATCTGATTCCTATCATAGGCCCTGACACTGGTCTTAACTACGGCCCGGACACTGGCCCTAACTAAAGCTGTGGCGCTACTCTTAACTCAGGCCCTGACACTGTCTCTAACTAAGGCCCTGATACTACTACGAACTCAGCACTGGCACTGTCCCTAACTTAGGCCCCGACTCTACTCCTAACTCAGGAACTGACACTGTCACTAACTAAGGCCCTGACTCTGTTCATAACTCACACCCTAACACTCCTCATAAATCATGCCCTGGCAATGTCCCTAACTAAGGCCTTGACACTATTCCTAACTCAGGCACTGATACAATACCTAAGGAAGGCCCTGACATTACTCCTAACTCAGGCCCTGAAAAGGTCCCTATCTAAGGCCGACAAAACTCCTAACTCAGGCACTGACACTGTCCCAAAATAAGGCCCTGAATCTATTCCTAACTGAGGCGCTGATACAATACCTAACGAAGGCACTGATGCTACTCCTAACTAAGGCCCTGACACTACTCCTAACTCAGGCAATGACACAGTCCATAACTAAGGCCCTGACACTATTCCCAACTCAGGCACTGACAGTGTACGTAACTAAAACCCTGACACTACACCTAACTCAGGCACTGACAGTGTCCCTAACAAGGGCCCTCACACTACGCCCAACTCACTCATTGACATTTTCCCTAATTGAGGCAATGATACTACTCCCAACTCAGGAACTAAGGCTCTGGATCATTGTGATGACAAGCGCCATGGAGCACTGTGATGACAGGGGTCATGGAGAATTGTGATGACAAGTGCATGGAGCATTGTGATGACAAGGGCCATGGAGAATTGTGATGACGGGGTCATGGAGAATTGTGATGACAAGGGCCATGGAGCATTGTGATGACAGAGTTCATGGGGCATTGTGATGAAAATGGTCATGGAGCATTGTGATGAAAGTGGTCATGGAGGATTGTGATGAAAAGCGCTATGGAGCATTGTGATGACAGGGGTCATGGAGCATTGTGAGGACAATGGTCATGGAGAATTTTGATGAAAGGGGTCATGGAGCATTGTGCTGAAAGTGGTCATGGATCTTTGAGATGACACGCACCAGGGAGCATTGTGATGACAAGGCCCATGGAGCATTGTGCTGAAAGTGGTCATGGATCTTTGTGATGACATGCACCAGGGAGCATTGTGATGACAAGGCCCATGGATCATTGTGATGACAGTTGTTATGGAGCATTGTGTTGAAAGGTGTCATGGCTCATTGTGATGACAGGGGGCCTGGAGCATTGTGATGACAGGGTTCATGGGGCATTGTGATGACAAGGGCCTTGGAGAATTGTGATGAAAGTGGTCCTATGGCATTTTGAATGTTAGGGGCCATGGAACATTCTGATGACAAGGGTCATGGAGCCTTGTAATGACAGGGTGCATGGAACATTGTGATGTCACCGCCATGTAGCATTTTAGACAAGGGTCAAGGAGTATTGTGATGATAAGTGCGTGGAACATTGCGAAGACAGGTGTCATGGAGCATTGTGATGATAAGGGCATGGAGCCTTGTGATGACAGGGGGCATGGAACATTGTAATGAAAGGGGGCATGGAGCATTGTGATGACAGGGGTCATGGAGCACTGTGATGAAAAGGGCATGGAGCATTGTGAGACAAGTCTCATGGAGCATTGTGTTGAGAGTGGGCTTGGAGCATTGTGGTGACACGGGGCAAGAAACTTTGTGATGACAATGGCATGGAGCATTGTGAGAAAAGTGTTAAGGAGAGTTGTGATGAAAGGGGTCATGGAAGACTCTGATTACAGGGGACATGGAGCATTGTAATGACAAAGACAAGTAGCATTGTGATGACATGGCTCAGGGAGCATTGTGGGGAAATGGGTCATGGGGCATTGTGATGACAGGGGTTATGGGGCATTGTGATGAAAGCGGCCATGGAACATTGTGATGAAAGGGGTCAAGGATCATTGTGATTACAGGGATCATGGAGCATTGTGATGACAAGCGCCAAGGATAATTTGAGGAAAGGGGTCATGGAGAATTGTTATCAAAGGGGTCATGGATCATTGTGATTACAGTGGTCATGGAGCCTTGTGATGACAAGCACCATGGAGCTTTGTGATCACAAGAGCCATGGAGCATTGTAAGGAAATGGGTCATGGAGCACTGTGATGAACGTGGTCATGGAGCTTTTTTATGACAATGTTCATGGCGCATTTTGATGAAAGGGGTCATGGAGCATTGTGATGGAAGGGGTCATGGGGCATTGTGATGAGAAGGGCCATGGAGCATTGTGATGAAAGGGTTCATGGAGCACTGTGATGATAAGGGCATGGAGCCTTGTGATAAAAATGGTCATGGAGCATTGTGATGAAAAGGGGTCATGGAGCATTGTGATGAACAGGGCACTTGGGGCATTGTGATGAAAGTGGTCATGGAGCATTGTGATGAAAGACGTCTGGGAGCATTGTGATGAAAGGGGCCATGGGGCATTGTGATGACAAGGGTTCATGGAGCATTGTGATGACAAGCGCTATGGGGCATTGTGATGGCAAGAGCCATGGAATATTGTGATGAAAAGGGTCAAGGACCACTGTGCTGAATGTGGTCATGGAGCATTGTGATGCAAAGCGCCATGGAGCATTGTGATGACAAGCGTCATGGAGCTTTGTGATGAAATGTCTCATGGAACATTGTGATGACAGGGGTCGTGGAGCACTGTGATTACAGGGGTAATTGTGACGCATTGTGATGAAAGGGGACATGAGACAGGGGTAATGGAGCATTCTGATGAAAGTTTTCATGGCTCATTTTGATGAAAAGGGGCATGGAGCATTGTGAGGAAAAGCGTTATGGAGCACTGTGATTACAGGGGTAATTTAGAGCATTGTGATAAACGGGGACATGGAGCAATTTGATGACAGGGGTCATGGGGCATTGTGAGGACAAGGGCCATGAAGCATTGTGATGACAGGGGTCATTTGGCTTTGTGAATGACAGGGGACCTGGAGAATTGTGATGACAAGGGTAATGGAGCATTTGATGACTGGGGTCATGGAGCATTGTGATGACAGGGGACATGGAGCATTGTGATCACAAGAGCATAGAACATTGTGAGACAAGGGTCATGGGCCAATGTGATGACATGGGGTATGGAGCATTGTGATGACAATGGTATGTAGCATTGCGATGACAAGGGTTATGAAGCATTGCCATGAGAGTGGTCATGGAGCTTTGGGATGCCAGGGGTCATGGAGCATTGTGATGACAATGGTCATGGCGCATTTTGATGAAAGGGGTCACGGAGCATTGTGATGGAAGGGGTCATGGAGCATTGTGATGACAGGGGTCATGGGGCATTGTGATGATAAGGGCGTGGAGCATTGTGATGACAGTGGTCACGGAACATTGTGACGATAAGGTCATGGAGCTTAGTGAGGGACAGTCTAGCGGTCTTGGGACTAAATTCAGTGCCTGAGGTAGGCACAGCATAAGGTCTTTAGTTAGCATAAGACGTAGGATATTAGCTCGTGAGAGGGTTAGGGTGAAGGCTAGGAATCGTGTCAGGAAATGACCTAAGGATAGTGTGAAGACCTTTGTTACTGAGAATATCAGGGCCTTACTCAGAACCAGTGTTAGGGCTTCAGGTTGGGACAGTATCAGGGCCTGACTTAGGGAGAGCGACAGGGTCTGAGTGAGGCCTAATGTCAGGCCCTCAGCTGGGGACACTGTCAGGGAGTGACTTAGGAGCAGCATCAGTGCCTTTGTTGGATCAGCTTTACGCTCTTAGTTAAAGATGACCAGAGCCCTAGTTAGTCACAGCTTCAAGGCCTCAGTTAGGGAAAGCTTCAGGGCCTGAGTTACGGACAGCCTCAGGTCTTCACTTAAAGACAGCGACAGGGCTTTCTTAGGGAGAGTGTCAAGACCTTGGTTAGAAATGGGTCAGGATATTATCTCAGGAGAGTGTCAGGATTTTAGTTATTGCTGGCAGCAGGGCCTATATTAGGGACAGATTCTGGGCCTTTGTTAGAGACAGTGTCATGGCCTTAGTTAGGAGTAGTCAGGGCCTTAGTTAGGGAGAGCATTAGGGTTTCAGTCAGCATAAGATGCAGGAGATTATCTCGGGACAGAGTCAGTTTCCAGGCCAGAGATAGTGAAAGGAAATGACCAAGGGATAACGAGAAGACCTTAGTCATTGAGAGCATCAGGGCCTTAGTTAGCAGCAGCGTGAGGGCCTTAATCAGGACCAGTGCCAGGGCTTGATGTACGGACAGCGTCAGAGCCTAACTAAGGTACAGCAACAGGGCCTAAGTGAGGCCTATCTTTGGGGCCTGAGTAAGGGACAGTATCAGGGCATGACTTAGGAGCAGCATAAAGGCCTCTGTAGGATCAGCATTAGGGTCTTCGTTAAAGATATTATCAGGGCCTCTGTTAGGGACAGCCTCAAGGTCTCACTTAGGGACAGCGTCAGGGCTTACTTTGGGAAAGTTTCAGGACCTTGGTAAGACATGGGTCAGGATATTAGCTCAGGATAATGTCAGGTGTTCAGAT
Source organism: Balaenoptera physalus (assembly GCF_965194825.1). Lineage (NCBI taxonomy): Eukaryota > Metazoa > Chordata > Mammalia > Artiodactyla > Balaenopteridae > Balaenoptera > Balaenoptera physalus. The sequence goes on along the minus strand of NW_028126091.1, from coordinate 465,627 downwards.
ATTGACGGCAGCAGGGCCTTAGTTAGAGGCAGGGTCAGGCCTAAGGTCGGACTAGCATCAGAGCCTTTGATAGGTACAGTGTCAGTGACGGAGTTAGGTGAAGTGTCAGGGCCTTAGTTAGGGACAGTGTCAGGACCTGCGTTAGGACGAGCCTCCAGGCCTCAGTTAGGGACAGGTTCACGGCCTCGGACCTAAATTCAGGGCCTCATTTAGGGACAGAATCACAGATTTAGCTAGCATAAGAGGATCTACAGCTGAAAGCAACTTGAACACCACCACAAGCAGATGCAGAAGTGAACCATGCACGCTCCTATGAAGGACTATTCCACAGCAGTTGAGTACATTTTGTTTAAAGTTAGTAATACTATATAAATTATGTTTTTAAGAAAACCATATTCAGAAGATGAAAGAATCTCGTTCTAAAGAATCTCTTTAGCTAATCTCGACATTAGCTAAAGAGAAGCTTAGGTTAAGATCTAGGGATATTGTCAGGAAATGACCTAGGGATAGTGTCAAGACCTTGGTTACTTAGAGCATCAGGGCCTAATGAAGGACCAGTGAGTGTCAGGGTTTCGGGTAGGGACAGCGTCAGAGCCTGACTTAGGGAGAGCGACAGGGCCTGAGTGAGGCCTAGCGTCAGGGCCTTAGCTAGGGACAGTGTCAGGGCATGACTTAGGAGCAACATAAGAGCCTCGGTAGGATCAGCCTCAGGGGCTATGTTAAAGATATTATCAGGGCCTCTGTTAGGGACAGCCTCAAGGCCTCACTTAGGGAGAGCATCAGGGCTTCCTTAGGGAGAGTTTCAGGACCTTGGTAAGAGATGAGTTAGGATATTAGCTCAGGATAATGTCAGGATTTTAGATATTGATGGTAGCAGGGCCTAAGTAAGGGACAGTGTCAAGGCGTTAGTTAGGAGTAGCGGGCCCCTGATAGGTCCAGTGTCAGCTCCTCAGTTAGCAGTAGTGTTAGGGCCATAGTTAGGGACAGTGTCAGGGCCAGATGTAGGACGAGCATCTAGGCCTTAGTTCGGGACAGTTTCACGGTCTTGGGACTAAATTCAGTGCCTGAGGCAGGCACAACCTAAGGGGTTCAGTTAGCATAAGAGGCAGGACATTAGCTAGTGACAGTGTCAGTTTAGCATGTAGGGATAGTGTCAGGAAATGACCTATGGATAGTGTGAAGACCTTTGTTACTGAGACTCTCAGGGCCTTATTCAGAACCAGTGTTAGGGCTTCAGGTAGGGACAGCATCAGAGCCTGACTTAGGGAGAGCGATAGGGTCTGAGTGAGGCCTAGCGTCAGACCCTTAGCTGTGGACACTGTCAGGGCATGACTTAGGAGCAGCATCCCGGCCTCTATTGGATCAGCCTTACGGTCTTAGTTAAAGACATGATCAGTGTCTGAGTTAGTCACAGCATCAAGGCCTGAGTTAGTTAGGGAAAGCTGCAGGGCCTCACTTAGGGACAGCGTCAGGGCTTACTTTGGGACAGTTTCAGGACCTTGGTAAGACATGGGTCAGGATATTAGCTCCGGATAATGTCAGGACTTTAGATATTGATGGCAGCAGCCCTTAGTTAGAGACAGTGTCAGGCCCTGAGTTACGACTAGCATCAGAGCCTTTGTTAGGTACACTTTACGGGATTGAGTTAGGAGTAGAGTCAGGGCCTTAGTTAGTGACATTGTCAGGGCCTGACGTCGGGATAGCGACAGGGCCTGAGTGAGGCCTAGCATCAGGCCCTTTGCTGGGCACACTGTCAGGGCATGACTTTGGAGCAGCATCAGCGTCTTTGCTGGATCAGCATTAAGGTCTTCGTGAAATACATGATCAGGGCCTGAGTTAGTCACAGCTTCAAGGCTTCAGTTAAGGAAAGCTTCAGGGCCTGAGTTAGGGACAGCCTCAGGTCTTCACTTACGGACAGCGTCAGGGCTTACTTTGGGACAGTTTCAGGACCTTGGAAAGACATAGGTCAGGATATTAGCTCAGGATAATGTCAGGATTTTACATACTGATGGCAGCAGGGCCTTAGTTACAGACTGGTTCAGGGCCTGAGTTAGGCCTAGCATCAGTGACTTTGTTAGGTACAGTGTAAGGGACTGAGTTAGGAGTAGTGTCAGGGCCTTGCTTAGGGACAGTGTCAGGGTCTGAGTTAGGTGTACTGTCAGAGACCTAGTTAGGGACAGTGCTAGGGCCTGAGTTACGATTCGTGTCAAGGCCTTATTTAGGACCAATTTCAGGGCCTTAGTTTGGGCTAGCATCAGAGCCATTGTTAGGAATCGTACGAGGGCCTGAGTTAGGCGTACTGTCAGGGCCTTAGCTAGGGACAGTGTTAGGGCCTGAGTTAGGATTAGTGTTAAGGCCTTATTTAAGACCAGTTTTAGGGCTTTAGTTTGGACTAGCAACAGAGCCTTTGTTAGGTATCATTTCGGGGCCGAATTTAGGTGTAGTGTCAGGGCCATTGTTAGGGACAGTATCAGGGCCTGACTTAGGAGAAGTTCAGGGCCTTAGCCAGGGAAAGGGTCAGGGCCTTAGTAAGGGATATTATCAGGACCTGAATTAGCAGTAGTGTCAAAAATCCTTAGTGAGGAAAGTTAGGAATAAGTCAGGACTCAGGCCTTGACACTGTCCTTAACTAAGGCCCTGACACTACTCGTAACACAGGCCCTGATCTGATTCCTATCATAGGCCCTGACACTACTCGTAACACAAGCCCTGATCTGATTCCTATCATAGGCCCTGACACTGGTCTTAACTAAGGCCCTGACACTGGCCCTAACTAAAGCTGTGACGTTACTCTTAACTCAGGCACTGACACTGTCCCTAACAAAGCCTCTGACACTACTCCTAACTCAGGCCCTGACACTGTCTCTAACTAAGGCCCTGATACTACTACGAACTCAGCACTGGCACTGTCCCTAACTTAGGCCCTGACTCTACTCCTAACTCAGGAACTGACACTGTCACTAACTAAGGCCCTGACACTGTTCATAACTCACACCCTAACACTCCTCCTAAATCATGCCCTGGCAATGTCCCTAACTAAGGCCTTGACACTATTCCTAACTCAGGCACTGATACAATACCTAAGGAAGGCCCTGACATTACTCCTAACTCAGGCCCTGAAAAGGTCCCTAACTAAGGCTGACAAAACTCCTAACTCAGGCACTGACACTGTCCCAAAATAAGGCCCTGAATCTATTCCTAACTGAGGCGCTGATACAATACCTAGCGAAGGCACTGATGCTACTCCTAACTAAGGCCCTGACACTACTCCTAACTCAGGCAATGACACAGTCCATAAGTAAGGCCCTGACACTATTCCCAACTCTGGCACTGGCAGTGTACGTAACTAAAACCCTGACACTACACCTAACTCAGGCACTGACAGTGTCCCTAACAAGGGCCCTCACACTACTCCCAACTCAGTCACTGACATTTTCCCTATTCGAGGCAATGATACTACTCCCAACTCAGGAACTAAGGCTCTGGATCATTGTGATGACAAGCGCCATGGAGCACTGTGATGACAAGGGTCATGGAGAATTGTGATGACATGTGCATGGAGCATTGTGATGACAAGGGCCATGGAGAATTGTGATGACAGGGGTCATGGAGAATTGTGATGACAAGGGCCATGGAGCATTGTGATGACAGAGTTCATGGGGCATTGTGATGAAAGTGGTCATGGAGCATTGTGATGAAAATGGTCATGGAGCATTGTGATGAAAGTGGTCATGGAGGATTGTGATGAAAAGCGCTATGGAGGATTGTGATGACAGGGGTCATGGAGCATTGTGAGGACAAGTGCCATGGAGCATTGTGATGATAGGCGTCATGGGGCATTGTGATGACAGGGATCTTGGAGCTTTGTGGTGAAAGGTGTCATGGTACATTGTGATTACAACGACCTGGAGCATAGTGATGACAAGGGTCATGGAGCATTGTGATGGCAAGCGCCATGGGGCATTCTGATGGCATGAACCATGGAATATTGTGATGAAAATTGTCATGGACCACCGTGCTGAATGTGGTCATGGAGCATTGTGATGCACAGCGCCATGGAGCATTGTGATGACAAGCGTCATGGAGTTTTGTGATGAAATGTCTCATGGAACATTGTGATGACAGTGGTCTTGGAGCACTGTGATTACATTGAACATGGAGCATTGTGATGACAAAGGCCATGGAGCATTGTGATGAGAAGGGCTTGGAGCATTGTGATGACAAAAGTCATAGAGCAGTGCGATGAAAGGATTAATGGAGCATTGTGATGAAAGGGGTCATGGAACATTGTGATGACAGGGGGCATGGAGCACTGTGATGAAAGGGGTTATGGAGCACTGTGATTACAGGGGTAATTGTGATGCATTGTGATGAAAGGGGACATGAGACAGGGGTAATGGAGCATTCTGATGAAAGTTTTCATGGCTCATTGTGATGAAAAGGGGCATGGAGCATTGTGAGGAAAAGGGTTATGGAGCACTGTGATTACAGTGGTAATTTAGAGCATTGTGATAAACGGGGACATGGAGCAATTTGATGACAGTGGTCATGGGGCATTGTGAGGACATGTGCCATGGAGCATTGTGATGATAGGAGTCATGGGGCATTGTGATGACAGGGGGAATGGAACATTGTGATCACAAGAGCATGGATCATTGAGAGGCAAGGGTCATGGGCCAATGTGATGACATGGGGTATGGAGCATTGTGATGACAATGGTATGTAGTATTGCGATGACAAGTGTCAGGAAGCATTGCCATGAGAGTGGTCATGCAGCACTGGGATGCCAGGGGTCATGGAGCATTGTGCTGACAATGGTCATGGCGCATTTTGATGAAACGGGTCACGGAGCACTGTGATGGAAGGGGTCATGGAGCATTGTGATGACAGGGGTCATGGGGCATTGTGATGATAAGGGCGTGGAGCATTGTGATGACAGTGGTCACGGAATATTGTGACGATAAGGGCATGGAGCCTAGTGAGGGACAGTCTAGCGGTCTTGGGACTAAATTCAGTGCCTGAGGTAGGCACAGCATAAGGCCTTTAGTTAGCATAAGACGTAGGATATTAGCTCGGGACAGGGTTAGGGTGAAGGCTAGGAATCGTGTCTGGAAATGACCTAAGGATAGTGTGAAGACCTTTGTTACTGAGAATATCAGGGCCTTATTCAGAACCAGTGTTAGGGCTTCAGGTAGGGACAGTATCAGGGCCTGACTTAGGGAGAACGACAGGGTCTGAGTGAGGCCTAATGTCAGGCCCTCAGCTGGGGACACTGTCAGGGAGTGACTTAGGAGCAGCATCAGTGCCTTTGTTGGATCAGCTTTAGGCTCTTAGTTAAAGATGACCAGAGCCCTAGTTAGTCACAGCGTCAAGGCCTCAGTTAGGGAAAGCTTCAGGGCCTGAGTTACGGACAGCCACAGGTCTTCACTTAAAGACAGCGACAGGGCTTTCTTAGGGAGAGTGTCAAGACCTTGGTTAGAAATGGGTCAGGATATTATCTCAGGAGAGTGTCAGGAGTTTAGTTATAGCTGGCAGCAGGGCCTATATTAGGGACAGATTCTGGGCCTTTGTTAGAGACAGTGTCATGGCCTTAGTTAGGAGTAGTCAGGGCCTTAGTTAGGGAGAGCATTAGGGTTTCAGTCAGCATAAGATGCAGGAGATTATCTTGGGACAGAGTCAGGTTCCAGGCCAGAGATAGTGAAAGGAAATGACCAAAGGATAACGAGAAGACCTTAGTCATTGAGAGCATCAGGGCCTTAGTTAGTAGCAGCGTGAGGGCCTTAATCAGGACCAGTGCCAGGGCTTGATGTACGGACAGCGTCAGAGCCTAACTAAGGTACAGCAACAGGGCCTAAGTGAGGCCTATCTTTGGGGCCTGAGTAAGGGACAGTATCAGGGCATGACTTAGGAGCAGCATAAACGCCTCTGTAGGATCAGCATTAGGGTCTTCGTTAAAGATATTATCAGGGCCTCTGTTAGGGACAGCCTCAAGGTCTCACTTAGGGACAGCGTCAGGGCTTACTTTGGGAAAGTTTCAGGACCTTGGTAAGACATGGGTCAGGATATTAGCTCAGGATAATGTCAGGTGTTCAGATATTGACGGCAGCAGGGCCTTAGTTAGAGGCAGTGTCAGGCCTAAGTTCGGAATAGCATCAGAGCCTTTGTTAGGTACAGTGTCAGTGACGGAGTTAGGTGTAGTGTCAGGGCCTTAGTTAGGGACAGTGTCAGGACCTGCATTAGGACGCGCCTCCAGGCCTCAGTTAGGGACAGGTTCACGGCCTCGGACCTAAATTCAGGGCCTCATTTAGGGACAGAATCACAGATTTAGCTAGCATAAGAGGATCTACAGCTGAAAGCAACTTGAACACCACCACAAGCAGATGCAGAAGTGAACCATGCACGCTCCTATGAAGGACTATTCCACAGCAGTTGAGTACATTTTGTTTAAAGTTAGTAACACTATAAAAATTATGTTTTTAAGAAAACCATATTCAGAAGATGAAAGAATCTCGTTCTAAAGAATCTCTTTAGCTAATCTCGACATTAGCTAAAGAGAAGGTTAGGTTAAGATCTAGGGATAGTGTCAGGAAATGACCTAGGGATAGTGTCAAGACCTTGGTTACTTAGAGCATCAGGGCCTAATTAAGGACCAGTGAGTGTCAGGGCTTCGGGTAGGGACAGCGTCAGAGCCTGACTTAGGGAGAGCGACAGGGCCTGAGTGAGGCCTAGCATCAGGGCCTTAGCTAGGGACAGTGTCAGCACATGACTTAGGAGCAACATAAGAGCCACGGTAGGATCAGCCTCAGGGGCTATGTTAAAGATATTATCAGGGCCTCTGTTAGGGACAGCCTCAAGGCCTCACTTAGGGAGAGCATCAGGGCTTCCTTAGGGAGAGTTTCAGGACCTTGGTAAGAGATGAGTTAGGATATTAGCTCAGGATAATGTCAGGACTTTAGATATTGATGGTAGCAGGGCCTAAGTAAGGGACAGTGTCAAGGCGTTAGTTAGGAGTAGCGGGCCCCTGATAGGTCCAGTGTCAGGTCCTCAGTTAGCAATAGTGTTAGGGCATTAGTTAGGGACAGTGTCAGGGCCAGATGTAGGACGAGCATCTAGGCCTTAGTTCGGGACAGTTTCACTGTCTTGGGACTAAATTCAGTGCCTGAGGCAGGCACAACCTAAGGGCTTCAGTTAGCATAAGAGGCAGGACATTAGCTAGTGACAGTGTCAGTTTAACATGTAGGGATAGTGTCAGGAAATGACCTAAGGATAGTGTGAAGACCTTTGTTACTGAGACTCTCAGGGCCTTATTCAGAACCAGTGTTAGGGCTTCGGGTAGGAACAGCGTCAGAGCCTGACTTTGGGAGAGCGATAGGGTCTGAGTGAGGCCTAGCATCAGACCCTTAGCTGGGGACACTGTCAGGGCATGACTTAGGAGCAGCCTCAGGGCCTCTGTTGGATCAGCCTTAGGGTCTTAGTTAAAGACATGATCAGTGTCTGAGTTAGTCACAGCATCAAGGCCTGAGTTAGTTAGGGAAAGCTGCAGGGCCTCACTTAAGGACAGCGTCAGGGCTTACTTTGGGAGAGTTTCAGGACCTTGGTAAGACATGGGTCAGGATATTAGCTCCGGATAATGTCAGGACTTTAGATATTGATGGCAGCAGCCCTTAGTTAGAGACAGTGTGAGGCCCTGAGTTACGACTAGCATCAGAGCCTTTGTTAGGTACACTTTACGGGACTGAGTTAGGAGTAGAGTCAGGGCCTTAGTTAGTGACAGTGTCAGGGCCTGACTTCGGGAGAGCGACAGGGCCTGAGTGAGGCCTAGCGTCAGGCCCTTTGCTGGGCACACTGTCAGGGCATGACTTTGGAGCAGCATCAGCGTCTTTGCTGGATCAGCATTAAGGTCTTGGTGAAATACATAATCAGGGCCTGAGTTAGTCACAGCTTCAAGGCTTCAGTTAAGGAAAGCTTCAGGGCCTGAGTTAGGGACAGCCTCAGGTCTTCACTTACGGACAGCGTCAGGGCTTACTTTGGGACAGTTTCAGGACCTTGGAAAGACATAGGTCAGGATATTAGCTCAGGAAAATGTCAGGACTTTACATACTGATGGCAGCAGGGCCTTAGTTACAGACACTTTGAAGGCCTGATTTAGGCCTAGCATCAGTGACTTTGTTAGATACAGTGTAAGGGACTGTGTTAGGAGTAGTGTCAGGGCCTTGCTTAGGGACAGTGTCAGGGTCTGAGTTAGGTGTACTGTCAGAGACCTAGTTAGGGACAGTGCTAGGGCCTGAGTTACGATTCGTGTCAAGGCCTTATTTAGGACCAATTTCAGGGCCTTAGTTTGGACTAGCATCAGAGCCATTGTTAGGAATCGTATGAGGGCCTGAGTTAGGCGTACTGTCAGGGCCTTAGCTAGGGACAGTGTTAGGGACTGAGTTAGGATTAGTGTCAAGGCCTTATTTAGGACCAATTTCAGGGCCTTAGTTTGGACTAGCAACAGAGCCTTTGTTAGGTATCATTTCGGGGCCTCAGTTAGGTGTAGTGTCAGGGCCATTGTTAGGGATAGTATCAGGGTCTGACTTAGGAGAAGTTCAGGGCCTTAGCCAGGGAAAGTGTCAGGACCTTAGTAAGGGATATTATCAGGACCTGAATTAGCAGTAGTGTCAAAAATCCTTAGTGAAGAAAGTTAGGAATAAGTCAGGACTCAGGCCCTGACACTGTCCTTAACTAAGGCCCTGACACTACTCGTAACACAGGCCCTGATCTGATTCCTATCATAGGCCCTGACACTGGTCTTAACTAAGGCCCGGACACCGGCCCTAACTAAAGCTGTGACGCTACTCTTAACTCAGGCACTGACACTGTCCCTAACAAAGCCTCTGACACTACTCCTAACTCAGGCCCTGACACTGTCTCTAACTAAGGCCCTGATACTACTACGAACTCAGCACTGGCACTGTCCCTAACTTAGGCCCTGACTCTACTCCTAACTCAGGCACTGACACTGTCCCAAAATAAAGCCCTGAATCTATTCCTAACTGAGGCGCTGATACAATACCTAACGAAGGCACTAATGCTACTCCTAACTAAGGCCCTGACACTACTCCTAACTCAGGCAATGACACAGTCCATAAGTAAGGCCCTGACACTATTCCCAACTCAGGCACTGACAGTGTACGTACCTAAAACCCTGACTCTACAGCTAACTCAGGCACTGACAGTGTCCCTAACAAGGGCCCTCACACTACTCCCAACTCAGTCACTGACATTTTCCCTAATTGAGGCAATGATACTACTCCTAACTCAGGAACTAAGGCTCTGGATCATTTTGATGACAAGCGCCATGGAGCACTGTGATGACAAAGGTCATGGAGTATTGTGATGACAAGTGCATGGAGCATTGTGATGACAAGCGCCATGGAGAATTGTGATGACAGGGGTCATGGAGAATTGTGATGACAAGGGCCATGGAGCATTGAGATGACAGAGTTCATGGGGCATTGTGATGAAAGTGGTCATGGAGCATTGTGATGAAAATGGTCATGGAGCATTGTGATGAAATTTGTCATGGAGGATTGTGATGAAAAGCGCTATGGAGCATTGTGATGACAGGGGCCATGGAGCATTGTGAGGACAAGTGCCATGGAGCATTGTAATGATAGGAGTCATGGGGCATTGTGATGACAGGGATCTTGGAGCTTTGTGGTGAAAGGGGTCATGGAACATTGTGATTACAACGTCCTGGAGCATTGTGATCACAAGGTTCATGGAGCATTGTGATGACAACCAGCATGGATCATTGTGATTAGTGGGGTAATGGAGCATTGTCATGAAAGGGGTCATGGATCATTGTGATTACAGGGAATCAAGGAGCATTGTTTTTTTTTGTTTTTTTTGTTTTTTTTTTTAACATCTTTATTGAAGTATATTTGCCTTACAATGGTGTGTTAGCTTCTGCTTTATAACAAAGTTAATCAGTTATACATATACAATATGTTCCCATTTCTCTTCCCTCTTGCATCTCCCTCCCTCCCACCCTCCCCATCCCATCCCTCTAGGTGGTCACAAAGCACCGAGCTGATCTTCCTGTGCTATGCGGCTGCTTCCCACTAGTTATCTATTTTACATTTGGTAGTGTATATATGTCCATGACACTCTCTTACCCTGTCACATCTCACCCCACCCCCTCCCCATATCCTCAAGTCCATTCTCTAGTAGGTCTGTGTCTTTATTCCCGTCTTGCCACTAGGTTCTTCATGGCCTTTTTTTTTTTTTCCCTTAGATTCCGTATATATGTGTTAGCATACTGTATTTGTTTTTCTCTTTCTGACTTACTTCACTCTGTATGACAGACTCTAACTCCATCCACCTCATTACAAATACCTCCATTTCATTTCTTTTTATGGCTGAGTAATATTCCATTGTATATATGGGCCACATCTTCTTTATCCATTCATCTGTCGATGGACATTTAGGTTGCTTCCATGTCCTGGCTATTGTAAATAGAGCTGCAATGAACATTTTGGTATATGACTCTTTTTGACCTATGGTTTTCTCAGGGTATATGCCCAGTAGTGGGATTGCTGGGTCATATGGTAGTTCTATTTGTAGTTTTTTAAGGAACCTCCATACTGTTCTCCATAGTGGCTGTATCAATTTACATTCCCACCAACAGTGCAAGAGTGTTCCCTTTCCTCCACACCCTCTCCAGCATTTATCGTTTCTAGATTTTTTGATGATGGCCATTCTGACCGGTGTGAGATGATATCTCATTGTAGTTTTGATTTGCATTTCTCTAATGATTAATGATGTTGAGCATTCTTTCATGTGTCTGTAGGCCATCTGTATATCTTCTTTGGAGAAATGTCTATTTAGGTCTTCGGCCCATTTTTGGATTGGGTTGTTCGTTTTTTTGTTATTGAGCTGCATGAGCTGCTTGTAAATCTTGGAGATTAATCCTTTGTCAGTTGCTTCATTTGCAAATATTTTCTCCCATTCTGATGATTGTCTTTTGGTCTTGTTTATGGTTTCCTTTGCTGTGCAAAAGCTTTTAAGTTTCATTAGGTCCCATTTGTTTATTTGTGTTCTTATTTCCATTTCTCTGGGAGCTGGGTCAAAAAGAATCTTGCTGTGATGTATGTCATAGAGTGTTCTGCCTATGTTTTCCTCTAAGAGTTTGATAGTGTCTGCCCTTACACTTAGGTCTTTAATCCATTTTGAGTTTATTTTTGTGCATGGTGTCAGGGAGTGTTCTAATTTCATACTTTTACATGTACCTGTCCAATTTTCCCAGCACCACTTATTGAAGAGGCTGTCTTTTCTCCACTGTATATGCTTGCCTCCTTTATCAAAAATAAGGTGCCCATATGTGTGTGTGTTTATCTCTGGGCTTTCCATCCTGTTCCATTGATCTATGTTTCTGTTTTTGTGCCAGTACCAAACTGTCTTGATTACTGAAGCTTTGTAATATAGTCTGAAGTCAGGGAGCCTGATTCCCCCAGCTCCATTTTTCGTTCTCAAGATTGCTTTGGCTATTCGGGGTCTTTTGTGTTTCCATACAAATTGTGAAATTTTTTGTTCTAGTTCTGTGAAAAATGCCAGTGGTAGTTTGATAGGGATTGCATTGAATCTGTAGATTGCTTTGGGTAGTAGAGTCATTTTCACAATGTTGATTCTTCCAATCCAGGAACATGGTATATCTCTCCATCTATTTGTATCATCTTTAATTTCTTTCATCAGTGTCTTATACTTTTCTGCATACGTCTTTTGTCTCCTTAGGTAGGTTTATTCCTAGATATTTTATTCTTTTTGTTGCAATGGTAAATGGGAGTGTTTTCTTAATTTCACTTTCAGATTTTTCGTCATTAGTGTATAGAAATGCAAGAGATTTCTGTGCATTAATTTTGTATCCTGCTACTTTACCAAATTCATTGATTAGCTCTAGGAGTTTTCTGGTAGCATCTTTAGGATTCTCTATGTATAGTATCATGTCATCTGCAAATAGTGACAGCTTTACTTCTTCTTTTCCGATTTGGATTCCTTTTGTTTCTTTGTCTTCTCTGATTGCTGTGGCTAACACTTCCAAAACTATGTTGAATAATAGTGGTGAGAGTGGGCAACCTTGTCTTGTTCCTGATCTTAGTGGAAATGGTTTCAGTTTTTCACCATTGAGGACAATGTTGGCTGTGGGTTTGTCATATATGGCCTTTATTATGTTGAGGAAAGTTCCCTCTATGCCTACTTTCTGCAGGGCTTTTATCATAAATGGGTGTTGAATTTTGTCAAAAGCTTTCTCTGCATCTATTGAGATGATCATATGGTTTTTCTCCTTCAATTTGTTAATATGATGTATCACATTGATTGATTTGCGTATATTGAAGAATCCTTGCACTCCTGGGATAAACCCCACTTGATCATGGTGTATGATCCTTTTAATGTGCTGTTGGATTCTGTTTGCTAGTATTTTATTGAGGATTTTTGCATCTATGTTCATCAGTGATATTGGCCTGTAGTTTTCTTTCTTTGTGACATCTTTGTCTGGTTTTGGTATCAGGGTGATGGTGGCCTCGTAGAATGAGTTTGGGAGTGTTCCTCCCTCTGCAATATTTTGGAAGAGTTTGAGAAGGATAGGTGTTAGCTCTTCTCTAAATGTTTGATAGAATTCACCTGTGAAGCCATCTGGTCCTGGGCTTTTGTTTGTTGGAAGGTTTTTAATCACAGTTTCAATTTCAGTGCTTGTGATTGGTCTGTTCATATTTTCTATTTCTTCCTGGTTCAGTCTCGGCAGTTTGTGCATTTCTAAGAATCTGTCCATTTCTTCCAGGTTGTCCATTTTATTGGCATAGAGTTGCTTGTAGTAATCTGTCATGATCTTTTGTATTTCTGCAGTGTCAGTGGTTACTTCTCCTTTTTCATTTCTAATTCTATTGATCTGAGTCTTCTCCCTTTTTCTCTTGATGAGTCTGGCTAATGGTTTATCAATTTTGTTTATCTTCTCAAAGAACCAGCTTTTAGTTTCATTGATTTTTGCTATTGTTTCCTTCATTTCTTTTTCATTTATTTCTGACCTGATCTTTATAATTTCTTTCCTTCTGCTGGCTTTGGGGTTTTTTTGTTCTTCTTTCTCTAATTGCTTTAGGTGCAAGGTTAGGTTGTTTATTCGAGATGTTTCCTGTTTCTTGAGGTAGGCTTGTATTGCTATAAACTTCCCTCTTAGCACTGCTTTTGCTGCGTCCCATAGGTTTTGGGTCGTCGTATCTCCATTGTCATTTGTTTCCAGGTATTTTTTGATTTCCCCTTTGATTTCTTCAGTGATCACTTCGTTATTAAGTAATGTATTGTGTAGCCTCCATGTGTTTGTATTTTTTACAGATCTTTTCCTGTAATTGATATCTAGTCTCATAGTGTTGTGGTCGGAAAAGATACTTGATACGATTTCAATTTTCTTAAATTTACCAAGGCTTGATTTGTGACCCAAGATATGATCTATCCTGGAGAATGTTCCATGAGCAGTTGAGAAAAATGTGTATTCTGTTGTTTTTGGGTGGAATGTCCTATAAATATCAATTAAGTCCATCTTGTTTAATGTATCATTTAAAGCTTGTGTTTCCTTATTTATTTTCATTTTGGATGATCTGTCCATTGGTGAGAGTGGGGTGTTTAAGTCCCCTACTACGATTGTGTTGCTGTCGATTTCCCCTTTTATGGCTGTTAGTATTTGCCTTATGTATTGAGGTGCTCCTATGTTGGGTGCATAAATATTTACAATTGTTATACCTTCCTCTTGGATCGATCCCTTGATCATTATATAGTGTCCTTCTTTGTCTCTTGTAATAGTCTTTATTTTAAAGTCTATTTTGTCTGATATGAGAATTGCTACTCCAGCTTTCTTTTGATTTCCATTTGCATGGAATATCTTTTTCCATCCCCTCACTTTCAGTCTATATGTGTCTCTAGGTCTGAAGTGGGTCTCTTGTAGACAGCATATATATGGGTCTTGTTTTTGTATCCATTCAGCCAGCCTGTGTCTTTTGGTGAGCGCATTTAATCCATTTACATTCAAGGTAATTATCGATATGTATGTTCCTATTCCCATTTTCTTAAATGTTTTGGGTTTGTTATTGTAGGTCTTTTCCTTCTCTTGTGTTTCTTGCCTAGAGAAGTTCCTTTAGCATTTGTTGTAAAGCTGGTTTGGTGGTGCTGAACTCTCTCAGCTTTTGCTTGTCTGTAAAGGTTTTAATTTCTCCATCAAATCTGAATGAGATCCTTGCTGGGTAGTGTAATCTTGGTTGTAGGTTTTTCTCCTTCATCACTTTAAGGATATCCTGCCACTCCCTTCTGGCTTGCAGAGTTTCTGCTGAAAGATCAGATGTTAACCTTATGGGGATTCCCTTGTGTGTTATTTGCTTTTTTTCCCTTGCTGCCTTTAATATGTTTTCCTTATATTTAATTTTTGACAGTTTGATTAATATGTGTCTTGGTGTGTTTCTCCTTGGGTTTATCCTGTATGGGACTCTCTGTGCTTCCAGGACTTGATTAACTATTTCCTTTCCCTTATTAGGGAAGTTTTCAACTATAATCTCTTCAAATATCTTCTCAGTCCCTTTCTTTTTCTCTTCTTCTTCTGGGATCCCTATAATTCGAATGTTGGTGCATTTAATGTTGTCCCAGAGGTCTCTGAGACTGTCCTCAGTTCTTTTCATTCTTTTCTCTTTATCCTGCTCTGCAGTAGTTATTTCCACCATTTTATCTTCCAGGTCACTTATCCTTTCTTCTGCCTCAGTTATTCTGCTATTGATCCCATCTAGAGTATTTTTAATTTCATTTATTGTGGTTTTCATCATTGCTTGGTTCCTCTTTAGTTCTTCTATGTCCTTGTTAAATGTTTCTTGCATTTTGTCTATTCTATTTCCAAGATTTTGGATCATCCTTACTATCATTATTCTGAATTCTTTTTCAGGTAGACTACCTATTTCCTCTTCATTTGTTAAGTCTGGTATGTTCTGACCCTGCTCCTTCATCTGCTGTGTGTTTTTCTGTCGTCTCATTTTGCTTATCTTACTGTGTTTGGGGTCTCCTTTTCACAGGCTGCAGGTTCGTAGTTCCTGTTGTTTTTGGTATCTGTCCCCAGTGGCTAAGGTTGGTTCAGTGGGTTGTGTAGGCTTCCTGGTGGAGGGAACTAGTGCCTGAGCTCTGGTGGATGAGGTTGGATCTTGTCTTTCTGGTGGGCACGTCCACGTCTGGTGGTGTATTTTGGGGTGTCTGTGGCCTTCTTATGATTTTAGGCAGCCTCTCTGCTAATGGATGGGGCTGTGTTCCTGTCTTGCTAGTTGTTTGGCATAGGGTGTCCAGCACTGTAGCTTGCTGGTCGTTGAGTGAAGCTGGGTCTTGATGTTGAGATGGAGATCTCTGAGAGATTTTTGCCGTTTGGTATTACGTGGAGCTGGGAGGTCTCTTGTGGACCAGTGTCCTGAAGTTGGCTCTCCCACCTCAGAGGCACGGCCCTGATGCCTGGCTGGAGCACCAAGAGTCTTTCGTCCACACGGCTCAGAGTAAAAGGGAGAAAAAATAGAAAGAAAGAAAGAAAGAAAGAAAGAGGCTATAATATACTGAAATAAAATAAAGCTATTGTAAAGCAAAGCTATACAGACAAAATCGCACCCAGAAGCATATACATATACACTCACAAATAAAAGGAAAAGGGGAAAAATTAATATATCCTGCTCCCAAAGTCCACCTCCTGAATTTGGGATGATTCGTTGTCTATTCAGGTATTCAACAGATGCAGGCACATCAAGTTGTTTGTGGAGTTTTAATCCGCTGCTTCTAAGGCTGCTGGGAGAGATTTCCCCTTATCTTCCCTGTTCGCACAGCTCCTGGGGTTCAGCTTTGGATTTGGTCCCGCCTCTGCGTGTAGGTCGCCTGAGGGCGTCTATTCCCCGCCCAGACAGGACGGGGTTAAAGGAACAGCTGCTTCGGGGGCTCTGGCTCACTCAGGCTGCGGGGAGGGAGGTGTACAGAGGAGGCGGGGTGAGCCTGCGGCGGCTGAGGCCGGCGTGACGTTGCACCAGCCTGAGGCGGGCAGTGCGTTCTCCCGGGGAACTTGTCCCCGGATCACGGGACCCTGGCAGTGGCGGGCTGCACAGGCTCCCGGGAGGGGCGATGTGGAGAGTGACCTGTGCTCACACACAGGCTTTTTGGAGGTGGCAGCAGCAGCCCCAGCGTCTCACGCCCGTCTCTGGGGTCCGTGCTGATCGCCGCGGCTCGCGCCTTTCTCTGGAGTTCGTTTAGGCGGCACTCTGAATCCCCTCTCCTTGCGCTCAGCGAAACAAAGAGGCAAGAAAAAGTCTCTTGCCTCTTCGGCAGCTGCAGACCTTTTCCCGGTCTCCCTCACAGCCAGCTGTGGTGCGCTAACCCCTTCAGGCTGTGTTCACGCCGCCAGCCCCAGTCCTCTCCCTGCGATCCGACCGAAGCCCAAGCCTCAGCTCCCAGCCCCGCCCGCCCCGGCGGGTGAGCAGACAAGCCTCTCGGGCTGGAGAGTGCTGGTCGGCACCGCTCCTCCGTGCGGGAACCTCTCCGCTTTGCCCTCCGCACCCCTGTGGCTGCGCTCTCCTCTGTGGCTCCGAAGCTTCCCCCCTCTGCCACCCGCAGTCTCTGCCCGCGAAGGGGCTTCCTAGTGCGTGGAAATCTTTCCTCCTTCACGGCTCCCTCCCACTGGTGCAGGTGCCGTCCCTATTCTTTTGTCTCTGTTACTTCTTTTTTCTTTTGCCCTACCCAAGTACGGGGGGAGTTTCTTGCCTTTTGGGAGGTCGGACGTTTTCTGCCTGCGTTCAGTGGGTGTTCTGTAGGAGCAGTTCCACGTGTAGATGTATTTCTACTGTATCTGTGGGAAGGAAGGTGATCTCTGCGTCTTACTCTTCCCTAGAATTAATTTTAATAAATGTTGATTAATTGCAGTTTGACTTGTGTTTTGAAGAACAAAGGCGTCCCACAGTATTTGGCCGGTTTTCCTCAGTCACTGTCAGGAGCATTGTTTTGACAAGCTCCAGGGATCATTGTGATGAAAGGGGAAAAGGAGAATTGTGATGAAAGGAATCATGGATCATTTTGATGACAGGGATCATGGAGCATTGTGATGACAATGGTCATGGAGAATTTTGATGAAAGGGGTCATGGAGCATTGTGCTGAAAGTGGTCATGGATCTTTGTGATGACGTGCACCAGGGAGCATTGTGATGACAAGGGCCATGGATCATTGTGATGACCGTGGTTATGGAGCATTGTGATGAAAGGTGTCATGGCTCATTGTGATGACAGGGAGCCTGGAGCATTGTGATGACAGGGGTCATGGGGCATTGAGATAACAAGGGCCTTGGAGCATTGTGATGAAAGTGGTCATATGGCATTTTGAATGATAGGGGCCATGGAACATTGTGATGACAAGTGTCATGAAACCTTGTAATGACAGGGTGGTTGGAACATTGTGATGTCACCGCCATGTAGCATTTTAGAGAAGGGTCAAGGAGTATTGTGATGATAAGTGCGTGGAACATTGCGAAGACAGGTGTCATGGAGCATTGTGATGATAAGGGCATGGAGCCTTGTGATGACAGGGGGCATGGAACATTGTAATGAAAGGGGGCATGAAGCATTGTGATGACAGGGGGCATGGAGCATTGTGATGAAAAGGGCATGGAGCCTTGTGAGACAAGTCTCATGGAGCATTGTGTTGAGAGTGGGCTTGGAGCATTGTGGTGACAGGGGACATGAAACTTTGTGATGACAATGGCATGGAGCATTGTGAGAAAAGTGTTAAGGAGAGTTGTGATGAAAGGGGTCATGGAAGACTCTGATTACAGGGGACATGGAGCATTGTAATGAGAAAGACAAGTAGCATTGTGATGACATGGCTCAGGGAGCATTGTGGGGAAAAGGGTCATGGGGCATTGTGATGACAGGGGTTATGGAACATTGTGATGAAAGCGGCCATGGAACATTGTGATGAAAGGGGTCAAGGATCATTGTGATTACAGGGATCATGGAGCATTGTGATGACAAGCGCCAAGGATCATTGTGAGGAATGGGGTAATGGAGAATTGTTATCAAAGGGGTCATGGATCATTGTGATTACAGTGGTCCTGGAGCTTTGTGATGACAAGAGCCATGGAGCATTGTAAGGAAAGGGGTCATGGAGCAATTTGATGAATGTGGTTATGGAGCTTTGCTATGACAATGTTCATGGCGCATTTTGATGAAAGGGGTCATGGAGCATTGTGATGGAAGGGGTCATGGGGCATTGTGATGAGAAGGGCCATGGAGCATTGTGATGAAAGGGTTCATGGAGCACTGTGATGATAAGGGCATGGAGCCTTGTGATGAAAATGGTCATGGAGCATTGTGATAAAAAGGGGTCATGGAGCATTGTGATGAACAGGGCACATGGAGCATTGTGCTGAAAAGGGTCATGGAGCATTGTGATGAAAGACATCTAGGAGCATTGTGATGAAAGGGGCCATGGGGCATTGTGATTACAAGGGGTCATGGAGCATTGTGATGACAAGCGCCATGGGGCATTGGGATGGCCAGAGCCATGGAATATTGTGATGAAAAGGGTCATGGACCACTGTGCTGAATGTGGTCATGGAGCATTGTGATGCAAAGCGCCATGGAGCACTGTGATGACAAGCGTCATGGAGCTTTGTGATGAAATGTCTCATGGAACATTGTGATGACAGTGGTCGTGGAGCACTGTGATTACATTGAACATGGAACATTGTGATGACTAAGGCCATGGAGCATTGTGATGAGAAGGGCATGGAGCATTGTGATGACAGGTGGCATGGAGCATTTTGATCATAAGAGCATGGAACATTGTGAGACAAGGGTCATGGGCGAATGTGATGACATGGTGTATGGAGCATTGTGATGACAATGGTATGTAGCATTGCGATGACAAGGGTCATGAAGCATTGCGATGAGAGACGTCATGGAGCTTTGGGATGCCAGGGGTCATGGAGCATTGTGATGACAATGGTCATGGCGCATTTTGATGAAAGGGGTCACGGAGCATTGTGATGGAAGGGGTTATGGAGCATTGTGATGACAGGGGTCATGGGGCATTGTGATGATAAGGGCGTGGAGCATTTTGATGACAGTGGTCACGGAACATTCTGACGATAAGGGCATGGAACCTAGTGAGGGACAGTCTAGCGGTCTTGGGACTAAATTCAGTGCCTGAGGTAGGCACAGCATAAGGTCTTTAGTTAGCATAAGACATAGGATATTAACTCGGGACAGGGATAGGGTGAAGGCTAGGAATCGTGTCAGGAAATGACCTAAGGATAGTGTGAAGACCTTTGTTAATGAGAATATCAGGGCCTTATTCAGAACCAGTGTTAGGGCTTCAGGTAGGGACAGTATCAGGGCCTGACTTAGGGAGAGCGACAGGGTCTGAGTGAGGCCTAATATCAGGCCCTCAGCTGGGGACACTGTCAGGGAGTGACTTAGGAGCAGCATCAGTGCCTTTGTTGGATCAGCTTTAGGCTCTTAGTTAAAGATGACCAGAGCCCTAGTTAGTCACAGCGTCAAGGCCTCAGTTAGGGAAAGCTTCAGGGCCTGAGTTACGGACAGCCTCAGGTCTTCACTTAAAGACAGCGACAGGGCTTTCTTAGGGAGAGTGTCAAGACCTTGGTTAGAAATGGGTCAGGATATTATCTCAGGAGAGTGTCAGGATTTTAGTTATTGCTGGCAGCAGGGCCTATATTAGGGACAGATTCTGGGCCTTTGTTAGAGACAGTGTCATGGCCTTAGTTAGGAGTAGTCAGGGCCTTAGTTAGGGAGAGCATTAGGGTTTCAGTCAGCATAAGATGCAGGAGATTATCTCGGGACAGAGTCAGGTTCCAGGCCAGAGATAGTGAAAGGAAATGACCAAGGGATAACGAGAAGACCGTAGTCATTGAGAGCATGAGGGCCTTAGTTAGCAGCAGCGTGAGGGCCTTAATCAGGACCAGTGCCAGGGCTTGATGTATGGACAGCGTCAGAGCCTAACTAAGGTACAGCAACAGGGCCTAAGTGAGGCCTATCTTTGGGGCCTGAGTAAGAGACAGTATCAGGGCATGACTTAGGAGCAGCATAAAGGCCTCTGTAGGATCAGCATTAGGGTCTTCGTTAAAGATATTATCAGGGCCTCTGTTAGGGACAGCCTCAAGGTCTCACTTAGGGACAGCGTCAGGACTTACTTTGGGAAAGTTTCAGGACCTTGGTAAGACATGGGTCAGGATATTAGCTCAGGATAATGTCAGGTGTTCAGATATTGACGGCAGCAGGGCCTTAGTTAGAGGCAGTGTCAGGCCTAAGTTCGGACTAGCATCAGAGCCTTTGTTAGGTACAGTGTCAGTGACGGAGTTAGGTGTAGTGTCAGGGCCTTAGTTAGGGACAGTGTCAGGACCTGCGTTAGGACGAGCCTCCAGGCCTCAGTTAGGGACAGGTTCACGGCCTCGGACCTAAATTCAGGGCCTCATTTAGGGACAGAATCACAGATTTAGCTAGCATAAGAGGATCTACAGCTGAAACCAACTTGAACACCACCACAAGCAGATGCAAAAGTGAAATATGCACGCCCCTATGAAGGACTATTCCACAGCAGTTGAGTACATTTTGTTTAAAGTTAGTAATACTATACAAATTATGTTTTTAAGAAAACCATATTCAGAAGATGAAAGAATCTCGTTCTAAAGAATCTCTTTAGCTAATCTCAACATTAGCTAAAGAGAAGCTCAGGTTAAGATCTAGGGATAGTGTCAGGAAATGACCTAGGGATAGTGTCAAGACCTTGGTTACTTAGAGCATCAGGGCCTAATTAAGGACCAGTGAGTGTCAGGGTTTCGGGTAGGGACAGCGTCAGAGCCTGACTTAGGGAGAGCGACAGGGCCTGAGTGAGGCCTAGCGTCAGGGCCTTAGCTAGGGACAGTGTCAGGGCATGACTTAGGAGCAACATAAGAGCCACGATAGGATCAGCCTCAGGGGCTATGTTAAAGATATTATCAGGGCCTCTGTTAGGGACAGCCTCAAGGCCTCACTTAGGGAGAGCATCAGGGCTTCCTTAGGGAGAGTTTCAGGACCTTGGTAAGAGATGAGTTAGGATATTAGCTCAGGATAATGTCAGGACTTTAGATATTGATGGTAGCAGGGCCTAAGTAAGGGACAGTGTCAAGGTGTTAGTTAGCAGTAGCGGGACCCTGATAGGTCCTGTGTGAGGTCTTAAGTTAGCAATAGCGTTAGGGCCTTATTTAGGGACAGTGTCAGGGCCAGATGTAGGACGAGCATCTAGGCCTTAGTTCGGGACAGTTTCACGGTCTTGGGACTAAATTCAGTGCCTGAGGCAGGCACAACCTAAGGGCTTCAGTTAGCATAAGAGGCAGGACATTAGCTAGTGACAGTGTCAGTTTAACATGTAGGGATAGTGTCAGGAAATGACCTAAGGATAGTGTGAAGACCTTTGTTACTGAGACTCTCAGGGCCTTATTCAGAACCAGTGTTAGGGCTTCAGGTAGGGACAGCATCAGAGCCTGACTTAGGGAGAGCGATAGGGTCTGAGTGAGGCGTAGCGTCAGACACTTAGCTGGGGACACTGTCAGGGCATGACTTAGGAGCAGCCTCAGGGCCTCTGTTGGATCAGCCTTAGGGTCTTAGTTAAAGACATGATCAGTGTCTGAGTTAGTCACAGCATCAAGGCCTGAGTTAGTTAGGGAAAGCTGCAGGGCCTCACTTAGGGACAGCGTCAGGGCTTACTTTGGGACAGTTTCAGGACCTTGGTAAGACATGGGTCAGGATATTAGCTCCGGATAATGTCAGGACTTTAGATATTGATGGTAGCAGCCCTTAGTTAGAGACAGTATCAGGCCCTGAGTTACGACTAGCATCAGAGCCTTTGTTAGGCACACTTTACGGGACTGAGTTAGGAGTAGAGTCAGGGCCTTAGTTAGTGACACTGTCAGGGCCTGACTTCGGGAGAGCGACAGGGCCTGAGTGAGGCCTAACGTCAGGCCCTTTGCTGGGCACACTGTCAGGGCATGACTTTGGAGCAGCATCAACGTCTTTGCTGGATCAGCATTAAGGTCTTCGTGAAATACATGATCAGGGCCTGAGTTAGTCACAGCTTCAAGGCTTCAGTTAAGGAAAGCTTCAGGACCTGAGTTAGGGACAGCCTCAGGTCTTCACTTACGGACAGCGTCAGGGCTTACTTTGGGACAGTTTCAGGACCTTGGAAAGACATAGGTCAGGATATTAGCTCAGGATAATGTCAGGACTTTACATACTGATATCAGCAGGGCCTTAGTTACAGACACTTTGAGGGCCTGAGATAGGCCTAGCATCAGTGACTTTGTTAGGTACAGTGTAAGGGACTGAGTTAGGAGTAGTGTCAGGGCCTTGCTTAGGGACAGTGTCAGGGTCTGAGTTAGGTGTACTGTCAGAGACCTAGTTAGGGACAGTGCTAGGGCCTGAGTTACGATTCGTGTCAAGGCCTTATTTAGGACCAATTTCAGGGCCTTAGTTTGGACTAGCATCAGAGCCATTGTTAAGAATCGTAGGAGCGCCTGAGTTAGGCGTACTGTCAGGGCCTTAGCTAGGGACAGTGTTAGGGCCTGAGTTAGGATTAGAGTCAAGGCCTTATTTAAGACCAATTTTAGGGCTTTAGTTTGGAGTAGCAACAGAGCCTTTGTTAGGTATCATTTCGGGGCCTCAGTTAGGTGTAGTGTCAGGGCCATTGTTAGGGACAGTATCAGGGCCTGACTTAGGAGAAGTTCAGGGCCTTAGCCAGGGATAGGGTCAGCGCCTTAGTAAGGGATATTATCAGGACCTGAATTAGCAGTAGTGTCAAAAATCCTTAGTGAGGAAAGTTAGGAATAAGTCAGGACTCAGGCCCTGACACTGTCCTTAACTAAGGCCCTGACACTAATCGTAACACAGGCCCTGATCTGATTTCTATCATAGGCCCTGACACTGGTCTTAACTAAGGCCCGGACACTGGCCCTAACTAAAGCTGTGACGCTACTCTTAACTCAGGCACTGACACTGTCCCTAACAAAGCCTCTGGCACTACTCCTAACTCAGGCCCTGACACTGTCTCTAACTAAGGCCCTGATACTACTACGAACTCAACACTGGCACTGTCCCTAACTTAGGCCCCGACTCTACTCCTAACTCAGGAACTGACACTGTCACTAACTAAGGCCCTGACTCTGTTCGTAACTCACACCCTAACACTCCTCATAAATCATGACCTGGCAATGTCCCTAACTAAGGCCTTGACACTATTCCTAACTCAGGCACTGATACAATACCTAAGGAAGGCCCTGACATTACTCCTAACTCAGGCCCTGAAAAGGTCCCTATCTAAGGCCGACAAAACTCCTAACTCAGGCACTGACACTGTCCCAAAATAAGGCCCTGAATCTATTCCTAACTGAGGCGCTGATACGATACCTAACGGAGGCACTGATGCTACTCCTAACTAAGGCCCTGACACTACTCCTAACTCAGGCAATGACACAGTCCATAACTAAGGCCCTGACACTATTCCCAACTCAGGCACTGACAGTGTACGTACCTAAAACCCTGACACTACACCTAACTCAGGCACTGACAGTGTCCCTAACAAGGGCCCTCACACTACGCCCAACTCAGTCACTGAAATTTTCCCTAATTGAGGCAATGATACTACTCCCAACTCAGGAACTAAGGCTCTGGATCATTGTGATGACAAGCGCCATGGAGCACTGTGATGACAACGGTCATGGAGAATTGAGATGACAAGTGCATGGAGCATTGTGATGACAAGGGCCATGGAGAATTGTGATGACAAGTGCATGGAGCATTGTGATGACAAGGGCCATGGAGAATTGTGATGATGGGGTCATAGAGAATTGTGATGACAAGGGCCATGGAGCATTGTGATGACAGAGTTCATGGGGCATTGTGATGAAAAAGGTCATGGAGCATTGTGATGAAAGTCGTCATGGAGGATTGTGATGAAAAGCGCTATGGAGCATTGTGATGACAGGGGTCATGGAGCATTGTGAGGACAAGTGCCATGGAGCATTGTAATGATAGGAGTCATGGGGCATTGTGATGACAGGGATCTTGGAGCTTTGTGGTGAAAGCGGTCATGGAACATTGTGATTACAACGACCTGGAGCATTGTGATGACAAGGGTCAAGTAGCATTGTGATGACAATCACCATGGATCATGGTGATTAGTGGGGTAATGGAGCATTGTCATGAAAGGTGTTATGGATCATTGTGATTACAGGGAATCGAGGAGCATTGTTTTGACAAGCTCCAGGGATCATTGTGATGAAACGGGAAAAGGAGAATTGTGATGAAAGGAATCATGGATCATTGTGATGACAGGAATCATGGAGCATTGTTACGACAAGAGCGAAGGAGCACTGTGATGACAAGGGCCATGGATCATGGTGATGACAGGGGTCAGGGAGCAGTGTAATGACAGGGCTCATGGAGAATTGTGATGACAATGGTCATGGAGAATTTTGATGAAAGGGGTCATGGAGCATTGTGCTGAAAGCGGTCATGGATATTTGTGATGACATGCACCAGGGAGCATTGTGATGACAAAGGCCATGGAACATTGTGCTGAAAGTGGTCATGGATCTTTGTGATGACATGCACCAGGGAGCATTGTGATGACAAGGCCCATGGATCATTGTGATGACAGTTGTTATGGGGCATTGTGATGAAAGGTGTCATGGCTCATTTTGATGACAGGGGGCCTGGAGCATTGTGATGACAGGGTTCATGGGGCATTGTGATGAAAAGGGGCTTGGAGCATTGTGATGAAAGTGGTCCTATTGCATTCTGAATGTTAGGGGCCATGGAACATTCTGATGACAAGTGTCATGGAGCCTTGTAATGACAGGGTGCATGGAACATTGTGATGTCACCGCCATGTAGCAATTTAGACAAGGGTCAAGGAGTATTGTGATGATAAGTGCGTGGAACATTGCGAAGACAGGTGTCATGGAGCATTGTGATGATAAGGGCATGGAGCCTTGTGATGACGGGGGCATGGAACATTGTAATGAAAGGGGGCATGGAGCATTGTGATGACAGGGGTCATGGAGCACTGTGATGAAAAGGGCATGGAGCATTGTGAGACAAGTCTCATGGAGCATTGTGTTGAGAGTGGGCTTGGAGCATTGTGGTGACACGGGGCAAGAAACTTTGTGATGACAATGGCATGGAGCATTGTGAGAAAAGTGTTAAGGAGAGTTGTGATGAAAGGGGTCATGGAAGACTCTGATTACAGGGGACATGGAGCATTGTAATGAGAAAGACAATTAGCATTGTGATGACATGGCTCAGGGAGCATTGTGGGGAAATGGGTCATGGGGCATTGTGATGACAGGGGTTATGGAGCATTGTGATGAAAGCGGCCATGGAACATTGTGATGAAAGGGGTCAAGGATCATTGTGATTACAGGGATCATGGAGCATTGTGATGACAAGCGCCAAGGATCATTGTGAGGAAAGGGGTCATGGAGAATTGTTATCAAAGGGGTCATGGATCATTGTGATTACAGTGGTCATGGAGCCTTGTGATGAGAAGCACCATGGAGCTTTGTGATGACAAGAGCCATGGAGCATTGTAAGGAAATGGGTCATGGAGCATTGTGATGAACGTGGTCATGGAGCTTTGTTATGACAATGTTCATGGCGCATTTTGATGAAAGGGGTCATGGATCATTGTGATGGAAGCGGTCATGGGGCATTGTGATGAGAAGGGCCATGGAGCATTGTGATGAAAGGGATCATGGAGCACTGTGATGATAAGGGCATGGAGCCTTGTGATGAAAATGGTCATAGAGCATTGTGATGAAAAGGGGTCATGGAGCATTGTGATGAACAGGGCACTTGGGGCATTGTGATGAAAGTGGTCTGGGAGCATTGTGATGAAAGGGGCCATGGGGCATTGTGATGACAAGGGTTCATGGAGCATTGTGATGACAAGCGCCATGGGGCATTGTGATGGCAAGAGCCATGGAATATTGTGATGAAAAGGGTCAAAGACCACTGTGCTGAATGTGGTCATGGAGCATTGTGATGCAAAGCTGAATGTGGTCATGGAGCATTGTGATGACAAGTGTCATGGAGCTTTGTGATGAAATGTCTCATGGAACATTGTGATGACAGGGGTCGTGGAGCACTGTGATTACAGAGGTAATTGTGATGCATTGTGATGAAAGGGGACATGAGACAGGGGTAATGGAGCATTCTGATGAAAGTTTTCATGGCTCATTGTGATGAAAAGGGGCATGGAGCATTGTGAGGAAAAGCGTTATGGAGCACTGTGATTACAGGGGTAATTTAGAGCATTGTGATAAACGGGGACATGGAGCAATTTGATGACAGGGGTCATGGGGCATTGTGAGGACAAGGGCCATGAAGCATTGTGATGACAGGGGTCATTTGGCTTTGTGAATGACAGGGGACCTGGAGCATTGTGATGACAAGGGTAATGGAGCATTTGATGACTGGGGTCATGGAGCATTGTGATGACAGGGGACATGGAGCATTGTGATCACAAGAGCATAGAACATTGTGAGACAAGGGTCATGGACCAATGTGATGACATGGGGTATGGGGCATTGTGATGACAATGGTATGTAGCATTGCGATGAAAAGGGTTATGAAGCATTGTGATGAGAGTGGTCATGGAGCTTTGGGATGCCAGGGGTCATGGAGCATTGTGATGACAATGGTCATGGCGCATTTTGATGAAAGGGGTCACGGAGCATTGTGATGGAAGGGGTCATGGAGCATTGTGATGACAGGGCTCATGGGGCATTGTGATGATAAGGGCATGGAGCATTGTGATGACAGTGGTCACGGAACATTGTGACGATAAGGGCATGGAGCCTAGTGAGGGATAGTCTAGCGGTCTTGGGACTAAATTCAGTGCCTGAGGTAGGCACAGCATAAGGTCTTTAGTTAGCATAAGACGTAGGATAGTAACTTGGGACAGGGTTAGGGTGAAGGCTAGGAATCGTGTCAGGAAATGACCTAAGGATAGTGTGAAGACCTTTGTTACTGAGAATATCAGGGCCTTATTCAGAACCAGTGTTAGGGCTTCAGGTAGGGACAGTATCAGGGCCTGACTTAGGGAGAGCGACAGGCTCTGAGTGAGGCCTAGCGTCAGGCCCTTTGCTGGGCACACTGTCAAGGCATGACTTTGGAGCAGCAGCAGCGTCTTTGCTGGATCAGCATTAAGGTCTTCGTGAAATACATGATCAGGGCCTGAGTTAGTCACAGCTTCAAGGCTTCAGTTAAGGAAAGCTTCAGGGCCTGAGTTAGGGACAGCCTCAGGTCTTCACTTACGGACAGCGTCAGGGCTTACTTTGGGACAGTTTCAGGACCTTGGAAAGACATAGGTCAAGATATTAACTCAGGATAATGTCAGGACTTTACATACTGATGGCAGCAGGGCCTTAGTTACAGACAGTTTCAGGGCCTGAGTTAGGCCTAGCATCAGTGACTTTGTTAGGTACAGTGTAAGGGACTGAGTTAGGAGTAGTGTCAGGGCCTTGCTTACGGACAGTGTCAGGGTCTGGGTTAGGTGTACTGTCAGAGACCTAGTTAGGGACAGTGCTAGGGCCTGAGTTACGATTCGTGTCAAGGCCTTATTTAGGACCAATTTCAGGGCCTTAGTTTGGACTAGCATCAGAGCCATTGTTAGGAATCGTACGAGGGCCTGAGTTAGGCGTACTGTCAGGGCCTTAGCTAGCCACAGTGTTAGGGACTGAGTTAGGATTAGTGTCAAGGCCTTATTTAAGACCAATTTTAGGGCTTTAGTTTGGACTAGCAACAGAGCCTTTGTTAGGTATCATTTCGGGGCCAAAGTTAGGTGTAGTGTCAGGGCCATTGTTAGAGACAGTATCAGGGCCTGACTTAGGAGAAGTTCAGGGCCTTAGCCAGGGAAAGGTTCAGGGCCTTGTTAAGGGATATTATCAGGACCTGAATTAGCAGTAGTGTCAAAAATCCTTAGTGAGGAAAGTTTGGAATAAGTCAGGACTCAGGCCCTGACACTGTCCTTAACTAAGGCCCTGACACTACTCGTAACACAGGCCCTGATCTGATTCCTATCATAGGCCCTGACACTGGTCTTAACTAAGGCCCGGACACTGGCCCTAACTAAAGCTGTGACGCTACTCTTAACTCAGGCACTGACACTGTCCCAAAATAAGGCCCTTCATCTATTCCTAACTGAGGCGCTGATACAATACCTAACGAAGGCACTGATGCTACTCCTAACTAGGGCCCTGACACTACTCCTAACTCAGGCAATGACACAGTCCATAACTAAGGCCCTGACACTATTCCCAACTCAGGCACTGACAGTGTACGTAACTAAAACACTGACACTACACCTAACTCAGGCACTGACAGTGTCCCTAACAAGGGCCTTCACACTACTCCCAACTCAGTCACTGACATTTTCCCTAATTGAGGCAATGATACTACTCCCAACTCAGGAACTAAGGCTCTGGATCATTGTGATGACAAGCGCCATGGAGCACTGTGATGACAAGGGTCATGGAGAATTGAGATGACAAGTGCATGGAGCATTGTGATGACAAGGACCATGGAGAATTGTGATGACAGGGGTCATGGAGAATTGTGATGACAAGGGCCATGGAGCATTTTGATGACAGAGTTCATGGGGCATTTTGATGAAAGTGGTCATGGAACATTGTGATGAAAATGGTCATGGAGCATTGTGATGAAAGTGGTCATGGAGGATTGTGATGAAAAGCGCTATGGAGCATTGTGATGACAGGGGTCATGGAGCATTGTGAGGACAAGTGCCATGGAGCATTGTGATGATAGGAGTCATAGGGCATTGTGATGACAGGGATCTTGGAGCTTTGTGGTGAAAGGGGTCATGGAACATTGTGATTACAACGACCTGGAGCATTGTGATGACAAGGGTCATGGAGCATTGTGATGACAATCACCATGGATCATTGTGGTTAGTGGGGTAATGGAGCATTGTCATGAAAGGTGTTATGTATCATTGTGATTACAGGGAATCGAGGAGCATTGTTTTGACAAGCTCCAGGGATCATTGTGATGAAAGGGGAAAAGGAGAATTGTGATGAAAGGAATCATGGATCATTGTGATGACAGGGATCATGGAGCATTGTTATGACAAGAGCGAAGGAGCACTGTGATGACAAGGGCCATGGATCATGGTGATGACAGGGGTCAGGGAGCATTGTAATGACAGGGCTCATGGAGCATTGTGATGACAATGGTCATGGAAAATTTTGATGAAAGGGGTCATGGAGCATTGTGCTGAAAGTGGTCATGGATCTTTGTGATGACATGCACCAGGGAGCATTGTGATGACAAGGGCCATGGATCATTGTGATGACAGTGGTTATGGAGCATTGTGATGAAAGGTGTCATGGCTCATTTTGATGACAGGGGGCCTGGAACATTGTGATGACAGGGTTCATGGGGCATTGTGATGACAAGGGCCTTGGAGCATTGTGATGAAAGTGTTCATGTGGCATTTTGAATGATAGGGTCCATGGAACATTGTGATGACAAGTGTCATGGAGCCTTGTAATGACAGGGTGCATGGAACATTGTGATGTCACCGCCATGTAGCATTTTAGACAAGGGTCAAGGAGTATTGTGATGATAAGTGCGTGGAACATTGCGAAGACAGGTGTCATGGAGCATTGTGATGATAAGGGCATGGAGCCTTGTGATGACAGGGGGCATGGAACATTGTAATGAAAGGGGGCATGGAGCACTGTGATGAAAAGGGCGTGGAGCATTGTGAGACAAGTCTCATGGAGCATTGTGTTGAGAGTGGGCTTGGAGCATTGTGGTGACAGGGGGCATGAAACTTTGTGATGACAATGGCATGGAGCATTGTGAGAAAAGTGTTAAGGAGAGTTGTGATGAAAGGGGTCATGGAAGACTCTGATTACAGGGGACATGGAGCATTGTAATGACAAAGACAAGTAGCATTGTGATGACATGGCTCAGGGAGCATTGTGGGGAAATGGGTCATGGGGCATTGTGATGACAGGGGTTATGGAGCATTGTGATGAAAGCGGCCATGGAATATTGTGATGAAAGTGGTCAAGGATCATTGTGATTACAGGGATCATGGAGCACTGTGATGACAAGCGCCAAGGATGATTGTGAGGAAAGGGGTAATGGAGAATTGTTGTCAATGGGTCATGGATCATTGTGATTACAGTGGTCATGGAGTCTTGTGATGACAAGCACCATGGAGCTTTGTGATGACAAGAGCCATTGAGCATTGTAAGGAAAGGGGTCATGGAGCATTGTGATGAACGTGGTCATGGAGCTTTCTTATGACATTGTTCATGGCGCATTTTGATGGAAGGGGTCATGGGGCATTGTTATGAGAGGGGCCATGGAGCATTGTGATGAAAGGGTTCATGGAGCACTGTGATGATAAGGGCATGGAGCCTTGTGATGAAAATGGTCATGGAGCATTGTGATGCAAAGGGGCATGGAGCATTGTGATGAAGAGGGCACGTGGAGCATAGTGATGAAAGTGGTCATGGAAAATTGTGATGAAAGATGTCTGGGAGCATTGTGATGAAAGGGGCCATGGGGCATTGTGATGACAAGGGGTCATGGAGCATTGTGATGACAAGCGCCATGGGGCATTGTGATGAGAAGCGACATGGAGTTTTGTGAGGAAATGTCTCATGGAACATTGTGATGACAGGGGTCGTGGAGCAATGTGATTACATTGAACATGGAGCATTGTGATGACAAAGGCCATGGAGCCTTGTGATGAGAAGGGCATGGAGCATTGTGATGACAAAGTCATAGAGCAGTGCGATGAAAGGATTAATGGAGCATTGTGATGAAAGGGGTCATGGAGCATTGTGATGACAGGGGGCATGGAGCACTGGGATGAAAGGGGTTATGGAGCACTGTGATTACAGGGGTAATTGTGAGGCATTTTGATGAAAGGGGACATGAGACGGGTAATGGAGCATTCTGATGAAAGTTTTCATGGCTCATTGTGATGAAAAGTTGCATGGAGCATTGTGAGGAAAAGGGTTATGGAGCACTGTGATTACAGGTGTAATTTAGAGCATTGTGATAAACGGGGACATGGAGCAATTTGATGACAGCGGTCATGGGGCATTGTGAGGACAAGGGCCATGAAGCATTGTGATGACAGTGGTCATGTGGCTTTGTGAATGACAGGGGACCTGGAGCATTGTGATGACAAGGGTAATGGAGCATTGTGATGACTGGGGTCTTGGAGCATTGTGATGACAGGGGGCATGGAGCATTTTGATGACAATGGTCATGGCGCATTTTGATGAAAGGGGTCACGGAGCATTGTGATGGAAGGGGTCATGGAGCATTGTAATGACAGGGGTCATGGGGCATTGTGATGATAAGGGCGTGGAGCATTGTGATGACAGTGGTCACGGAACATTGTGACGATAAGGGCATGGAGCCTAGTGAGGGACAGTCTAGCGATCTTGGGACTAAATTCAGTGCCTGAGGTAGGCACAGCTTAAGGTCTTTAGTTCACATAAGACTTAGGATAGTAAGTCGGGACAGGGTTAGGGTGAAGGCTAGGAATCGTGTCAGGAAATGACCTAAGGCTAGTGTGAAGACTTTTGTTACTGAGAATATCAGGGCCTTATTCAGAACCAGTGTTAGAGCTTCAGGTAGGGACAGTATCAGGGCCTGACTTAGGGAGAGCGACATGGTCTGAGTGAGGCCTAATGTCAGGCCCTCAGCTGGGGACACTGTCAGGGAGTGACTTAGGAGCAGCATCAGTGCCTTTGTTGGATCAGCTTTAGGCTCTTAGTTAAAGATGACCAGAGCCCTAGTTAGTCACAGCGTCAAGGCCTCAGTTAGGGAAAGCTTCAGGGCCTGAGTTACGGACAGCCTCAGGTCTTCTCTTAAAGACAGCGACAGGGCTTTCTTAGGGAGAGTGTCAAGACCTTGGTTAGAAATGGGTCAGGATATAATCTCAGGAGAGTGTCAGGATTTTAGTTATTGCTGGCAGCAGGGCCTATATTAGGGACAGATTCTGGGCCTTTGTTAGAGACAGTGTCATGGCCTTAGTTAGGAGTAGTCAGGGCCTTAGTTAGGGAGAGCATTAGGGTTTCAGTCAGCATAAGATGCAGGAGATTATCTCGGGACAGAGTCAGGTTCCAGTCCAGAGAGAGTGAAAGGAAATGACCAAGGGATAACGAGAAGACCTTAGACATTGAGAGCCTCAGGGCCTTAGTTAGCAGCACCGTGAGGGCCTTAATCAGGACCAGTGCCAGGGCTTGATGTAAGGACAGCGTCAGAGCCTAACTAAGTTACAGCAACAGGGCCTATGTGAGGCTTATCTTTGGGGCCTGAGTAAGGGACAGTATCAGGGCATGACTTAGGAGCAGCAGAAAGGCCTCTGTAGGATCAGCATTAGGGTCTTCGTTAAAGATATTATCAGGGCCTCTGTTAGGGACAGCCTCAAGGTCTCACTTAGGGACAGCGTCAGGGCTTACTTTGGGAAAGTTTCAGGACCTTGGTAAGACATGGGTCAGGATATTAGCTCAGGATAATGTCAGGTGTTCAGATATTGACGGCAGCAGGACCTTAGTTAGAGGCAGTGTCAGGCCTAAGTTCGGACTAGCATCAGAGCCTTTGTTAGGTACAGTGTCAGTGACGGAGTTAGGTGTAGTGTCAGGGCCTTAGTTAGGGACAGTGTCAGGACCTGCGTTAGGACGAGCCTCCAGGCGTCAGTTAGGGACAGGTTCACGGCCTCGGACCTAAATTCAAGGCCTCATTTAGGGACAAAATCACAGATTTAGCTAGCATAAGAGGATCGACAGCTGAAAGCAACTTGAACACCACCACAAGCAGATGCAGAAGTGAACCATGCACGCACCTATGAAGGACTATTCCACAGCAGTTGTGTACATTTTGTTTAAAGTTAGTAACACTATAAAAATTATGTTTTTAAGAAAACCATATTCAGAAGATGAAAGAATCTCGTTCTAAAGAATCTCTGTAGCTAATCTCGACATTAGGTAAAGAGAAGGTTAGGTTAAGATCTAGGGATAGTGTCAGGAAATGACCTAGGGATAGTGTCAAGACCTTGGTTACTTAGAGCATCAGGGCCTAATTAAGGACCAGTGAGTGTCAGGGCTTCGGGTAGGGACAGCGTCAGAGCCTGACTTAGGGAGAGCGACAGGGCCTGAGTGAGGCCTAGCGTCAGGGCCTTAGCTAGGGACAGTGTCAGGGCATGACTTAGGAGCAACATAAGAGCCACGGTAGGATCAGCCTCAGGGGCTATGTTAAAGATATTATCAGGGCCTCTGTTAGGGACAGCCTCAAGGCCTCACTTAGGGAGAGCATCAGGGCTTCCTTAGGGAGAGTTTCAGGACCTTGGTAAGAGATGAGTTAGGATATTAGCTCAGGATAATGTCAGGATTTTAGATATTGATGGTAGCAGGGCCTAAGTAAGGGACAGTGTCAAGGCGTTAGTTAGGAGTAGCGGGACCCTGATAGGTCCAGTGTCAGGTCCTCAGTTAGCAATAGCGTTAGGGCCTTAGTTAGGGACAGTGTCAGGGCCAGATGTAGGACGAGCATCTAGGCCTTAGTTCGGGACAGTTTCACTGTCTTGGGACTAAATTCAGTGCCTGAGGCAGGCACAACCTAAGGGCTTCAGTTAGCATAAGAGGCAGGACATTAGCTAGTGACAGTGTCAGTTTAGCATGTAGGGATAGTGTCAGGAAATGACCTAAGGATAGTGTGAAGACCTTTGTTACTGAGACTCTCAGGGCGTTATTCAGAACCAGTGTTAGGGCTTCAGGTAGGGACAGCATCAGAGCCTGACTTAGGGAGAGCGATAGGGTATGAGTGATGCCTAGCATCAGACCCTTAGCTGGGGACACTGTCAGGGCATGGCTTAGGAGCAGCCTCAGGGCCTCTGTTGGATCAGCCTTAGGGTCTTAGTTAAAGACATGACCAGGGTCTGTGTAAGTCACAGCATCAAGGCCTGAGTTAGTTAGGGAAAGCTGCAGGGCCTCACTTAGGGACAGCGTCAGGGCTTACTTTGGGAGTGTTTCAGGACCTTGGTAAGACATGGGTCAGGATATTAGCTCCGGATAATGTCAGGACTTTAGATATTGATGGCAGCAGCCCTTAGTTAGAGACAGTGTCAGGCCCTGAGTTACGACTAGCATCAGAGCCTTTGTTAGGTACACTTTACGGGACTGAGTTAGGAGTAGAGTCAGGGCCTTAGTTAGTGACAGTGTCAGGGCCTGACTTCGGGAGAGCGACAGGGCCTGAGTGAGGCCTAGCATCAGGCCCTTTGCTGGGCACACTGTCAGGGCATGACTTTGGAGCAGCATCAGCGTCTTTGCTGGATCAGCATTAAGGTCTTCGTGAAATACATGATCAGGGCCTGAGTTAGTCACAGCTTCAAGGCTTCAGTTAAGGAAAGCTTCAGGGCCTGAGTTAGGGACTGCCTCATGTCTTCACTTACAGACAGCGTCAGGGCTTACTTTGGGACAGTTTCAGGACCTTGGAAAGATATAGGTCAGGATATTAGCTCAGGATAATGTCAGGACTTTACATACTGATGGCAGCAGGGCCTTAGTTACAGACACTTTCAGGGCCTGAGGTAGGCCTGGCATCAGTGACTTTGTTAGGTACAGTGTAAGGGACTGAGTTAGGAGGAGTGTCAGGGCCTTGCTTAGGGAAGGTGTCAGGGTCTGAGTTAGGTGTACTGTCAGAGACCTAGTTAGGGACAGTGCTAGGGCCTGAGTTACGATTCGTGTCAAGGCCTTATTTAGGACAAATTTCAGGGCCTTAGTTTGGACTAACATCAGAGCCATTGTCAGGAATCGTATGAGGGCCTGAGTTAGGCGTACTGTCAGGGCCTTAGCTAGGGACAGTGTTAGGGCCTGAGTTAGGAGTAGTGTCAAGGCCTTATTTAAGACCAATTTTAGGGCTTTTGTTTGGACTAGCAACAGAGCCTTTGTTAGGTATCATTTCGGGGCCAAAGTTAGGTGTAGTGCCAGGACCATTGTTAGGGACAGTATCAGGACCTGACTTAGGAGAAGTTCAGGGCCTTAGCCAGGGAAAGGGTCAGCGCCTTAGTAAGGGATATTATCAGGACCTGAATTAGCAGTAGTGTCAAAAATCCTTAGTGAGGAAAGTTAGGAATAAGTCAGGACTCAGGCCCTGACACTGTACTTAACTATGTCCCTGACACTACTCGTAACACAGGCCCTGATCTTATTCCTATCATAGGCACTGACACTGGTCTTAACTAAGGCCCGGACACTGGCCCTAACTAAAGTTGTGACGCTACTCTTAACTCAGGCACTGACACTGTCCTTAACAAAGCCTCTGACACTACTCCTAACTCAGGCCCTGACACTGTCTCTAACTAAGGCCCTGATACTACTACGAACTCAGCACTGGCCCTGTCCCTAACTTAGGCCCTGACTCTACTCCTAACTCAGGAACTGACACTGTCACTAACTAAGGCCCTGACACTGTTCATAACTCACACCCTAACACTCCTCCTAAATCATGCCCTGGCAATGTCCCTAACTAAGGCCTTGACACTATTCCTAACTCAGGCACTGATACAATACCTAAGGAAGGCCCTGACATTACTCCTAACTCAGGCCCTGAAAAGGTCCCTAACTAAGGCCGACAACACTCCTAACTCAGGCACAGACACTGTCCCAAAATAAGGCCCTGAATCTATTCCTAACTGAGGCGCTGATACAATACCTAACGAAGGCACTGATGCTAATCCTAACTAAGGCCCTGACACTACGCCTAACTCAGGCAATGACACAGTCCATAACTAAGGCCCTGACACTATTCCCAACTCAGGCACTGACAGTGTACTTAACTGAAACCCTGACAGTACACCTAACTCAGGCAATGACTGTGTCCCTAACAAAGGCCCTCACACTACTCCCAACTCAGTCACTGACATTTTCCCTATTTGAGGCAATGTTACTACTCCCAACACAGGAACTAAGGCTCTGGATCATTGTGATGACAAGCGCCATGGAGCACTGTGATGACAAGTGTCATGGAGAATTGTGATGACAAGTGCATGGAGCATTGTGATGACAAGGGCCATGGAGAATTGTGATGACGGGGTCATGGAGAATTGTGATGACAAGGGCCATGGAGCATTGTGATGACAGAGTTCATGGGGCATTGTGATGAAAGTGGTCATGGAGCATTGTGATGAAAGTGGTCATGGAGGATTGTGATGAAAAGCGCTATGGAGCATTGTGATGACAGGGGTCATGGAGCATTGTGAGGACAAGTGCCATGGAACATTGTGATGATAGGAGTCATTTGGCATTGTGATGACAGGGATCTTGGAGCTTTGTGGTGAAAGGGGTCATGGAACATTGTGATTACAACGACCTGGAGCATTGTGATGACAAGGGTCATGGAGCATTGTGATGACAATCACCTTGGATCATTGTGATTAGTGGGGTAATGGAGCATTGACATGAAAGGGGTCATGGATCATTGTGATTACAGGGAATCGAGGAGCATTGTTTTGACAAGCTCCAGGGATCATTGTGATGAAAGGGGAAAAGGAGAATTGTGATGAAAGGAATCATGGATCATTGTGATGACAGGGATCATGGAGCATTGTTATGACAAGAGCGAAGGAGCACTGTGATGACAAGGGCCATGGATCATGGTGATGACAGGGGTCAGGGAGCATTGTAATGACAGGGCTCATGGAGCATTGTGATGACAATGGTCATGGAGAATTTTGATGAAAGGGGTCATGGAGCATTGTGCTGAAAGTGGTCATGGATCTTTGTGATGACATGCACAAGGGAGCATTGTGATGACAAGGGCTATGGAGCATTGTGCTGAAAGTGGTCATGGATCTTTGTGATGACATGCACCAGGGAGCATTGTGATGACAAGGGCCATGGATCATTGTGATGACAGTGGTTATGGAGCATTGTGATGAAAGGTGTCATGGCTCATTGTGATGACAGGGGGCCTGGAGCATTGTGATGACAGGGTTCATGGGGCATTGTGATGACAAGTGCCTCGGAGCATTGTGATGAAAGTGGTCATATGGCATTTTGAATGATAGGGGCCATGGAACATTGTGATGACAAGTGTCATGGAGCCTTGTAATGACAGGTTGCATGTAACATTGTGATGTCACCGCCATGTACCATTTTAGACAAGGGTCAAGGAGTATTGTGATGATAAGTGCGTGGAACATTGCGAAGACCGGTGTCATGGAGCATTGTGATGATAAGGGCATGGAGCCTTGTGATGACAGGGGGCATGGAACATTGTAATGAAAGGGGGCATGGAGCATTGTGATGACAGGGGGCATGGAGCACTGTGATGAAAAGGGCATGGAGCATTGTGAGACAAGTCTCATGGAGCATTGTGTTGAGAGTGGGCTTGGAGCATTGTGGTGACACGGGGCATGAAACTTTGTGATGACAATGGCATGGAGCATTGTGAGAAAAGTGATAAGGAGAGTTGTGATGAAGGGGGTCATGGAAGACTCTGATTACAGGGGACATGGAGCATTGTAATGAGAAAGACAAGTAGCATTGAGATGACATGGCTCAGGGAGCATTGTGGGGAAATGGGTCATGGGGCATTGTGATGACAGGGGTTATGGAGCATTGTGATGAAAGCGGCCAAGGAACATTGTGATGAAAGGGGTCAAGGATCATTGTGATTACAGGGATCATGGAGCATTGTGATGACAAGCGCCAAGGATCATTGTGAGGAAAGGGGTCATGGAGAATTGTTATAAAAGGGGTCATGGATCATCGTGATTACAGTGGTCATGGAGCCTTGTGATGACAAGCGCCATGGAGCTTTGTGATGACAAGAGCCATGGAGCATTGTAAGGAAAGGGGTCATGGAGCATTGTGATGAACGAGGTCATGGAGCTTTGTTATGACAATGTTCATGGCACATTTTGATGAAAGGGGTCATGGAGCATTGTGATGAAAGGGTTCATGGAGCACTGTGATGATAAGGGCATGGAGCCTTGTGATGAAAATGGTCATGGAGCTTTGTGATGAAAAGGGGTCATGGAGCATTGTGATGAACAGGGCACATGGAGCATTGTGATGAAAGACGTCTGGGAGCATTGTGATGAAAGGGGCCATGGGGCATTGTGATGACAAGGGGTCATGGAGCATTGTGATGACAAGCGCCATGGGGCATTGTGATGGCAAGAGCCATGGAATATTGTGATGAAAGTGGTCAAGGACCACTGTGCTGAATGTGGTCATGGAGCATTGTGATGCAAAGCGCCATGGAGCATTGTGATGACAAGCGTCATGGAGCTTTGTGATGAAATGTCTCATGGAACATTGTGATGACAGGGGTCGTGGAGCACTATGACTACAGGGGTAATTGTGACGCATTGTGATGAAAGGGGACATGAGACAGGGGTAATGGAGCATTCTCATGAAAGTTTTCATGGCTCATTGTGATGAAAAGGGGCATGGAGCATTGTGAGGAAAAGGGTTATGGAGCACTGTGATTACAGGGGTAATTTAGAACATTGTGATAAACGGGGACATGGAGCAATTTGATGACAAGGGCCATGAAGCATTGTGATGAGAGGGGTCATTTGGCTTTGTGAATGACAGGGGAACTGGAGCATTGTGATGACAAGGTTAATGGAGCATTGTGATGACTGGGGTCATGGAGCATTGTGATGACAGGGGGCATGGAGCATTGTGATCACAAGAGCATGGAACATTGTGAGACAAGGGTCATGGGCCAATGTGATGACATGGGGTATGGAGCATTGTGATGACAATGGTATGTAGGATTGTGATGACAAGGGTCATGAAGCATTGCGATGAGAGTGGTCATGGAGCTTTGGGATGCCAGGGGTCATGGAGCATTGTGATGACAATGGTCATGGCGCATTTTGATGAAAGGGGTCACAGAGCATTTTGATGACAGGGGTCATGGGGCATTGTGATGATAAGGGCGTGGAGCATTGTGATGACAGTGGTCACGGAACATTGTGATGATAAGGGCATGGAGCCTAGTGAGGGACAGTCTAGCGGTCTTGGGACTAAATTCAGTGCCTGAGGTAGGCACAGCATAAGGTCTTTAGTTAGCATAAGACGTAGGATATTAACTGGGGACAGGGTTAGGGAGAAGGCTAGGAATCGTGTCAGGAAATGACCTAAGGATAGTGTGAAGACCTTTGTTACTGAGAATATCAGGGCCTTATTCAGAACCAGTGTTAGGGCTTCAGGTAGGGAAAGTATCAGGGCCTGACTCAGGGAGAGAGACAGGGTCTGAGTGAGGCCTAATGTCAGGCCCTCAGCTGGGGACACTGTCAGGGAGTGACTTAGGAGCAGCATCAGTGCCTTTGTTGGATCAGCTTTAGGCTCTTAGTTAAAGATGACCAGAGCCCTAGTTAGTCACAGCGTCAAGGCCTCAGTTAGGGAAAGCTTCAGGGCCTGAGTTACGGACAGCCACAGGTCTTCACTTAAAGACAGCGACAGGGCTTTCTTAGGGAGAGTGTCAAGACCTTGGTTAGAAATGGGTCAGGATATTATCTCAGGAGAGTGTCAGGATTTTAGTTATTGCTGGCAGCAGGGCCTATATTAGGGACAGATTCTGGGCCTTTGTTAGAGACAGTGTCATGGCCTTAGCTAGGAGTAGTCAGGGCCTTAGTTAGGGAGAGCATTAGGGTTTCAGTCAGCATAAGATGCAGGAGATTATCTCGGGAGAGAGTCAGGTTCCAGGCCAGAGATAGTGAAAGGAAATGACCAAGGGATAACGAGAAGACCTTAGTCATAGAGAGCATCAGGGCCTTAGTTAGCAGCAGCGTGAGGGCCTTAATCAGGACCAGTGCCAGGGCTTGATGTACGGACAGCGTCAGAGCCTAACTAAGGTACAGCAACAGGGCCAAAGTGAGGCCTATCTTTGGGGCCTGAGTAAGGGACAGTATCAGGGCATGACTTAGGAGCAACATAAGAGCCACGGTAGGATCAGCCTCAGGGGCTATGTTAAAGATATTATCAGGGCCTCTGTTAGGGACAGCCTCAAGGTCTCACTTAGGGAGAGCATCAGGGCTTCTTAGGGAGAGTTTCAGGACCTTGGTAAGAGATGAGTTAGGATATTAGCTCAGGATAATGTCAGGACTTTAGATATTGATGGTAGCAGGGCCTAAGTAAGGGACAGTGTCAAGGCATTAGTTAGGAGTAGCGGGCCCCTGATAGGTCCAGTGTCAGGTCCTCAGTTAGCAATAGTGTTAGGGCCTTAGTTAGGGACAGTGTCAGGGCCAGATGTAGGACGAGCATCTAGGCCTTAGTTCGGGACAGTTTTACGGTCTTGGGACTAAATTCAGTGCCTGAGGCAGGCACAACCTAAGGGCTTCAGTTAGCATAAGAGGCAGGACATTAGCTAGTGACAGTGTCAGTTTAACATGTAGGGATAGTGTCAGGAAATGACCTAAGGATAGTGTGAAGACCTTTGTTACTGAGACTCTCAGGGCCTTATTCAGAACCAGTGTTAGGGCTTCAGGTAGGGACAGCATCAGAGCCTGACTTAGGGAGATCGATAGGGTCTGAGTGAAGCCTAGCATCAGACCCTTAGCTGGGGACACAGTTAGGGCATGACTTAGGAGCCGCCTCAGGGCCTCTGTTGGATCAGTCTTAGGGTCTTAGTTAAAGACATGACCAGGGTCTGAGTAAGTCACAGCATCAAGGCCTGAGTTAGTTAGGGAAAGCTGCAGGGCCTCACTTATGGACCGCGTCAGGGCTTACATTGGGACAGTTTCAGGACTTG
The DNA here is from genome assembly GCF_965194825.1 of Balaenoptera physalus. Taxonomy (NCBI): domain Eukaryota; kingdom Metazoa; phylum Chordata; class Mammalia; order Artiodactyla; family Balaenopteridae; genus Balaenoptera; species Balaenoptera physalus. The sequence goes on along the minus strand of NW_028126091.1, from coordinate 424,734 downwards.
GTAAGACATGGGTCAGGATATTAGCTCCGGGTAATGTCAGGACTTTAGATATTGATGGCAGCAGCCCTTAGTTAGAGACAGTGTAAGGCCCTGAGTTACGACTAGCATCAGAGCCTTTGTTAGGTACACTTTACGGGACTGAGTTAGGAATAGAGTCAGGGCCTTAGATAGTGACAGTGTCAGGGCCTGACTTCGGGAGAGCGACAGGGCCTGAGTGAGGCCTAGCATCAGGCCCTTTGCTGGGCACACTGTCAGGGCATGACTTTGGAGCAGCATCAGCGTCTTTGCTGGATCAGCATTAAGGTCTTGGTGAAATACATAATCAGGGCCTGAGTTAGTCACAGCTTCAAGGCTTCAGTTAAGGAAAGCTTCAGGGCCTGAGTTAGGGACAGCCTCAGGTCTTCACTTACGGACAGCGTCAGGGCTTACTTTGGGACAGTTTCAGGATCTTGGAAAGACATAGGTCAGGATATTAGCTCAGGATAATGTCAGGACTTTACATACTGATGGCAGCAGGGCGTTAGTTACAGACACTTTCAGGGCCTGAGTTAGGCCTAACAACAATGACTTTGTTAGGTACAGTGTAAGGGGCTGAGGTAGGAGTAGTGTCAGGACCTTGCTTAGTGACAGTGTCAGGGTCTGAGTTAGGTGTACTGTCAGAGACCTAGTTAGGGACAGTGCTAGGGCCTGAGTTACGATTCATGTCAAGGCCTTATTTAGGACCAATTTCAGGGCCTTAGTTTGGACTAGCATCAGAGCCATTGTTAGGCATCATACGAGGGCCTGAATTAGGCTTACTGTCAGGGCCTTAGCTAGGGACAGTGTTAGGGCCTGAGTTAGGATGAGCCTCCAGGCCTCAGTTAGGGACAGGTTCACGGCCTCGGACCTAAATTCCAGGCCTCATTTAGGGACAGAATTACAGACTTAGGTAGCATAAGAGGATCTACAGCTGAAAGCAAATTGAACACCACCAAATGCAGATGCAGAAGTGAACCATGCACGCACATATGAAGGAATATTCTACAGCAGTTGAGTACATTTTGTTTAAAGTTAGTAACACTATAAAAATTGTGTTTTTAAGAAAACCATATTCAGAAGATGAAAGAATCTCGTTCTAAAGAATCTCTTTAGCTAATCTCGACATTAGCTAAAGAGAAGGTTAGGTTAAGATCTAGGGATAGTGTCAGGAAATGACCTAGGGATAGTGTCAAGACCTTGGTTACTTAGAGCATCAGGGCCTAATTAAGGACCAGTGAGTGTCAGGGCTTCGGGTAGGGACAGCGTCAGAGCCTGACTTAGGGAGAGCGACAGGGCCTGAGTGAGGCCTAGCGTCAGGGCCTTAGCTAGGGACAGTGTCAGGGCATGACTTAGGAGCAACATAAGAGTCACGGTAGGATCAGCCTCAGGGGCTATGTTAAAGATATTATCAGGGACTCTGTTAGGGACAGCCTCAAGGCCTCACTTAGGGAGAGCATCAGGGCTTCCTAAGGGAGAGTTTCAGGACCTTGGTAAGAGATGAGTTAGGATATTAGCTCAGGATAATGTCAGGACTTTAGATATTGATGGTAGCAGGGCCTACGTAAGGGACAGTGTCAAGGCATTAGTTAGGAGTAGCGGGCCCCTGATAGGTCCAGTGTCAGGTCTTCAGTTAGCAATAGCGTTAGGGCCTTATTTAGGGACAGTGTCAGGGCCAGATGTAGGACGAGCATCTAGGCCTTAGTTCGGGACAGTTTCACGGTCTTGGGACTAAATTCAGTGCCTGAGGCAGGCACAACATAAGGGCTTCAGTTAGCATAAGAGGCAGGACATTAGCTAGTGACAGTGTCAGTTTAACATGTAGGGATAGTGTCAGGAAATGACCTAAGGATAGTGTGAAGACCTTTGTTACTGAGACTCTCAGGGCCTTATTCAGAACCAGTGTTAGGGCTTCAGGTAGGGACAGCATCAGAGCCTGACTTAGGGAGAGCAATAGGGTCTGAGTGAGGCCTAGCGTCAGACCCTTAGCTGGGGACACTGTCAGGGCATGACTTAGGAGCAGCATCCCGGCCTCTGTTGGATCAGCCTTAGGGTCTTAGTTAAAGACATGATCAGTGTCTGTGTTAGTCACAGCATCAAGGCCTGAGTTAGTTAGGGAAAGCTGCAGGGCCTCACTTAGGGACAGCGTCAGGGCTTACTTTGGGACAGTTTCAGGACCTTGGTAAGACATGGGTCAGGATATTAGCTCCGGATAATGTCAGGACTTTAGATATTGATGGCAGCAGCCCTTAGTTAGAGACAGTGTCAGGCCCTGAGTTACGACTAGCATCAGAGCCTTTGTTAGGCACACTTTACGGGACTGATTTAGGAGTAGAGTCAGGGCCTTAGTTAGTGACACTGTCAGGGCCTGACTTCGGGAGAGCGACAGGGCCTGAGTGAGGCCTAACGTCAGGCCCTTTGCTGGGCACACTGTCAGGGCATGACTTTGGAGCAGCATCAGCGTCTTTGCTGGATCAGCATTAAGGTCTTCGTGAAATACATGATCAGGGCCTGAGTTAGTCACAGCTTCAAGGCTTCAGTTAAGGAAAGCTTCAGGGCCTGAGTTAGGGACAGCCTCTGGTCTTCACTTACGGACAGCGTCAGGGCTTACTTTGGGACAGTTTCAGGACCTTGGAAAGACATAGGTCAGGATATTAGCTCAGGATAATGTCAGGACTTTACATACTGATATCAGCAGGGCCTTAGTTACAGACACTTTGAGGGCCTGAGATAGGCCTAGCATCAGTGACTTTGTTAGGTAGAGTGTAAGGGACTGAGTTAGGAGTAGTGTCAGGGCCTTGCTTAGGGACAGTGTCAGGGTCTGAGTTAGGTGTACTGTCAGAGACCTAGTTAGGGACAGTGCTAGGGCCTGAGTTACGATTCATGTCAAGGCCTTATTTAGGACCAATTTCAGGGCCTTAGTTTGGACTAGCATCAGAGCCATTGTTAAGAATCGTAGGAGCGCCTGAGTTAGGCGTAATGTCAGGGCCTTAGCTAGGGACAGTGTTAGGGCCTGAGTTAGGATTAGTATCAAGGCCTTATTTAAGACCAATTTTAGGGCTTTAGTTTGGAGTAGCAACAGAGCCTTTGTTAGGTATCATTTCGGGGCCTCAGTTAGGTGTAGTGTCAGGGCCATTGTTAGGGACAGTATCAGGGCCTGACTTAGGAGAAGTTCAGGGCCTTAGCCAGGGAAAGGGTCAGCGCCTTAGTAAGGGATATTATCAGGACCTGGATTAGCAGTAGTGTCAAAAATCCTTAGTGAGGAAAGTTAGGAATAAGTCAGGACTCAGGCCCTGACACTGTCCTTAACTAAGGCCCTGACACTACTCGTAACACAGGCCCTGATCTGATTCCTATCATAGGCCCTGACACTGGTCTTAACTACGGCCCGGACACTGGCCCTAACTAAAGCTGTGACGCTACTCTTAACTCAGGCACTGACACTGTCCCTAACAAAGCCTCTGACACTACTCCTAACTCAGGCCCTGACACTGTCTCTAACTAAGGCCCTGATACTACTACGAACTCAGCACTGGCACTGTCCCTAACTTAGGCCCCGACTCTACTCCTAACTCAGGAACTGACACTGTCACTAACTAAGGCCCTGACACTGTTCATAACTCACACCCTAACACTCCTCCTAAATCATGCCCTGGCAATGTCCCTAACTAAGGCCTTGACACTATTCCTAACTCAGGCACTGATACAATACCTAAGGAAGGCCCTGACATTACTCCTAACTCAGGCCCTGAAAAGGTCCCTATCTAAGGCCGACAAAACTCCTAACTCAGGCACTGACACTGTCCCAAAATAAGGCCCTGAATCTATTCCTAACTGAGGCGCTGATACAATACCTAACGAAGGCACTGATGCTACTCCTAACTAAGGCCCTGACACTACTCCTAACTCAGGCAATGACACAGTCCATAACTAAGGCCCTGACACTATTCCCAACTCAGGCACTGACAGTGTACGTACCTAAAACCCTGACACTACACCGAACTCAGGCACTGACAGTGTCCCTAACAAGGGCCCTCACACTACGCCCAACTCAGTCATTGACATTTTCCCTAATTGAGGCAATGATACTACTCCCAACTCAGGAACTAAGGCTCTGGATCATTGTGATGACAAGCGCCATGGAGCACTGTGATGACAGGGGTCATGGAGAATTGTGATGACAAGTGCATGGAGCATTGTGATGACAAGGGCCATGGAGAATTGTGATGACGGGGTCATGGAGAATTGTGATGACAAGGGCCATGGAGCATTGTGATGACAGAGTTCATGGGGCATTGTGATGAAAATGGTCATGGAGCATTGTGATGAAAGTGGTCATGGAGGATTGTGATGAAAAGCGCTATGGAGCATTGTGATGACAGGGGTCATGGAGCATTGTGAGGACAAGTGCCATGGAGCATTGTGATGATAGGAGTCATGGGGCATTGTGATGACAGGGATCTTGGAGCTTTGTGGTGAAAGCGGTCATGGAACATTGTGATTACAACGACCTGGAGCATTGTGATGACAAGGGTCATGGAGCATTGTGATGACAATCACCATGGATCATTGTGATTAGTGGGGTAATGGAGCATTGTCATGAAAGGTGTTATGTATCATTGTGATTACAGGGAATCGAGGAGCATTGTTTTGACAAGCTCCAGGGATCATTGTGATGAAAGGGGAAAAGGAGAATTGTGATGAAAGGAATCATGGATCATTGTGATGACAGGGATCATGGAGCATTGTTACGACAAGAGCGAAGGAGCACTGTGATGACAAGGGCCATGGATCATGGTGATGACAGGGGTCAGGGAGCATTGTAATGACAGGGCTCATGGAGCATTGTGATGACAATGGTCATGGAGAATTTTGATGAAAGGGGTCATGGAGCATTGTGCTGAAAGTGGTCATGGATCTTTGTGATGACATGCACAAGGGAGCATTGTGATGACAAGGGCTATGGAGCATTGTGCTGAAAGTGGTCATGGATCTTTGTGATGACATGCACCAGGGAGCATTGTGATGACAAGGGCCATGGATCATTGTGATGACAGTGGTTATGGAGCATTGTGATGAAAGGTGTCATGGCTCATTGTGATGACAGGGGGCCTGGAGCATTGTGATGACAGGGTTCATGGGGCATTGTGATGACAAGTGCCTCGGAGCATTGTGATGAAAGTGGTCATATGGCATTTTGAATGATAGGGGCCATGGAACATTGTGATGACAAGTGTCATGGAGCCTTGTAATGACAGGGTGCATGGAACATTGTGATGTCACCGCCATGTAGCATTTTAGACAAGGGTCAAGGAGTATTGTGATGATAAGTGCGTGGAACATTGCGAAGACCGGTGTCATGGAGCATTGTGATGATAAGGGCATGGAGCCTTGTGATGACAGGGGGCATGGAACATTGTAATGAAAGGGGGCATGGAGCATTGTGATGACAGGGGGCATGGAGCACTGTGATGAAAAGGGCATGGAGCATTGTGAGACAAGTCTCATGGAGCATTGTGTTGAGAGTGGGCTTGGAGCATTGTGGTGACACGGGGCATGAAACTTTGTGATGACAATGGCATGGAGCATTGTGAGAAAAGTGTTAAGGAGAGTTGTGATGAAGGGGGTCATGGAAGACTCTGATTACAGGGGACATGGAGCATTGTAATGAGAAAGACAAGTAGCATTGTGATGACATGGCTCAGGGAGCATTGTGGGGAAATGGGTCATGGGGCATTGTGATGACAGGGGTTATGGAGCATTGTGATGAAAGCGGCCAAGGAACATTGTGATGAAAGGGGTCAAGGATCATTGTGATTACAGGGATCATGGAGCATTGTGATGACAAGCGCCAAGGATCATTGTGAGGAAAGGGGTCATGGAGAATTGTTATAAAAGGGGTCATGGATCATTGTGATTACAGTGGTCATGGAGCCTTGTGATGACAAGCGCCATGGAGCTTTGTGATGACAAGAGCCATGGAGCATTGTAAGGAAAGGGGTCATGTAGCATTGTGATGAACGAGGTCATGGAGCTTTGTTATGACAATGTTCATGGCGCATTTTGATGAAAGGGGTCATGGAGCATTGTGATGAAAGGGTTCATGGAGCACTGTGATGATAAGGGCATGGAGCCTTGTGATGAAAATGGTCATGGAGCTTTGTGATGAAAAGGGGTCATGGAGCATTGTGATGAACAGGGCACATGGAACATTGTGATGAAAGTGGTCATGGAGCATTGTGATGAAAGACGTCTGGGAGCATTGTGATGAAAGGGGCCATGGGGCATTGTGATGACAAGGGGTCATGGAGCATTGTGATGACAAGCGCCATGGGGCATTGTGATGGCAAGAGCCATGGAATATTGTGATGAAAATGGTCAATGACCACTGTGCTGAATGTGGTCATGGAGCATTGTGATGCAAAGCGCCATGAAGCATTGTGATGACAAGCGTCATGGAGCTTTGTGATGAAATGTCTCATGGAACATTGTGATGACAGGGGTCGTGGAGCACTGTGATTACAGGGGTAATTGTGACGCATTGTGATGAAAGGGGACATGAGACAGGGGTAATGGAGCATTCTCATGAAAGTTTTCATGGCTCATTGTGATGACAAGGTTAATGGAGCATTGTGATGACTGGGGTCATGGAGCATTGTGATGACAGGGGGCATGGAGCATTGTGATCACAAGAGCATGGAACATTGTGAGACAAGGGTCATGGGCCAATGTGATGACATGGGGTATGGAGCATTGTGATGACAATGGTATGTAGGATTGTGATGACAAGGGTCATGAAGCATTGCGATGAGAGTGGTCATGGAGCTTTGGGATGCCAGGGGTCATGGAGCATTGTGATGACAATGGTCATGGCGCATTTTGATGAAAGGGGTCACAGAGCATTTTGATGACAGGGGTCATGGGGCATTGTGATGATAAGGGCGTGGAGCGTTGTGATGACAGTGGTCACGGAACATTGTGATGATAAGGGCATGGAGCCTAGTGAGGGACAGTCTAGCGGTCTTGGGACTAAATTCAGTGCCTGAGGTAGGCACAGCATAAGGTCTTTAGTTAGCATAAGACGTAGGATATTAACTGGGGACAGGGTTAGGGAGAAGGCTAGGAATCGTGTCAGGAAATGACCTAAGGATAGTGTGAAGACCTTTGTTACTGAGAATATCAGGGCCTTATTCAGAACCAGTGTTAGGGCTTCAGGTAGGGAAAGTATCAGGGCCTGACTCAGGGAGAGAGACAGGGTCTGAGTGAGGCCTAATGTCAGGCCCTCAGCTGGGGACACTGTCAGGGAGTGACTTAGGAGCAGCATCAGTGCCTTTGTTGGATCAGCTTTAGGCTCTTAGTTAAAGATGACCAGAGCCCTAGTTAGTCACAGCGTCAAGGCCTCAGTTAGGGAAAGCTTCAGGGCCTGAGTTACGGACAGCCTCAGGTCTTCACTTAAAGACAGCGACAGGGCTTTCTTAGGGAGAGTGTCAAGACCTTGGTTAGAAATGGGTCAGGATATTATCTCAGGAGAGTGTCAGGATTTTAGTTATTGCTGGCAGCAGGGCCTATATTAGGGACAGATTCTGGGCCTTTGTTAGAGACAGTGTCATGGCCTTAGCTAGGAGTAGTCAGGGCCTTAGTTAGGGAGAGCATTAGGGTTTCAGTCAGCATAAGATGCAGGAGATTATCTCGGGAGAGAGTCAGGTTCCAGGCCAGAGATAGTGAAAGGAAATGACCAAGGGATAACGAGAAGACCTTAGTCATAGAGAGCATCAGGGCCTTAGTTAGCAGCAGCGTGAGGGCCTTAATCAGGACCAGTGCCAGGGCTTGATGTACGGACAGCGTCAGAGCCTAACTAAGGTACAACAACAGGGCCTAAGTGAGGCCTATCTTTGGGGCCTGAGTAAGGGACAGTATCAGGGCATGACTTAGGAGCAACATAAGAGCCACGGTAGGATCAGCCTCAGGGGCTATGTTAAAGATATTATCAGGGCCTCTGTTAGGGACAGCCTCAAGGTCTCACTTAGGGAGAGCATCAGGGCTTCTTAGGGAGAGTTTCAGGACCTTGGTAAGAGATGAGTTAGGATATTAGCTCAGGATAATGTCAGGACTTTAGATATTGATGGTAGCAGGGCCTAAGTAAGGGACAGTGTCAAGGCATTAGTTAGGAGTAGCGGGCCCCTGATAGGTCCAGTGTCAGGTCCTCAGTTAGCAATAGTGTTAGGGCCTTAGTTAGGGACAGTGTCAGGGCCAGATGTAGGACGAGCATCTAGGCCTTAGTTCGGGACAGTTTTACGGTCTTGGGACTAAATTCAGTGCCTGAGGCAGGCACAACCTAAGGGCTTCAGTTAGCATAAGAGGCAGGACATTAGCTAGTGACAGTGTCAGTTTAACATGTAGGGATAGTGTCAGGAAATGACCTAAGGATAGTGTGAAGACCTTTGTTACTGAGACTCTCAGGGCCTTATTCAGAACCAGTGTTAGGGCTTCAGGTAGGGACAGCATCAGAGCCTGACTTAGGGAGATCGATAGGGTCTGAGTGAAGCCTAGCATCAGACCCTTAGCTGGGGACACAGTTAGGGCATGACTTAGGAGCCGCCTCAGGGCCTCTGTTGGATCAGTCTTAGGGTCTTAGTTAAAGACATGACCAGGGTCTGAGTAAGTCACAGCATCAAGGCCTGAGTTAGTTAGGGAAAGCTGCAGGGCCTCACTTATGGACCGCGTCAGGGCTTACATTGGGACAGTTTCAGGACTTGGTAAGACATGGGTCAGGATATTAGCTCCGGGTAATGTCAGGACTTTAGATATTGATGGCAGCAGCCCTTAGTTAGAGACAGTGTAAGGCCCTGAGTTACGACTAGCATCAGAGACTTTGTTAGGTACACTTTACGGGACTGAGTTAGGAGTAGAGTCAGGGCCTTAGATAGTGACAGTGTCAGGGCCTGACTTCGGGAGAGCGACAGGGCCTGAGTGAGGCCTAGCATCAGTGACTTTGTTAGGTATAGTGTAAGGGCCTGAGGTAGGAGTAGTGTCAGGACCTTGCTTAGTGACAGTGTCAGGGTCTGAGTTAGGTGTACTGTCAGAGACCTAGTTAGGGACAGTGCTAGGGCCTGAGTTACGATTCATGTCAAGGCCTTATTTAGGAGCAATTTCAGGGCCTTAGTTTGGACTAGCATCAGAGCCATTGTTAGGCATCATACGAGGGCCTGAATTAGGCTTACTGTCAGGGCCTTAGCTAGGGACAGTGTTAGGGCCTGAGTTAGGATGAGCCTCCAGGCCTCAGTTAGGGACAGGTTCACGGCCTCGGACCTAAATTCAAGGCCTCATTTAGGGACAGAATTACAGACTTAGCTAGCATAAGAGGATCTACAGCTGAAAGCAAATTGAACACCACCAAATGCAGATGCAGAAGTGAACCATGCACGCACCTATGAAGGAATATTCTACAGCAGTTGAGTACATTTTGTTTAAAGTTAGTAACACTATAAAAATTGTGTTTTTAAGAAAACCATATTCAGAAGATGAAAGAATCTCGTTCTAAAGAATCTCTTTAGCTAATCTCGACATTAGCTAAAGAGAAGGTTAGGTTAAGATCTAGGGATAGTGTCAGGAAATGACCTAGGGATAGTGTCAAGACCTTGGTTACTTAGAGCATCAGGGCCTAATTAAGGACCAGTGAGTGTCAGGGCTTCGGGTAGGGACAGCGTCAGAGCCTGACTTAGGGAGAGCGACAGGGCCTGAGTGAGGCCTAGCGTCAGGGCCTTAGCTAGGGACAGTGTCAGGGCATGACTTAGGAGCAACATAAGAGTCACGGTAGGATCAGCCTCAGGGGCTATGTTAAAGATATTATCAGGGACTCTGTTAGGGACAGCCTCAAGGCCTCACTTAGGGAGAGCATCAGGGCTTCCTAAGGGAGAGTTTCAGGACCTTGGTAAGAGATGAGTTAGGATATTAGCTCAGGATAATGTCAGGACTTTAGATATTGATGGTAGCAGGGCCTACGTAAGGGACAGTGTCAAGGCATTAGTTAGGAGTAGCGGGCCCCTGATAGGTCCAGTGTCAGGTCTTCAGTTAGCAATAGCGTTAAGGCCTTATTTAGGGACAGTGTCAGGGCCAGATGTAGGACGAGCATCTAGGCCTTAGTTCGGGACAGTTTCACGGTCTTGGGACTAAATTCAGTGCCTGAGGCAGGCACAACATAAGGGCTTCAGTTAGCATAAGAGGCAGGACATTAGCTAGTGACAGTGTCAGTTTAACATGTAGGGATAGTGTCAGGAAATGACCTAAGGATAGTGTGAAGACCTTTGTTACTGAGACTCTCAGGGCCTTATTCAGAACCAGTGTTAGGGCTTCAGGTAGGGACAGCATCAGAGCCTGACTTAGGGAGAGCAATAGGGTCTGAGTGAGGCCTAGCGTCAGACCCTTAGCTGGGGACACTGTCAGGGCATGACTTAGGAGCAGCATCCCGACCTCTGTTGGATCAGCCTTAGGGTCTTAGTTAAAGACATGATCAGTGTCTGTGTTAGTCACAGCATCAAGGCCTGAGTTAGTTAGGGAAAGCTGCAGGGCCTCACTTATGGACAGCGTCAGGGCTTACTTTGGGACAGTTTCAGGACCTTGGTAAGACATGGGTCAGGATATTAGCTCCGGAGAATGTCAGGACTTTAGATATTGATGGCAGCAGCCCTTAGTTAGAGACAGTGTCAGGCCCTGAGTTACGACTAGCATCAGAGCCTTTGTTAGGCACACTTTACGGGACTGATTTAGGAGTAGAGTCAGGGCCTTAGTTAGTGACACTGTCAGGGCCTGACTTCGGGAGAGCGACAGGGCCTGAGTGAGGCCTAACGTCAGGCCCTTTGCTGGGCACACTGTCAGGGCATGACTTTGGAGCAGCATCAGCGTCTTTGCTGGATCAGCATTAAGGTCTTCGTGAAATACATGATCAGGGCCTGAGTTAGTCACAGCTTCAAGGCTTCAGTTAAGGAAAGCTTCAGGGCCTGAGTTAGGGACAGCCTCTGGTCTTCACTTACGGACAGCGTCAGGGCTTACTTTGGGACAGTTTCAGGACCTTGGAAAGACATAGGTCAGGATATTAGCTCAGGATAATGTCAGGACTTTACATACTGATATCAGCAGGGCCTTAGTTACAGACACTTTGAGGGCCTGAGATAGGCCTAGCATCAGTGACTTTGTTAGGTAGAGTGTAAGGGACTGAGTTAGGAGTAGTGTCAGGGCCTTGCTTAGGGACAGTGTCAGGGTCTGAGTTAGGTGTACTGTCAGAGACCTAGTTAGGGACAGTGCTAGGGCCTGAGTTACGATTCATGTCAAGGCCTTATTTAGGACCAATTTCAGGGCCTTAGTTTGGACTAGCATCAGAGCCATTGTTAAGAATCGTAGGAGCGCCTGAGTTAGGCGTACTGTCAGGGCCTTAGCTAGGGACAGTGTTAGGGCCTGACTTAGGATTAGTATCAAGGCCTTATTTAAGACCAATTTTAGGGCTTTAGTTTGGAGTAGCAACAGAGCCTTTGTTAGGTATCATTTCGGGGCCTCAGTTAGGTGTAGTGTCAGGGCCATTGTTAGGGACAGTATCAGGGCCTGACTTAGGAGAAGTTCAGGGCCTTAGCCAGGGAAAGGGTCAGCGCCTTAGTAAGGGATATTATCAGGACCTGGATTAGCAGTAGTGTCAAAAATCCTTAGTGAGGAAAGTTAGGAATAAGTCAGGACTCAGGCCCTGACACTGTCCTTAACTAAGGCCCTGACACTACTCGTAACACAGGCCCTGATCTGATTCCTATCATAGGCCCTGACACTGGTCTTAACTACGGCCCGGACACTGGCCCTAACTAAAGCTGTGACGCTACTCTTAACTCAGGCACTGACACTGTCCCTAACAAAGCCTCTGACACTACTCCTAACTCAGGCCCTGACACTGTCTCTAACTAAGGCCCTGATACTACTACGAACTCAGCACTGGCACTGTCCCTAACTTAGGCCCCGACTCTACTCCTAACTCAGGAACTGACACTGTCACTAACTAAGGCCCTGACACTGTTCATAACTCACACCCTAACACTCCTCATAAATCATGCCCTGGCAATGTCCCTAACTAAGGCCTTGACACTATTCCTAACTCAGGCACTGATACAATACCTAAGGAAGGCCCTGACATTACTCCTAACTCAGGCCCTGAAAAGGTCCCTATCTAAGGCCGACAAAACTCCTAACTCAGGCACTGACACTGTCCCAAAATAAGGCCCTGAATCTATTCCTAACTGAGGCGCTGATACAATACCTAACGAAGGCACTGATGCTACTCCTAACTAAGGCCCTGACACTACTCCTAACTCAGGCAATGACACAGTCCATAACTAAGGCCCTGACACTATTCCCAACTCAGGCACTGACAGTGTACGTACCTAAAACCCTGACACTACACCGAACTCAGGCACTGACAGTGTCCCTAACAAGGGCCCTCACACTACGCCCAACTCAGTCATTGACATTTTCCCTAATTGAGGCAATGATACTACTCCCAACTCAGGAACTAAGGCTCTGGATCATTGTGATGACAAGCGCCATGGAGCACTGTGATGACAGGGGTCATGGAGAATTGTGATGACAAGTGCATGGAGCATTGTGATGACAAGGGCCATGGAGAATTGTGATGACGGGGTCATGGAGAATTGTGATGACAAGGGCCATGGAGCATTGTGATGACAGAGTTCATGGGGCATTGTGATGAAAATGGTCATGGAGCATTGTGATGAAAGTGGTCATGGAGGATTGTGATGAAAAGCGCTATGGAGCATTGTGATGACAGGGGTCATGGAGCATTGTGAGGACAAGTGCCATGGAGCATTGTGATGATAGGAGTCATGGGGCATTGTGATGACAGGGATCTTGGAGCTTTGTGGTGAAAGCGGTCATGGAACATTGTGATTACAACGACCTGGAGCATTGTGATGACAAGGGTCATGGAGCATTGTGATGACAATCACCATGGATCATTGTGATTAGTGGGGTAATGGAGCATTGTCATGAAAGGTGTTATGTATCATTGTGATTACAGGGAATCGAGGAGCATTGTTTTGACAAGCTCCAGGGATCATTGTGATGAAAGGGGAAAAGGAGAATTGTGATGAAAGGAATCATGGATCATTGTGATGACAGGGATCATGGAGCATTGTTACGACAAGAGCGAAGGAGCACTGTGATGACAAGGGCCATGGATCATGGTGATGACAGGGGTCAGGGAGCATTGTAATGACAGGGCTCATGGAGCATTGTGATGACAATGGTCATGGAGAATTTTGATGAAAGGGGTCATGGAGCATTGTGCTGAAAGTGGTCATGGATCTTTGTGATGACATGCACAAGGGAGCATTGTGATGACAAGGGCTATGGAGCATTGTGCTGAAAGTGGTCATGGATCTTTGTGATGACATGCACCAGGGAGCATTGTGATGACAAGGGCCATGGATCATTGTGATGACAGTGGTTATGGAGCATTGTGATGAAAGGTGTCATGGCTCATTGTGATGACAGGGGGCCTGGAGCATTGTGATGACAGGGTTCATGGGGCATTGTGATGACAAGTGCCTCGGAGCATTGTGATGAAAGTGGTCATATGGCATTTTGAATGATAGGGGCCATGGAACATTGTGATGACAAGTGTCATGGAGCCTTGTAATGACAGGGTGCATGGAACATTGTGATGTCACCGCCATGTAGCATTTTAGACAAGGGTCAAGGAGTATTGTGATGATAAGTGCGTGGAACATTGCGAAGACCGGTGTCATGGAGCATTGTGATGATAAGGGCATGGAGCCTTGTGATGACAGGGGGCATGGAACATTGTAATGAAAGGGGGCATGGAGCATTGTGATGACAGGGGGCATGGAGCACTGTGATGAAAAGGGCATGGAGCATTGTGAGACAAGTCTCATGGAGCATTGTGTTGAGAGTGGGCTTGGAGCATTGTGGTGACACGGGGCATGAAACTTTGTGATGACAATGGCATGGAGCATTGTGAGAAAAGTGTTAAGGAGAGTTGTGATGAAGGGGGTCATGGAAGACTCTGATTACAGGGGACATGGAGCATTGTAATGAGAAAGACAAGTAGCATTGTGATGACATGGCTCAGGGAGCATTGTGGGGAAATGGGTCATGGGGCATTGTGATGACAGGGGTTATGGAGCATTGTGATGAAAGCGGCCAAGGAACATTGTGATGAAAGGGGTCAAGGATCATTGTGATTACAGGGATCATGGAGCATTGTGATGACAAGCGCCAAGGATCATTGTGAGGAAAGGGGTCATGGAGAATTGTTATAAAAGGGGTCATGGATCATTGTGATTACAGTGGTCATGGAGCCTTGTGATGACAAGCGCCATGGAGCTTTGTGATGACAAGAGCCATGGAGCATTGTAAGGAAAGGGGTCATGTAGCATTGTGATGAACGAGGTCATGGAGCTTTGTTATGACAATGTTCATGGCGCATTTTGATGAAAGGGGTCATGGAGCATTGTGATGAAAGGGTTCATGGAGCACTGTGATGATAAGGGCATGGAGCCTTGTGATGAAAATGGTCATGGAGCTTTGTGATGAAAAGGGGTCATGGAGCATTGTGATGAACAGGGCACATGGAACATTGTGATGAAAGTGGTCATGGAGCATTGTGATGAAAGACGTCTGGGAGCATTGTGATGAAAGGGGCCATGGGGCATTGTGATGACAAGGGGTCATGGAGCATTGTGATGACAAGCGCCATGGGGCATTGTGATGGCAAGAGCCATGGAATATTGTGATGAAAATGGTCAATGACCACTGTGCTGAATGTGGTCATGGAGCATTGTGATGCAAAGCGCCATGGAGCATTGTGATGACAAGCGTCATGGAGCTTTGTGATGAAATGTCTCATGGAACATTGTGATGACAGGGGTCGTGGAGCACTGTGATTACAGGGGTAATTGTGACGCATTGTGATGAAAGGGGACATGAGACAGGGGTAATGGAGCATTCTCATGAAAGTTTTCATGGCTCATTGTGATGACAAGGTTAATGGAGCATTGTGATGACTGGGGTCATGGAGCATTGTGATGACAGGGGGCATGGAGCATTGTGATCACAAGAGCATGGAACATTGTGAGACAAGGGTCATGGGCCAATGTGATGACATGGGGTATGGAGCATTGTGATGACAATGGTATGTAGGATTGTGATGACAAGGGTCATGAAGCATTGTGATGAGAGTGGTCATGGAGCTTTGGGATGCCAGGGGTCATGGAGCATTGTGATGACAATGGTCATGGCGCATTTTGATGAAAGGGGTCACAGAGCATTTTGATGACAGGGGTCATGGGGCATTGTGATGATAAGGGCGTGGAGCGTTGTGATGACAGTGGTCACGGAACATTGTGATGATAAGGGCATGGAGCCTAGTGAGGGACAGTCTAGCGGTCTTGGGACTAAATTCAGTGCCTGAGGTAGGCACAGCATAAGGTCTTTAGTTAGCATAAGACGTAGGATATTAACTGGGGACAGGGTTAGGGAGAAGGCTAGGAATCGTGTCAGGAAATGACCTAAGGATAGTGTGAAGACCTTTGTTACTGAGAATATCAGGGCCTTATTCAGAACCAGTGTTAGGGCTTCAGGTAGGGAAAGTATCAGGGCCTGACTCAGGGAGAGAGACAGGGTCTGAGTGAGGCCTAATGTCAGGCCCTCAGCTGGGGACACTGTCAGGGAGTGACTTAGGAGCAGCATCAGTGCCTTTGTTGGATCAGCTTTAGGCTCTTAGTTAAAGATGACCAGAGCCCTAGTTAGTCACAGCGTCAAGGCCTCAGTTAGGGAAAGCTTCAGGGCCTGAGTTACGGACAGCCTCAGGTCTTCACTTAAAGACAGCGACAGGGCTTTCTTAGGGAGAGTGTCAAGACCTTGGTTAGAAATGGGTCAGGATATTATCTCAGGAGAGTGTCAGGATTTTAGTTATTGCTGGCAGCAGGGCCTATATTAGGGACAGATTCTGGGCCTTTGTTAGAGACAGTGTCATGGCCTTAGCTAGGAGTAGTCAGGGCCTTAGTTAGGGAGAGCATTAGGGTTTCAGTCAGCATAAGATGCAGGAGATTATCTCGGGAGAGAGTCAGGTTCCAGGCCAGAGATAGTGAAAGGAAATGACCAAGGGATAACGAGAAGACCTTAGTCATAGAGAGCATCAGGGCCTTAGTTAGCAGCAGCGTGAGGGCCTTAATCAGGACCAGTGCCAGGGCTTGATGTACGGACAGCGTCAGAGCCTAACTAAGGTACAACAACAGGGCCTAAGTGAGGCCTATCTTTGGGGCCTGAGTAAGGGACAGTATCAGGGCATGACTTAGGAGCAACATAAGAGCCACGGTAGGATCAGCCTCAGGGGCTATGTTAAAGATATTATCAGGGCCTCTGTTAGGGACAGCCTCAAGGTCTCACTTAGGGAGAGCATCAGGGCTTCTTAGGGAGAGTTTCAGGACCTTGGTAAGAGATGAGTTAGGATATTAGCTCAGGATAATGTCAGGACTTTAGATATTGATGGTAGCAGGGCCTAAGTAAGGGACAGTGTCAAGGCATTAGTTAGGAGTAGCGGGCCCCTGATAGGTCCAGTGTCAGGTCCTCAGTTAGCAATAGTGTTAGGGCCTTAGTTAGGGACAGTGTCAGGGCCAGATGTAGGACGAGCATCTAGGCCTTAGTTCGGGACAGTTTTACGGTCTTGGGACTAAATTCAGTGCCTGAGGCAGGCACAACCTAAGGGCTTCAGTTAGCATAAGAGGCAGGACATTAGCTAGTGACAGTGTCAGTTTAACATGTAGGGATAGTGTCAGGAAATGACCTAAGGATAGTGTGAAGACCTTTGTTACTGAGACTCTCAGGGCCTTATTCAGAACCAGTGTTAGGGCTTCAGGTAGGGACAGCATCAGAGCCTGACTTAGGGAGATCGATAGGGTCTGAGTGAAGCCTAGCATCAGACCCTTAGCTGGGGACACAGTTAGGGCATGACTTAGGAGCCGCCTCAGGGCCTCTGTTGGATCAGTCTTAGGGTCTTAGTTAAAGACATGACCAGGGTCTGAGTAAGTCACAGCATCAAGGCCTGAGTTAGTTAGGGAAAGCTGCAGGGCCTCACTTATGGACCGCGTCAGGGCTTACATTGGGACAGTTTCAGGACTTGGTAAGACATGGGTCAGGATATTAGCTCCGGGTAATGTCAGGACTTTAGATATTGATGGCAGCAGCC
This sequence comes from Balaenoptera physalus, assembly GCF_965194825.1. NCBI lineage: Eukaryota > Metazoa > Chordata > Mammalia > Artiodactyla > Balaenopteridae > Balaenoptera > Balaenoptera physalus. The sequence continues at coordinate 407,459 of NW_028126091.1, read as the reverse complement.
CTTAGTTAGAGACAGTGTAAGGCCCTGAGTTACGACTAGCATCAGAGACTTTGTTAGGTACACTTTACGGGACTGAGTTAGGAGTAGAGTCAGGGCCTTAGATAGTGACAGTGTCAGGGCCTGACTTCGGGAGAGCGACAGGGCCTGAGTGAGGCCTAGCATCAGTGACTTTGTTAGGTATAGTGTAAGGGGCTGAGGTAGGAGTAGTGTCAGGACCTTGCTTAGTGACAGTGTCAGGGTCTGAGTTAGGTGTACTGTCAGAGACCTAGTTAGGGACAGTGCTAGGGCCTGAGTTACGATTCATGTCAAGGCCTTATTTAGGAGCAATTTCAGGGCCTTAGTTTGGACTAGCATCAGAGCCATTGTTAGGCATCATACGAGGGCCTGAATTAGGCTTACTGTCAGGGCCTTAGCTAGGGACAGTGTTAGGGCCTGAGTTAGGATGAGCCTCCAGGCCTCAGTTAGGGACAGGTTCACGGCCTCGGACCTAAATTCAAGGCCTCATTTAGGGACAGAATTACAGACTTAGCTAGCATAAGAGGATCTACAGCTGAAAGCAAATTGAACACCACCAAATGCAGATGCAGAAGTGAACCATGCACGCACCTATGAAGGAATATTCTACAGCAGTTGAGTACATTTTGTTTAAAGTTAGTAACACTATAAAAATTGTGTTTTTAAGAAAACCATATTCAGAAGATGAAAGAATCTCGTTCTAAAGAATCTCTTTAGCTAATCTCGACATTAGCTAAAGAGAAGGTTAGGTTAAGATCTAGGGATAGTGTCAGGAAATGACCTAGGGATAGTGTCAAGACCTTGGTTACTTAGAGCATCAGGGCCTAATTAAGGACCAGTGAGTGTCAGGGCTTCGGGTAGGGACAGCGTCAGAGCCTGACTTAGGGAGAGCGACAGGGCCTGAGTGAGGCCTAGCGTCAGGGCCTTAGCTAGGGACAGTGTCAGGGCATGACTTAGGAGCAACATAAGAGTCACGGTAGGATCAGCCTCAGGGGCTATGTTAAAGATATTATCAGGGACTCTGTTAGGGACAGCCTCAAGGCCTCACTTAGGGAGAGCATCAGGGCTTCCTAAGGGAGAGTTTCAGGACCTTGGTAAGAGATGAGTTAGGATATTAGCTCAGGATAATGTCAGGACTTTAGATATTGATGGTAGCAGGGCCTACGTAAGGGACAGTGTCAAGGCATTAGTTAGGAGTAGCGGGCCCCTGATAGGTCCAGTGTCAGGTCTTCAGTTAGCAATAGCGTTAGGGCCTTATTTAGGGACAGTGTCAGGGCCAGATGTAGGACGAGCATCTAGGCCTTAGTTCGGGACAGTTTCACGGTCTTGGGACTAAATTCAGTGCCTGAGGCAGGCACAACATAAGGGCTTCAGTTAGCATAAGAGGCAGGACATTAGCTAGTGACAGTGTCAGTTTAACATGTAGGGATAGTGTCAGGAAATGACCTAAGGATAGTGTGAAGACCTTTGTTACTGAGACTCTCAGGGCCTTATTCAGAACCAGTGTTAGGGCTTCAGGTAGGGACAGCATCAGAGCCTGACTTAGGGAGAGCAATAGGGTCTGAGTGAGGCCTAGCGTCAGACCCTTAGCTGGGGACACTGTCAGGGCATGACTTAGGAGCAGCATCCCGACCTCTGTTGGATCAGCCTTAGGGTCTTAGTTAAAGACATGATCAGTGTCTGTGTTAGTCACAGCATCAAGGCCTGAGTTAGTTAGGGAAAGCTGCAGGGCCTCACTTAGGGACAGCGTCAGGGCTTACTTTGGGACAGTTTCAGGACCTTGGTAAGACATGGGTCAGGATATTAGCTCCGGAGAATGTCAGGACTTTAGATATTGATGGCAGCAGCCCTTAGTTAGAGACAGTGTCAGGCCCTGAGTTACGACTAGCATCAGAGCCTTTGTTAGGCACACTTTACGGGACTGATTTAGGAGTAGAGTCAGGGCCTTAGTTAGTGACACTGTCAGGGACTGACTTCGGGAGAGCGACAGGGCCTGAGTGAGGCCTAACGTCAGGCCCTTTGCTGGGCACACTGTCAGGGCATGACTTTGGAGCAGCATCAGCGTCTTTGCTGGATCAGCATTAAGGTCTTCGTGAAATACATGATCAGGGCCTGAGTTAGTCACAGCTTCAAGGCTTCAGTTAAGGAAAGCTTCAGGGCCTGAGTTAGGGACAGCCTCTGGTCTTCACTTACGGACAGCGTCAGGGCTTACTTTGGGACAGTTTCAGGACCTTGGAAAGACATAGGTCAGGATATTAGCTCAGGATAATGTCAGGACTTTACATACTGATATCAGCAGGGCCTTAGTTACAGACACTTTGAGGGCCTGAGATAGGCCTAGCATCAGTGACTTTGTTAGGTAGAGTGTAAGGGACTGAGTTAGGAGTAGTGTCAGGGCCTTGCTTAGGGACAGTGTCAGGGTCTGAGTTAGGTGTACTGTCAGAGACCTAGTTAGGGACAGTGCTAGGGCCTGAGTTACGATTCATGTCAAGGCCTTATTTAGGACCAATTTCAGGGCCTTAGTTTGGACTAGCATCAGAGCCATTGTTAAGAATCGTAGGAGCGCCTGAGTTAGGCGTACTGTCAGGGCCTTAGCTAGGGACAGTGTTAGGGCCTGACTTAGGATTAGTATCAAGGCCTTATTTAAGACCAATTTTAGGGCTTTAGTTTGGAGTAGCAACAGAGCCTTTGTTAGGTATCATTTCGGGGCCTCAGTTAGGTGTAGTGTCAGGGCCATTGTTAGGGACAGTATCAGGGCCTGACTTAGGAGAAGTTCAGGGCCTTAGCCAGGGAAAGGGTCAGCGCCTTAGTAAGGGATATTATCAGGACCTGGATTAGCAGTAGTGTCAAAAATCCTTAGTGAGGAAAGTTAGGAATAAGTCAGGACTCAGGCCCTGACACTGTCCTTAACTAAGGCCCTGACACTACTCGTAACACAGGCCCTGATCTGATTCCTATCATAGGCCCTGACACTGGTCTTAACTACGGCCCGGACACTGGCCCTAACTAAAGCTGTGACGCTACTCTTAACTCAGGCACTGACACTGTCCCTAACAAAGCCTCTGACACTACTCCTAACTCAGGCCCTGACACTGTCTCTAACTAAGGCCCTGATACTACTACGAACTCAGCACTGGCACTGTCCCTAACTTAGGCCCCGACTCTACTCCTAACTCAGGAACTGACACTGTCACTAACTAAGGCCCTGACTCTGTTCATAACTCACACCCTAACACTCCTCCTAAATCATGCCCTGGCAATGTCCCTAACTAAGGCCTTGACACTATTCCTAACTCAGGCACTGATACAATACCTAAGGAAGGCCCTGACATTACTCCTAACTCAGGCCCTGAAAAGGTCCCTATCTAAGGCCGACAAAACTCCTAACTCAGGCACTGACACTGTCCCAAAATAAGGCCCTGAATCTATTCCTAACTGAGGCGCTGATACAATACCTAACGAAGGCACTGATGCTACTCCTAACTAAGGCCCTGACACTACTCCTAACTCAGGCAATGACACAGTCCATAACTAAGGCCCTGACACTATTCCCAACTCAGGCACTGACAGTGTACGTACCTAAAACCCTGACACTACACCGAACTCAGGCACTGACAGTGTCCCTAACAAGGGCCCTCACACTACGCCCAACTCAGTCATTGACATTTTCCCTAATTGAGGCAATGATACTACTCCCAACTCAGGAACTAAGGCTCTGGATCATTGTGATGACAAGCGCCATGGAGCACTGTGATGACAGGGGTCATGGAGAATTGTGATGACAAGTGCATGGAGCATTGTGATGACAAGGGCCATGGAGAATTGTGATGACGGGGTCATGGAGAATTGTGATGACAAGGGCCATGGAGCATTGTGATGACAGAGTTCATGGGGCATTGTGATGAAAATGGTCATGGAGCATTGTGATGAAAGTGGTCATGGAGGATTGTGATGAAAAGCGCTATGGAGCATTGTGATGACAGGGGTCATGGAGCATTGTGAGGACAAGTGCCATGGAGCATTGTGATGATAGGAGTCATGGGGCATTGTGATGACAGGGATCTTGGAGCTTTGTGGTGAAAGCGGTCATGGAACATTGTGATTACAACGACCTGGAGCATTGTGATGACAAGGGTCATGGAGCATTGTGATGACAATCACCATGGATCATTGTGATTAGTGGGGTAATGGAGCATTGTCATGAAAGGTGTTATGTATCATTGTGATTACAGGGAATCGAGGAGCATTGTTTTGACAAGCTCCAGGGATCATTGTGATGAAAGGGGAAAAGGAGAATTGTGATGAAAGGAATCATGGATCATTGTGATGACAGGGATCATGGAGCATTGTTACGACAAGAGCGAAGGAGCACTGTGATGACAAGGGCCATGGATCATGGTGATGACAGGGGTCAGGGAGCATTGTAATGACAGGGCTCATGGAGCATTGTGATGAAAATGGTCATGGAGAATTTTGATGAAAGGGGTCATGGAGCATTGTGCTGAAAGTGGTCATGGATCTTTGTGATGACATGCACAAGGGAGCATTGTGATGACAAGGGCTATGGAGCATTGTGCTGAAAGTGGTCATGGATCTTTGTGATGACATGCACCAGGGAGCATTGTGATGACAAGGGCCATGGATCATTGTGATGACAGTGGTTATGGAGCATTGTGATGAAAGGTGTCATGGCTCATTGTGATGACAGGGGGCCTGGAGCATTGTGATGACAGGGTTCATGGGGCATTGTGATGACAAGTGCCTCGGAGCATTGTGATGAAAGTGGTCATATGGCATTTTGAATGATAGGGGCCATGGAACATTGTGATGACAAGTGTCATGGAGCCTTGTAATGACAGGGTGCATGGAACATTGTGATGTCACCGCCATGTAGCATTTTAGACAAGGGTCAAGGAGTATTGTGATGATAAGTGCGTGGAACATTGCGAAGACCGGTGTCATGGAGCATTGTGATGATAAGGGCATGGAGCCTTGTGATGACAGGGGGCATGGAACATTGTAATGAAAGGGGGCATGGAGCATTGTGATGACAGGGGGCATGGAGCACTGTGATGAAAAGGGCATGGAGCATTGTGAGACAAGTCTCATGGAGCATTGTGTTGAGAGTGGGCTTGGAGCATTGTGGTGACACGGGGCATGAAACTTTGTGATGACAATGGCATGGAGCATTGTGAGAAAAGTGTTAAGGAGAGTTGTGATGAAGGGGGTCATGGAAGACTCTGATTACAGGGGACATGGAGCATTTTAATGAGAAAGACAAGTAGCATTGTGATGACATGGCTCAGGGAGCATTGTGGGGAAATGGGTCATGGGGCATTGTGATGACAGGGGTTATGGAGCATTGTGATGAAAGCGGCCAAGGAACATTGTGATGAAAGGGGTCAAGGATCATTGTGATTACAGGGATCATGGAGCATTGTGATGACAAGCGCCAAGGATCATTGTGAGGAAAGGGGTCATGGAGAATTGTTATAAAAGGGGTCATGGATCATTGTGATTACAGTGGTCATGGAGCCTTGTGATGACAAGCGCCATGGAGCTTTGTGATGACAAGAGCCATGGAGCATTGTAAGGAAAGGGGTCATGTAGCATTGTGATGAACGAGGTCATGGAGCTTTGTTATGACAATGTTCATGGCGCATTTTGATGAAAGGGGTCATGGAGCATTGTGATGAAAGGGTTCATGGAGCACTGTGATGATAAGGGCATGGAGCCTTGTGATGAAAATGGTCATGGAGCTTTGTGATGAAAAGGGGTCATGGAGCATTGTGATGAACAGGGCACATGGAACATTGTGATGAAAGTGGTCATGGAGCATTGTGATGAAAGACGTCTGGGAGCATTGTGATGAAAGGGGCCATGGGGCATTGTGATGACAAGGGGTCATGGAGCATTGTGATGACAAGCGCCATGGGGCATTGTGATGGCAAGAGCCATGGAATATTGTGATGAAAATGGTCAATGACCACTGTGCTGAATGTGGTCATGGAGCATTGTGATGCAAAGCGCCATGGAGCATTGTGATGACAAGCGTCATGGAGCTTTGTGATGAAATGTCTCATGGAACATTGTGATGACAGGGGTCGTGGAGCACTGTGATTACAGGGGTAATTGTGACGCATTGTGATGAAAGGGGACATGAGACAGGGGTAATGGAGCATTCTCATGAAAGTTTTCATGGCTCATTGTGATGACAAGGTTAATGGAGCATTGTGATGACTGGGGTCATGGAGCATTGTGATGACAGGGGGCATGGAGCATTGTGATCACAAGAGCATGGAACATTGTGAGACAAGGGTCATGGGCCAATGTGATGACATGGGGTATGGAGCATTGTGATGACAATGGTATGTAGGATTGTGATGACAAGGGTCATGAAGCATTGCGATGAGAGTGGTCATGGAGCTTTGGGATGCCAGGGGTCATGGAGCATTGTGATGACAATGGTCATGGCGCATTTTGATGAAAGGGGTCACAGAGCATTTTGATGACAGGGGTCATGGGGCATTGTGATGATAAGGGCGTGGAGCGTTGTGATGACAGTGGTCACGGAACATTGTGATGATAAGGGCATGGAGCCTAGTGAGGGACAGTCTAGCGGTCTTGGGACTAAATTCAGTGCCTGAGGTAGGCACAGCATAAGGTCTTTAGTTAGCATAAGACGTAGGATATTAACTGGGGACAGGGTTAGGGAGAAGGCTAGGAATCGTGTCAGGAAATGACCTAAGGATAGTGTGAAGACCTTTGTTACTGAGAATATCAGGGCCTTATTCAGAACCAGTGTTAGGGCTTCAGGTAGGGAAAGTATCAGGGCCTGACTCAGGGAGAGAGACAGGGTCTGAGTGAGGCCTAATGTCAGGCCCTCAGCTGGGGACACTGTCAGGGAGTGACTTAGGAGCAGCATCAGTGCCTTTGTTGGATCAGCTTTAGGCTCTTAGTTAAAGATGACCAGAGCCCTAGTTAGTCACAGCGTCAAGGCCTCAGTTAGGGAAAGCTTCAGGGCCTGAGTTACGGACAGCCTCAGGTCTTCACTTAAAGACAGCGACAGGGCTTTCTTAGGGAGAGTGTCAAGACCTTGGTTAGAAATGGGTCAGGATATTATCTCAGGAGAGTGTCAGGATTTTAGTTATTGCTGGCAGCAGGGCCTATATTAGGGACAGATTCTGGGCCTTTGTTAGAGACAGTGTCATGGCCTTAGCTAGGAGTAGTCAGGGCCTTAGTTAGGGAGAGCATTAGGGTTTCAGTCAGCATAAGATGCAGGAGATTATCTCGGGAGAGAGTCAGGTTCCAGGCCAGAGATAGTGAAAGGAAATGACCAAGGGATAACGAGAAGACCTTAGTCATAGAGAGCATCAGGGCCTTAGTTAGCAGCAGCGTGAGGGCCTTAATCAGGACCAGTGCCAGGGCTTGATGTACGGACAGCGTCAGAGCCTAACTAAGGTACAACAACAGGGCCTAAGTGAGGCCTATCTTTGGGGCCTGAGTAAGGGACAGTATCAGGGCATGACTTAGGAGCAACATAAGAGCCACGGTAGGATCAGCCTCAGGGGCTATGTTAAAGATATTATCAGGGCCTCTGTTAGGGACAGCCTCAAGGTCTCACTTAGGGAGAGCATCAGGGCTTCTTAGGGAGAGTTTCAGGACCTTGGTAAGAGATGAGTTAGGATATTAGCTCAGGATAATGTCAGGACTTTAGATATTGATGGTAGCAGGGCCTAAGTAAGGGACAGTGTCAAGGCATTAGTTAGGAGTAGCGGGCCCCTGATAGGTCCAGTGTCAGGTCCTCAGTTAGCAATAGTGTTAGGGCCTTAGTTAGGGACAGTGTCAGGGCCAGATGTAGGACGAGCATCTAGGCCTTAGTTCGGGACAGTTTTACGGTCTTGGGACTAAATTCAGTGCCTGAGGCAGGCACAACCTAAGGGCTTCAGTTAGCATAAGAGGCAGGACATTAGCTAGTGACAGTGTCAGTTTAACATGTAGGGATAGTGTCAGGAAATGACCTAAGGATAGTGTGAAGACCTTTGTTACTGAGACTCTCAGGGCCTTATTCAGAACCAGTGTTAGGGCTTCAGGTAGGGACAGCATCAGAGCCTGACTTAGGGAGATCGATAGGGTCTGAGTGAAGCCTAGCATCAGACCCTTAGCTGGGGACACAGTTAGGGCATGACTTAGGAGCCGCCTCAGGGCCTCTGTTGGATCAGTCTTAGGGTCTTAGTTAAAGACATGACCAGGGTCTGAGTAAGTCACAGCATCAAGGCCTGAGTTAGTTAGGGAAAGCTGCAGGGCCTCACTTATGGACCGCGTCAGGGCTTACATTGGGACAGTTTCAGGACTTGGTAAGACATGGGTCAGGATATTAGCTCCGGGTAATGTCAGGACTTTAGATATTGATGGCAGCAGCCCTTAGTTAGAGACAGTGTAAGGCCCTGAGTTACGACTAGCATCAGAGACTTTGTTAGGTACACTTTACGGGACTGAGTTAGGAGTAGAGTCAGGGCCTTAGATAGTGACAGTGTCAGGGCCTGACTTCGGGAGAGCGACAGGGCCTGAGTGAGGCCTAGCATCAGTGACTTTGTTAGGTATAGTGTAAGGGGCTGAGGTAGGAGTAGTGTCAGGACCTTGCTTAGTGACAGTGTCAGGGTCTGAGTTAGGTGTACTGTCAGAGACCTAGTTAGGGACAGTGCTAGGGCCTGAGTTACGATTCATGTCAAGGCCTTATTTAGGAGCAATTTCAGGGCCTTAGTTTGGACTAGCATCAGAGCCATTGTTAGGCATCATACGAGGGCCTGAATTAGGCTTACTGTCAGGGCCTTAGCTAGGGACAGTGTTAGGGCCTGAGTTAGGATGAGCCTCCAGGCCTCAGTTAGGGACAGGTTCACGGCCTCGGACCTAAATTCAAGGCCTCATTTAGGGACAGAATTACAGACTTAGCTAGCATAAGAGGATCTACAGCTGAAAGCAAATTGAACACCACCAAATGCAGATGCAGAAGTGAACCATGCACGCACCTATGAAGGAATATTCTACAGCAGTTGAGTACATTTTGTTTAAAGTTAGTAACACTATAAAAATTGTGTTTTTAAGAAAACCATATTCAGAAGATGAAAGAATCTCGTTCTAAAGAATCTCTTTAGCTAATCTCGACATTAGCTAAAGAGAAGGTTAGGTTAAGATCTAGGGATAGTGTCAGGAAATGACCTAGGGATAGTGTCAAGACCTTGGTTACTTAGAGCATCAGGGCCTAATTAAGGACCAGTGAGTGTCAGGGCTTCGGGTAGGGACAGCGTCAGAGCCTGACTTAGGGAGAGCGACAGGGCCTGAGTGAGGCCTAGCGTCAGGGCCTTAGCTAGGGACAGTGTCAGGGCATGACTTAGGAGCAACATAAGAGCCACGGTAGGATCAGCCTCAGGGGCTATGTTAAAGATATTATCAGGGACTCTGTTAGGGACAGCCTCAAGGCCTCACTTAGGGAGAGCATCAGGGCTTCCTAAGGGAGAGTTTCAGGACCTTGGTAAGAGATGAGTTAGGATATTAGCTCAGGATAATGTCAGGACTTTAGATATTGATGGTAGCAGGGCCTACGTAAGGGACAGTGTCAAGGCATTAGTTAGGAGTAGCGGGCCCCTGATAGGTCCAGTCTCAGGTCTTCAGTTAGCAATAGCGTTAGGGCCTTATTTAGGGACAGTGTCAGGGCCAGATGTAGGACGAGCATCTAGGCCTTAGTTCGGGACAGTTTCACGGTCTTGGGACTAAATTCAGTGCCTGAGGCAGGCACAACCTAAGGGCTTCAGTTAGCATAAGAGGCAGGACATTAGCTAGTGACAGTGTCAGTTTAACATGTAGGGATAGTGTCAGGAAATGACCTAAGGATAGTGTGAAGACCTTTGTTACTGAGACTCTCAGGGCCTTATTCAGAACCAGTGTTAGGGCTTCAGGTAGGGACAGCATCAGAGCCTGACTTAGGGAGAGCAATAGGGTCTGAGTGAGGCCTAGCGTCAGACCCTTAGCTGGGGACACTGTCAGGGCATGACTTAGGAGCAGCATTCCGACCTCTGTTGGATCAGCCTTAGGGTCTTAGTTAAAGACATGATCAGTGTCTGTGTTAGTCACAGCATCAAGGCCTGAGTTAGTTAGGGAAAGCTGCAGGGCCTCACTTAGGGACAGCGTCAGGGCTTACTTTGGGACATTTTCAGGACCTTGGTAAGACATGGGTCAGGATATTAGCTCCGGAGAATGTCAGGACTTTAGATATTGATGGCAGCAGCCCTTAGTTAGAGACAGTGTCAGGCCCTGAGTTACGACTAGCATCAGAGCCTTTGTTAGGCACACTTTACGGGACTGATTTAGGAGTAGAGTCAGGGCCTTAGTTAGTGACACTGTCAGGGCCTGACTTCGGGAGAGCGACAGGGCCTGAGTGAGGCCTAACGTCAGGCCCTTTGCTGGGCACACTGTCAGGGCATGACTTTGGAGCAGCATCAACGTCTTTGCTGGATCAGCATTAAGGTCTTCGTGAAATACATGATCAGGGCCTGAGTTAGTCACAGCTTCAAGGCTTCAGTTAAGGAAAGCTTCAGGGCCTGAGTTAGGGACAGCCTCTGGTCTTCACTTACGGACAGCGTCAGGGCTTACTTTGGGACAGTTTCAGGACCTTGGAAAGACATAGGTCAGGATATTAGCTCAGGATAATGTCAGGACTTTACATACTGATATCAGCAGGGCCTTAGTTACAGACACTTTGAGGGCCTGAGATAGGCCTAGCATCAGTGACTTTGTTAGGTAGAGTGTAAGGGACTGAGTTAGGAGTAGTGTCAGGGCCTTGCTTAGGGACAGTGTCAGGGTCTGAGTTAGGTGTACTGTCAGAGACCTAGTTAGGGACAGTGCTAGGGCCTGAGTTACGATTCATGTCAAGGCCTTATTTAGGACCAATTTCAGGGCCTTAGTTTGGACTAGCATCAGAGCCATTGTTAAGAATCGTAGGAGCGCCTGAGTTAGGCGTACTGTCAGGGCCTTAGCTAGGGACAGTGTTAGGGCCTGACTTAGGATTAGTATCAAGGCCTTATTTAAGACCAATTTTAGGGCTTTAGTTTGGACTAGGAACAGAGGCTTTGTTAGGTATCATTTCGGGGCCTCAGTTAGGTGTAGTGTCAGGGCCATTGTTAGGGACAGTATCAGGGCCTGACTTAGGAGAAGTTCAGGGCCTTAGCCAGGGAAAGGGTCAGCGCCTTAGTAAGGGATATTATCAGGACCTGAATTAGCAGTAGTGTCAAAAATCCTTAGTGAGGAAAGTTAGGAATAAGTCAGGACTCAGGCCCTGACACTGTCCTTAACTAAGGCCCTGACACTACTCGTAACACAGGCCCTGATCTGATTCCTATCATAGGCCCTGACACTGGTCTTAACTACGGCCCGGACACTGGCCCTAACTAAAGCTGTGACGCTACTCTTAACTCAGGCACTGACACTGTCCCTAACAAAGCCTCTGACACTACTCCTAACTCAGGCCCTGACACTGTCTCTAACTAAGGCCCTGATACTACTACGAACTCAGCACTGGCACTGTCCCTAACTTAGGCCCCGACTCTACTCCTAACTCAGGAACTGACACTGTCACTAACTAAGGCCCTGACTCTGTTCATAACTCACACCCTAACACTCCTCCTAAATCATGCCCTGGCAATGTCCCTAACTAAGGCCTTGACACTATTCCTAACTCAGGCACTGATACAATACCTAAGGAAGGCCCTGACATTACTCCTAACTCAGGCCCTGAAAAGGTCCCTATCTAAGGCCGACAAAACTCCTAACTCAGGCACTGACACTGTCCCAAAATAAGGCCCTGAATCTATTCCTAACTGAGGCGCTGATACAATACCTAACGAAGGCACTGATGCTACTCCTAACTAAGGCCCTGACACTACTCCTAACTCAGGCAATGACACAGTCCATAACTAAGGCCCTGACACTATTCCCAACTCAGGCACTGACAGTGTACGTACCTAAAACCCTGACACTACACCGAACTCAGGCACTGACAGTGTCCCTAACAAGGGCCCTCACACTACGCCCAACTCAGTCATTGACATTTTCCCTAATTGAGGCAATGATACTACTCCCAACTCAGGAACTAAGGCTCTGGATCATTGTGATGACAAGCGCCATGGAGCACTGTGATGACAGGGGTCATGGAGAATTGTGATGACAAGTGCATGGAGCATTGTGATGACAAGGGCCATGGAGAATTGTGATGACGGGGTCATGGAGAATTGTGATGACAAGGGCCATGGAGCATTGTGATGACAGAGTTCATGGGGCATTGTGATGAAAATGGTCATGGAGCATTGTGATGAAAGTGGTCATGGAGGATTGTGATGAAAAGCGCTATGGAGCATTGTGATGACAGGGGTCATGGAGCATTGTGAGGACAAGTGCCATGGAGCATTGTGATGATAGGAGTCATGGGGCATTGTGATGACAGGGATCTTGGAGCTTTGTGGTGAAAGCGGTCATGGAACATTGTGATTACAACGACCTGGAGCATTGTGATGACAAGGGTCATGGAGCATTGTGATGACAATCACCATGGATCATTGTGATTAGTGGGGTAATGGAGCATTGTCATGAAAGGTGTTATGTATCATTGTGATTACAGGGAATCGAGGAGCATTGTTTTGACAAGCTCCAGGGATCATTGTGATGAAAGGGGAAAAGGAGAATTGTGATGAAAGGAATCATGGATCATTGTGATGACAGGGATCATGGAGCATTGTTACGACAAGAGCGAAGGAGCACTGTGATGACAAGGGCCATGGATCATGGTGATGACAGGGGTCAGGGAGCATTGTAATGACAGGGCTCATGGAGCATTGTGATGAAAATGGTCATGGAGAATTTTGATGAAAGGGGTCATGGAGCATTGTGCTGAAAGTGGTCATGGATCTTTGTGATGACATGCACAAGGGAGCATTGTGATGACAAGGGCTATGGAGCATTGTGCTGAAAGTGGTCATGGATCTTTGTGATGACATGCACCAGGGAGCATTGTGATGACAAGGGCCATGGATCATTGTGATGACAGTGGTTATGGAGCATTGTGATGAAAGGTGTCATGGCTCATTGTGATGACAGGGGGCCTGGAGCATTGTGATGACAGGGTTCATGGGGCATTGTGATGACAAGTGCCTCGGAGCATTGTGATGAAAGTGGTCATATGGCATTTTGAATGATAGGGGCCATGGAACATTGTGATGACAAGTGTCATGGAGCCTTGTAATGACAGGGTGCATGGAACATTGTGATGTCACCGCCATGTAGCATTTTAGACAAGGGTCAAGGAGTATTGTGATGATAAGTGCGTGGAACATTGCGAAGACCGGTGTCATGGAGCATTGTGATGATAAGGGCATGGAGCCTTGTGATGACAGGGGGCATGGAACATTGTAATGAAAGGGGGCATGGAGCATTGTGATGACAGGGGGCATGGAGCACTGTGATGAAAAGGGCATGGAGCATTGTGAGACAAGTCTCATGGAGCATTGTGTTGAGAGTGGGCTTGGAGCATTGTGGTGACACGGGGCATGAAACTTTGTGATGACAATGGCATGGAGCATTGTGAGAAAAGTGTTAAGGAGAGTTGTGATGAAGGGGGTCATGGAAGACTCTGATTACAGGGGACATGGAGCATTTTAATGAGAAAGACAAGTAGCATTGTGATGACATGGCTCAGGGAGCATTGTGGGGAAATGGGTCATGGGGCATTGTGATGACAGGGGTTATGGAGCATTGTGATGAAAGCGGCCAAGGAACATTGTGATGAAAGGGGTCAAGGATCATTGTGATTACAGGGATCATGGAGCATTGTGATGACAAGCGCCAAGGATCATTGTGAGGAAAGGGGTCATGGAGAATTGTTATAAAAGGGGTCATGGATCATTGTGATTACAGTGGTCATGGAGCCTTGTGATGACAAGCGCCATGGAGCTTTGTGATGACAAGAGCCATGGAGCATTGTAAGGAAAGGGGTCATGTAGCATTGTGATGAACGAGGTCATGGAGCTTTGTTATGACAATGTTCATGGCGCATTTTGATGAAAGGGGTCATGGAGCATTGTGATGAAAGGGTTCATGGAGCACTGTGATGATAAGGGCATGGAGCCTTGTGATGAAAATGGTCATGGAGCTTTGTGATGAAAAGGGGTCATGGAGCATTGTGATGAACAGGGCACATGGAACATTGTGATGAAAGTGGTCATGGAGCATTGTGATGAAAGACGTCTGGGAGCATTGTGATGAAAGGGGCCATGGGGCATTGTGATGACAAGGGGTCATGGAGCATTGTGATGACAAGCGCCATGGGGCATTGTGATGGCAAGAGCCATGGAATATTGTGATGAAAATGGTCAATGACCACTGTGCTGAATGTGGTCATGGAGCATTGTGATGCAAAGCGCCATGGAGCATTGTGATGACAAGCGTCATGGAGCTTTGTGATGAAATGTCTCATGGAACATTGTGATGACAGGGGTCGTGGAGCACTGTGATTACAGGGGTAATTGTGACGCATTGTGATGAAAGGGGACATGAGACAGGGGTAATGGAGCATTCTCATGAAAGTTTTCATGGCTCATTGTGATGACAAGGTTAATGGAGCATTGTGATGACTGGGGTCATGGAGCATTGTGATGACAGGGGGCATGGAGCATTGTGATCACAAGAGCATGGAACATTGTGAGACAAGGGTCATGGGCCAATGTGATGACATGGGGTATGGAGCATTGTGATGACAATGGTATGTAGGATTGTGATGACAAGGGTCATGAAGCATTGCGATGAGAGTGGTCATGGAGCTTTGGGATGCCAGGGGTCATGGAGCATTGTGATGACAATGGTCATGGCGCATTTTGATGAAAGGGGTCACAGAGCATTTTGATGACAGGGGTCATGGGGCATTGTGATGATAAGGGCGTGGAGCGTTGTGATGACAGTGGTCACGGAACATTGTGATGATAAGGGCATGGAGCCTAGTGAGGGACAGTCTAGCGGTCTTGGGACTAAATTCAGTGCCTGAGGTAGGCACAGCATAAGGTCTTTAGTTAGCATAAGACGTAGGATATTAACTGGGGACAGGGTTAGGGAGAAGGCTAGGAATCGTGTCAGGAAATGACCTAAGGATAGTGTGAAGACCTTTGTTACTGAGAATATCAGGGCCTTATTCAGAACCAGTGTTAGGGCTTCAGGTAGGGAAAGTATCAGGGCCTGACTCAGGGAGAGAGACAGGGTCTGAGTGAGGCCTAATGTCAGGCCCTCAGCTGGGGACACTGTCAGGGAGTGACTTAGGAGCAGCATCAGTGCCTTTGTTGGATCAGCTTTAGGCTCTTAGTTAAAGATGACCAGAGCCCTAGTTAGTCACAGCGTCAAGGCCTCAGTTAGGGAAAGCTTCAGGGCCTGAGTTACGGACAGCCTCAGGTCTTCACTTAAAGACAGCGACAGGGCTTTCTTAGGGAGAGTGTCAAGACCTTGGTTAGAAATGGGTCAGGATATTATCTCAGGAGAGTGTCAGGATTTTAGTTATTGCTGGCAGCAGGGCCTATATTAGGGACAGATTCTGGGCCTTTGTTAGAGACAGTGTCATGGCCTTAGCTAGGAGTAGTCAGGGCCTTAGTTAGGGAGAGCATTAGGGTTTCAGTCAGCATAAGATGCAGGAGATTATCTCGGGAGAGAGTCAGGTTCCAGGCCAGAGATAGTGAAAGGAAATGACCAAGGGATAACGAGAAGACCTTAGTCATAGAGAGCATCAGGGCCTTAGTTAGCAGCAGCGTGAGGGCCTTAATCAGGACCAGTGCCAGGGCTTGATGTACGGACAGCGTCAGAGCCTAACTAAGGTACAACAACAGGGCCTAAGTGAGGCCTATCTTTGGGGCCTGAGTAAGGGACAGTATCAGGGCATGACTTAGGAGCAACATAAGAGCCACGGTAGGATCAGCCTCAGGGGCTATGTTAAAGATATTATCAGGGCCTCTGTTAGGGACAGCCTCAAGGTCTCACTTAGGGAGAGCATCAGGGCTTCTTAGGGAGAGTTTCAGGACCTTGGTAAGAGATGAGTTAGGATATTAGCTCAGGATAATGTCAGGACTTTAGATATTGATGGTAGCAGGGCCTAAGTAAGGGACAGTGTCAAGGCATTAGTTAGGAGTAGCGGGCCCCTGATAGGTCCAGTGTCAGGTCCTCAGTTAGCAATAGTGTTAGGGCCTTAGTTAGGGACAGTGTCAGGGCCAGATGTAGGACGAGCATCTAGGCCTTAGTTCGGGACAGTTTTACGGTCTTGGGACTAAATTCAGTGCCTGAGGCAGGCACAACCTAAGGGCTTCAGTTAGCATAAGAGGCAGGACATTAGCTAGTGACAGTGTCAGTTTAACATGTAGGGATAGTGTCAGGAAATGACCTAAGGATAGTGTGAAGACCTTTGTTACTGAGACTCTCAGGGCCTTATTCAGAACCAGTGTTAGGGCTTCAGGTAGGGACAGCATCAGAGCCTGACTTAGGGAGATCGATAGGGTCTGAGTGAAGCCTAGCATCAGACCCTTAGCTGGGGACACAGTTAGGGCATGACTTAGGAGCCGCCTCAGGGCCTCTGTTGGATCAGTCTTAGGGTCTTAGTTAAAGACATGACCAGGGTCTGAGTAAGTCACAGCATCAAGGCCTGAGTTAGTTAGGGAAAGCTGCAGGGCCTCACTTATGGACCGCGTCAGGGCTTACATTGGGACAGTTTCAGGACTTGGTAAGACATGGGTCAGGATATTAGCTCCGGGTAATGTCAGGACTTTAGATATTGATGGCAGCAGCCCTTAGTTAGAGACAGTGTAAGGCCCTGAGTTACGACTAGCATCAGAGACTTTGTTAGGTACACTTTACGGGACTGAGTTAGGAGTAGAGTCAGGGCCTTAGATAGTGACAGTGTCAGGGCCTGACTTCGGGAGAGCGACAGGGCCTGAGTGAGGCCTAGCATCAGTGACTTTGTTAGGTATAGTGTAAGGGGCTGAGGTAGGAGTAGTGTCAGGACCTTGCTTAGTGACAGTGTCAGGGTCTGAGTTAGGTGTACTGTCAGAGACCTAGTTAGGGACAGTGCTAGGGCCTGAGTTACGATTCATGTCAAGGCCTTATTTAGGAGCAATTTCAGGGCCTTAGTTTGGACTAGCATCAGAGCCATTGTTAGGCATCATACGAGGGCCTGAATTAGGCTTACTGTCAGGGCCTTAGCTAGGGACAGTGTTAGGGCCTGAGTTAGGATGAGCCTCCAGGCCTCAGTTAGGGACAGGTTCACGGCCTCGGACCTAAATTCAAGGCCTCATTTAGGGACAGAATTACAGACTTAGCTAGCATAAGAGGATCTACAGCTGAAAGCAAATTGAACACCACCAAATGCAGATGCAGAAGTGAACCATGCACGCACCTATGAAGGAATATTCTACAGCAGTTGAGTACATTTTGTTTAAAGTTAGTAACACTATAAAAATTGTGTTTTTAAGAAAACCATATTCAGAAGATGAAAGAATCTCGTTCTAAAGAATCTCTTTAGCTAATCTCGACATTAGCTAAAGAGAAGGTTAGGTTAAGATCTAGGGATAGTGTCAGGAAATGACCTAGGGATAGTGTCAAGACCTTGGTTACTTAGAGCATCAGGGCCTAATTAAGGACCAGTGAGTGTCAGGGCTTCGGGTAGGGACAGCGTCAGAGCCTGACTTAGGGAGAGCGACAGGGCCTGAGTGAGGCCTAGCGTCAGGGCCTTAGCTAGGGACAGTGTCAGGGCATGACTTAGGAGCAACATAAGAGCCACGGTAGGATCAGCCTCAGGGGCTATGTTAAAGATATTATCAGGGACTCTGTTAGGGACAGCCTCAAGGCCTCACTTAGGGAGAGCATCAGGGCTTCCTAAGGGAGAGTTTCAGGACCTTGGTAAGAGATGAGTTAGGATATTAGCTCAGGATAATGTCAGGACTTTAGATATTGATGGTAGCAGGGCCTACGTAAGGGACAGTGTCAAGGCATTAGTTAGGAGTAGCGGGCCCCTGATAGGTCCAGTCTCAGGTCTTCAGTTAGCAATAGCGTTAGGGCCTTATTTAGGGACAGTGTCAGGGCCAGATGTAGGACGAGCATCTAGGCCTTAGTTCGGGACAGTTTCACGGTCTTGGGACTAAATTCAGTGCCTGAGGCAGGCACAACCTAAGGGCTTCAGTTAGCATAAGAGGCAGGACATTAGCTAGTGACAGTGTCAGTTTAACATGTAGGGATAGTGTCAGGAAATGACCTAAGGATAGTGTGAAGACCTTTGTTACTGAGACTCTCAGGGCCTTATTCAGAACCAGTGTTAGGGCTTCAGGTAGGGACAGCATCAGAGCCTGACTTAGGGAGAGCAATAGGGTCTGAGTGAGGCCTAGCGTCAGACCCTTAGCTGGGGACACTGTCAGGGCATGACTTAGGAGCAGCATTCCGACCTCTGTTGGATCAGCCTTAGGGTCTTAGTTAAAGACATGATCAGTGTCTGTGTTAGTCACAGCATCAAGGCCTGAGTTAGTTAGGGAAAGCTGCAGGGCCTCACTTAGGGACAGCGTCAGGGCTTACTTTGGGACATTTTCAGGACCTTGGTAAGACATGGGTCAGGATATTAGCTCCGGAGAATGTCAGGACTTTAGATATTGATGGCAGCAGCCCTTAGTTAGAGACAGTGTCAGGCCCTGAGTTACGACTAGCATCAGAGCCTTTGTTAGGCACACTTTACGGGACTGATTTAGGAGTAGAGTCAGGGCCTTAGTTAGTGACACTGTCAGGGCCTGACTTCGGGAGAGCGACAGGGCCTGAGTGAGGCCTAACGTCAGGCCCTTTGCTGGGCACACTGTCAGGGCATGACTTTGGAGCAGCATCAACGTCTTTGCTGGATCAGCATTAAGGTCTTCGTGAAATACATGATCAGGGCCTGAGTTAGTCACAGCTTCAAGGCTTCAGTTAAGGAAAGCTTCAGGGCCTGAGTTAGGGACAGCCTCTGGTCTTCACTTACGGACAGCGTCAGGGCTTACTTTGGGACAGTTTCAGGACCTTGGAAAGACATAGGTCAGGATATTAGCTCAGGATAATGTCAGGACTTTACATACTGATATCAGCAGGGCCTTAGTTACAGACACTTTGAGGGCCTGAGATAGGCCTAGCATCAGTGACTTTGTTAGGTAGAGTGTAAGGGACTGAGTTAGGAGTAGTGTCAGGGCCTTGCTTAGGGACAGTGTCAGGGTCTGAGTTAGGTGTACTGTCAGAGACCTAGTTAGGGACAGTGCTAGGGCCTGAGTTACGATTCATGTCAAGGCCTTATTTAGGACCAATTTCAGGGCCTTAGTTTGGACTAGCATCAGAGCCATTGTTAAGAATCGTAGGAGCGCCTGAGTTAGGCGTACTGTCAGGGCCTTAGCTAGGGACAGTGTTAGGGCCTGACTTAGGATTAGTATCAAGGCCTTATTTAAGACCAATTTTAGGGCTTTAGTTTGGACTAGGAACAGAGGCTTTGTTAGGTATCATTTCGGGGCCTCAGTTAGGTGTAGTGTCAGGGCCATTGTTAGGGACAGTATCAGGGCCTGACTTAGGAGAAGTTCAGGGCCTTAGCCAGGGAAAGGGTCAGCGCCTTAGTAAGGGATATTATCAGGACCTGAATTAGCAGTAGTGTCAAAAATCCTTAGTGAGGAAAGTTAGGAATAAGTCAGGACTCAGGCCCTGACACTGTCCTTAACTAAGGCCCTGACACTACTCGTAACACAGGCCCTGATCTGATTCCTATCATAGGCCCTGACACTGGTCTTAACTACGGCCCGGACACTGGCCCTAACTAAAGCTGTGGCGCTACTCTTAACTCAGGCCCTGACACTGTCTCTAACTAAGGCCCTGATACTACTACGAACTCAGCACTGGCACTGTCCCTAACTTAGGCCCCGACTCTACTCCTAACTCAGGAACTGACACTGTCACTAACTAAGGCCCTGACTCTGTTCATAACTCACACCCTAACACTCCTCATAAATCATGCCCTGGCAATGTCCCTAACTAAGGCCTTGACACTATTCCTAACTCAGGCACTGATACAATACCTAAGGAAGGCCCTGACATTACTCCTAACTCAGGCCCTGAAAAGGTCCCTATCTAAGGCCGACAAAACTCCTAACTCAGGCACTGACACTGTCCCAAAATAAGGCCCTGAATCTATTCCTAACTGAGGCGCTGATACAATACCTAACGAAGGCACTGATGCTACTCCTAACTAAGGCCCTGACACTACTCCTAACTCAGGCAATGACACAGTCCATAACTAAGGCCCTGACACTATTCCCAACTCAGGCACTGACAGTGTACGTAACTAAAACCCTGACACTACACCTAACTCAGGCACTGACAGTGTCCCTAACAAGGGCCCTCACACTACGCCCAACTCACTCATTGACATTTTCCCTAATTGAGGCAATGATACTACTCCCAACTCAGGAACTAAGGCTCTGGATCATTGTGATGACAAGCGCCATGGAGCACTGTGATGACAGGGGTCATGGAGAATTGTGATGACAAGTGCATGGAGCATTGTGATGACAAGGGCCATGGAGAATTGTGATGACGGGGTCATGGAGAATTGTGATGACAAGGGCCATGGAGCATTGTGATGACAGAGTTCATGGGGCATTGTGATGAAAATGGTCATGGAGCATTGTGATGAAAGTGGTCATGGAGGATTGTGATGAAAAGCGCTATGGAGCATTGTGATGACAGGGGTCATGGAGCATTGTGAGGACAATGGTCATGGAGAATTTTGATGAAAGGGGTCATGGAGCATTGTGCTGAAAGTGGTCATGGATCTTTGAGATGACACGCACCAGGGAGCATTGTGATGACAAGGCCCATGGAGCATTGTGCTGAAAGTGGTCATGGATCTTTGTGATGACATGCACCAGGGAGCATTGTGATGACAAGGCCCATGGATCATTGTGATGACAGTTGTTATGGAGCATTGTGTTGAAAGGTGTCATGGCTCATTGTGATGACAGGGGGCCTGGAGCATTGTGATGACAGGGTTCATGGGGCATTGTGATGACAAGGGCCTTGGAGAATTGTGATGAAAGTGGTCCTATGGCATTTTGAATGTTAGGGGCCATGGAACATTCTGATGACAAGGGTCATGGAGCCTTGTAATGACAGGGTGCATGGAACATTGTGATGTCACCGCCATGTAGCATTTTAGACAAGGGTCAAGGAGTATTGTGATGATAAGTGCGTGGAACATTGCGAAGACAGGTGTCATGGAGCATTGTGATGATAAGGGCATGGAGCCTTGTGATGACAGGGGGCATGGAACATTGTAATGAAAGGGGGCATGGAGCATTGTGATGACAGGGGTCATGGAGCACTGTGATGAAAAGGGCATGGAGCATTGTGAGACAAGTCTCATGGAGCATTGTGTTGAGAGTGGGCTTGGAGCATTGTGGTGACACGGGGCAAGAAACTTTGTGATGACAATGGCATGGAGCATTGTGAGAAAAGTGTTAAGGAGAGTTGTGATGAAAGGGGTCATGGAAGACTCTGATTACAGGGGACATGGAGCATTGTAATGACAAAGACAAGTAGCATTGTGATGACATGGCTCAGGGAGCATTGTGGGGAAATGGGTCATGGGGCATTGTGATGACAGGGGTTATGGGGCATTGTGATGAAAGCGGCCATGGAACATTGTGATGAAAGGGGTCAAGGATCATTGTGATTACAGGGATCATGGAGCATTGTGATGACAAGCGCCAAGGATAATTTGAGGAAAGGGGTCATGGAGAATTGTTATCAAAGGGGTCATGGATCATTGTGATTACAGTGGTCATGGAGCCTTGTGATGACAAGCACCATGGAGCTTTGTGATCACAAGAGCCATGGAGCATTGTAAGGAAATGGGTCATGGAGCACTGTGATGAACGTGGTCATGGAGCTTTTTTATGACAATGTTCATGGCGCATTTTGATGAAAGGGGTCATGGAGCATTGTGATGGAAGGGGTCATGGGGCATTGTGATGAGAAGGGCCATGGAGCATTGTGATGAAAGGGTTCATGGAGCACTGTGATGATAAGGGCATGGAGCCTTGTGATAAAAATGGTCATGGAGCATTGTGATGAAAAGGGGTCATGGAGCATTGTGATGAACAGGGCACTTGGGGCATTGTGATGAAAGTGGTCATGGAGCATTGTGATGAAAGACGTCTGGGAGCATTGTGATGAAAGGGGCCATGGGGCATTGTGATGACAAGGGTTCATGGAGCATTGTGATGACAAGCGCTATGGGGCATTGTGATGGCAAGAGCCATGGAATATTGTGATGAAAAGGGTCAAGGACCACTGTGCTGAATGTGGTCATGGAGCATTGTGATGCAAAGCGCCATGGAGCATTGTGATGACAAGCGTCATGGAGCTTTGTGATGAAATGTCTCATGGAACATTGTGATGACAGGGGTCGTGGAGCACTGTGATTACAGGGGTAATTGTGACGCATTGTGATGAAAGGGGACATGAGACAGGGGTAATGGAGCATTCTGATGAAAGTTTTCATGGCTCATTTTGATGAAAAGGGGCATGGAGCATTGTGAGGAAAAGCGTTATGGAGCACTGTGATTACAGGGGTAATTTAGAGCATTGTGATAAACGGGGACATGGAGCAATTTGATGACAGGGGTCATGGGGCATTGTGAGGACAAGGGCCATGAAGCATTGTGATGACAGGGGTCATTTGGCTTTGTGAATGACAGGGGACCTGGAGAATTGTGATGACAAGGGTAATGGAGCATTTGATGACTGGGGTCATGGAGCATTGTGATGACAGGGGACATGGAGCATTGTGATCACAAGAGCATAGAACATTGTGAGACAAGGGTCATGGGCCAATGTGATGACATGGGGTATGGAGCATTGTGATGACAATGGTATGTAGCATTGCGATGACAAGGGTTATGAAGCATTGCCATGAGAGTGGTCATGGAGCTTTGGGATGCCAGGGGTCATGGAGCATTGTGATGACAATGGTCATGGCGCATTTTGATGAAAGGGGTCACGGAGCATTGTGATGGAAGGGGTCATGGAGCATTGTGATGACAGGGGTCATGGGGCATTGTGATGATAAGGGCGTGGAGCATTGTGATGACAGTGGTCACGGAACATTGTGACGATAAGGTCATGGAGCTTAGTGAGGGACAGTCTAGCGGTCTTGGGACTAAATTCAGTGCCTGAGGTAGGCACAGCATAAGGTCTTTAGTTAGCATAAGACGTAGGATATTAGCTCGTGAGAGGGTTAGGGTGAAGGCTAGGAATCGTGTCAGGAAATGACCTAAGGATAGTGTGAAGACCTTTGTTACTGAGAATATCAGGGCCTTACTCAGAACCAGTGTTAGGGCTTCAGGTTGGGACAGTATCAGGGCCTGACTTAGGGAGAGCGACAGGGTCTGAGTGAGGCCTAATGTCAGGCCCTCAGCTGGGGACACTGTCAGGGAGTGACTTAGGAGCAGCATCAGTGCCTTTGTTGGATCAGCTTTACGCTCTTAGTTAAAGATGACCAGAGCCCTAGTTAGTCACAGCTTCAAGGCCTCAGTTAGGGAAAGCTTCAGGGCCTGAGTTACGGACAGCCTCAGGTCTTCACTTAAAGACAGCGACAGGGCTTTCTTAGGGAGAGTGTCAAGACCTTGGTTAGAAATGGGTCAGGATATTATCTCAGGAGAGTGTCAGGATTTTAGTTATTGCTGGCAGCAGGGCCTATATTAGGGACAGATTCTGGGCCTTTGTTAGAGACAGTGTCATGGCCTTAGTTAGGAGTAGTCAGGGCCTTAGTTAGGGAGAGCATTAGGGTTTCAGTCAGCATAAGATGCAGGAGATTATCTCGGGACAGAGTCAGTTTCCAGGCCAGAGATAGTGAAAGGAAATGACCAAGGGATAACGAGAAGACCTTAGTCATTGAGAGCATCAGGGCCTTAGTTAGCAGCAGCGTGAGGGCCTTAATCAGGACCAGTGCCAGGGCTTGATGTACGGACAGCGTCAGAGCCTAACTAAGGTACAGCAACAGGGCCTAAGTGAGGCCTATCTTTGGGGCCTGAGTAAGGGACAGTATCAGGGCATGACTTAGGAGCAGCATAAAGGCCTCTGTAGGATCAGCATTAGGGTCTTCGTTAAAGATATTATCAGGGCCTCTGTTAGGGACAGCCTCAAGGTCTCACTTAGGGACAGCGTCAGGGCTTACTTTGGGAAAGTTTCAGGACCTTGGTAAGACATGGGTCAGGATATTAGCTCAGGATAATGTCAGGTGTTCAGATATTGACGGCAGCAGGGCCTTAGTTAGAGGCAGGGTCAGGCCTAAGGTCGGACTAGCATCAGAGCCTTTGATAGGTACAGTGTCAGTGACGGAGTTAGGTGAAGTGTCAGGGCCTTAGTTAGGGACAGTGTCAGGACCTGCGTTAGGACGAGCCTCCAGGCCTCAGTTAGGGACAGGTTCACGGCCTCGGACCTAAATTCAGGGCCTCATTTAGGGACAGAATCACAGATTTAGCTAGCATAAGAGGATCTACAGCTGAAAGCAACTTGAACACCACCACAAGCAGATGCAGAAGTGAACCATGCACGCTCCTATGAAGGACTATTCCACAGCAGTTGAGTACATTTTGTTTAAAGTTAGTAATACTATATAAATTATGTTTTTAAGAAAACCATATTCAGAAGATGAAAGAATCTCGTTCTAAAGAATCTCTTTAGCTAATCTCGACATTAGCTAAAGAGAAGCTTAGGTTAAGATCTAGGGATATTGTCAGGAAATGACCTAGGGATAGTGTCAAGACCTTGGTTACTTAGAGCATCAGGGCCTAATGAAGGACCAGTGAGTGTCAGGGTTTCGGGTAGGGACAGCGTCAGAGCCTGACTTAGGGAGAGCGACAGGGCCTGAGTGAGGCCTAGCGTCAGGGCCTTAGCTAGGGACAGTGTCAGGGCATGACTTAGGAGCAACATAAGAGCCTCGGTAGGATCAGCCTCAGGGGCTATGTTAAAGATATTATCAGGGCCTCTGTTAGGGACAGCCTCAAGGCCTCACTTAGGGAGAGCATCAGGGCTTCCTTAGGGAGAGTTTCAGGACCTTGGTAAGAGATGAGTTAGGATATTAGCTCAGGATAATGTCAGGATTTTAGATATTGATGGTAGCAGGGCCTAAGTAAGGGACAGTGTCAAGGCGTTAGTTAGGAGTAGCGGGCCCCTGATAGGTCCAGTGTCAGCTCCTCAGTTAGCAGTAGTGTTAGGGCCATAGTTAGGGACAGTGTCAGGGCCAGATGTAGGACGAGCATCTAGGCCTTAGTTCGGGACAGTTTCACGGTCTTGGGACTAAATTCAGTGCCTGAGGCAGGCACAACCTAAGGGGTTCAGTTAGCATAAGAGGCAGGACATTAGCTAGTGACAGTGTCAGTTTAGCATGTAGGGATAGTGTCAGGAAATGACCTATGGATAGTGTGAAGACCTTTGTTACTGAGACTCTCAGGGCCTTATTCAGAACCAGTGTTAGGGCTTCAGGTAGGGACAGCATCAGAGCCTGACTTAGGGAGAGCGATAGGGTCTGAGTGAGGCCTAGCGTCAGACCCTTAGCTGTGGACACTGTCAGGGCATGACTTAGGAGCAGCATCCCGGCCTCTATTGGATCAGCCTTACGGTCTTAGTTAAAGACATGATCAGTGTCTGAGTTAGTCACAGCATCAAGGCCTGAGTTAGTTAGGGAAAGCTGCAGGGCCTCACTTAGGGACAGCGTCAGGGCTTACTTTGGGACAGTTTCAGGACCTTGGTAAGACATGGGTCAGGATATTAGCTCCGGATAATGTCAGGACTTTAGATATTGATGGCAGCAGCCCTTAGTTAGAGACAGTGTCAGGCCCTGAGTTACGACTAGCATCAGAGCCTTTGTTAGGTACACTTTACGGGATTGAGTTAGGAGTAGAGTCAGGGCCTTAGTTAGTGACATTGTCAGGGCCTGACGTCGGGATAGCGACAGGGCCTGAGTGAGGCCTAGCATCAGGCCCTTTGCTGGGCACACTGTCAGGGCATGACTTTGGAGCAGCATCAGCGTCTTTGCTGGATCAGCATTAAGGTCTTCGTGAAATACATGATCAGGGCCTGAGTTAGTCACAGCTTCAAGGCTTCAGTTAAGGAAAGCTTCAGGGCCTGAGTTAGGGACAGCCTCAGGTCTTCACTTACGGACAGCGTCAGGGCTTACTTTGGGACAGTTTCAGGACCTTGGAAAGACATAGGTCAGGATATTAGCTCAGGATAATGTCAGGATTTTACATACTGATGGCAGCAGGGCCTTAGTTACAGACTGGTTCAGGGCCTGAGTTAGGCCTAGCATCAGTGACTTTGTTAGGTACAGTGTAAGGGACTGAGTTAGGAGTAGTGTCAGGGCCTTGCTTAGGGACAGTGTCAGGGTCTGAGTTAGGTGTACTGTCAGAGACCTAGTTAGGGACAGTGCTAGGGCCTGAGTTACGATTCGTGTCAAGGCCTTATTTAGGACCAATTTCAGGGCCTTAGTTTGGGCTAGCATCAGAGCCATTGTTAGGAATCGTACGAGGGCCTGAGTTAGGCGTACTGTCAGGGCCTTAGCTAGGGACAGTGTTAGGGCCTGAGTTAGGATTAGTGTTAAGGCCTTATTTAAGACCAGTTTTAGGGCTTTAGTTTGGACTAGCAACAGAGCCTTTGTTAGGTATCATTTCGGGGCCGAATTTAGGTGTAGTGTCAGGGCCATTGTTAGGGACAGTATCAGGGCCTGACTTAGGAGAAGTTCAGGGCCTTAGCCAGGGAAAGGGTCAGGGCCTTAGTAAGGGATATTATCAGGACCTGAATTAGCAGTAGTGTCAAAAATCCTTAGTGAGGAAAGTTAGGAATAAGTCAGGACTCAGGCCTTGACACTGTCCTTAACTAAGGCCCTGACACTACTCGTAACACAGGCCCTGATCTGATTCCTATCATAGGCCCTGACACTACTCGTAACACAAGCCCTGATCTGATTCCTATCATAGGCCCTGACACTGGTCTTAACTAAGGCCCTGACACTGGCCCTAACTAAAGCTGTGACGTTACTCTTAACTCAGGCACTGACACTGTCCCTAACAAAGCCTCTGACACTACTCCTAACTCAGGCCCTGACACTGTCTCTAACTAAGGCCCTGATACTACTACGAACTCAGCACTGGCACTGTCCCTAACTTAGGCCCTGACTCTACTCCTAACTCAGGAACTGACACTGTCACTAACTAAGGCCCTGACACTGTTCATAACTCACACCCTAACACTCCTCCTAAATCATGCCCTGGCAATGTCCCTAACTAAGGCCTTGACACTATTCCTAACTCAGGCACTGATACAATACCTAAGGAAGGCCCTGACATTACTCCTAACTCAGGCCCTGAAAAGGTCCCTAACTAAGGCTGACAAAACTCCTAACTCAGGCACTGACACTGTCCCAAAATAAGGCCCTGAATCTATTCCTAACTGAGGCGCTGATACAATACCTAGCGAAGGCACTGATGCTACTCCTAACTAAGGCCCTGACACTACTCCTAACTCAGGCAATGACACAGTCCATAAGTAAGGCCCTGACACTATTCCCAACTCTGGCACTGGCAGTGTACGTAACTAAAACCCTGACACTACACCTAACTCAGGCACTGACAGTGTCCCTAACAAGGGCCCTCACACTACTCCCAACTCAGTCACTGACATTTTCCCTATTCGAGGCAATGATACTACTCCCAACTCAGGAACTAAGGCTCTGGATCATTGTGATGACAAGCGCCATGGAGCACTGTGATGACAAGGGTCATGGAGAATTGTGATGACATGTGCATGGAGCATTGTGATGACAAGGGCCATGGAGAATTGTGATGACAGGGGTCATGGAGAATTGTGATGACAAGGGCCATGGAGCATTGTGATGACAGAGTTCATGGGGCATTGTGATGAAAGTGGTCATGGAGCATTGTGATGAAAATGGTCATGGAGCATTGTGATGAAAGTGGTCATGGAGGATTGTGATGAAAAGCGCTATGGAGGATTGTGATGACAGGGGTCATGGAGCATTGTGAGGACAAGTGCCATGGAGCATTGTGATGATAGGCGTCATGGGGCATTGTGATGACAGGGATCTTGGAGCTTTGTGGTGAAAGGTGTCATGGTACATTGTGATTACAACGACCTGGAGCATAGTGATGACAAGGGTCATGGAGCATTGTGATGACAATCACCATGGATCATTGTGATTAGTGGGGTAATGGAGCATTGTCATGAAAGGGGTCATGGATCATTGTGATTACAGGGAATCGAGGAGCATTGTTTTGACAAGCTCCAGGGATCATCGTGATGAAAGGGGAAAAGGAGAATTGTGATGAAAGGAATCATGGATCATTGTGATGACAGCGATCATGGAGCATTGTTATGACAAGAGCGAAGGAGCACTGTGATGACAAGGGCCATGGATCATGGTGATGACAGGGGTCAGGGAGCATTGTAATGACAGGGCTCATGGAGCATTGTGATGACAATGGTCATGGAGAATTTTGATGAAAGGGGTCATGGAGCATTGTGCTGAAAGTGGTCATGGATCTTTGTGATGACATGCACCAGGGAGCATTGTGATGACAAGGGCCATGGATCATTGTGATGACAGTGGTTATGGAGCATTGTGATGAAAGGTGTCATGGCTCATTGTGATGACAGGGGGCCTGGAGCATTGTGATGACAGGGTTCATGGGGCATTGTGATGACAAGGGCCTTGGAGCATTGTGATGAAAGTGGTCCTATGGCATTTTGAATGATAGGGGCCATGGAACATTGTGATGACAAGTGTCATGGAGCCTTGTAATGACAGGGTGCATGGAACATTGTGATGTCACCGCCATGTAGCATTTTAGACAAGGGTCAAGGAGTATTGTGATGATAAGTGCGTGGAACATTGCGAAGACAGGTGTCATGGAGCATTGTGATGATAAGGGCATGGAACCTTGTGATGACAGGGGGCATGGAACATTGTAATGAAAGGGGGCATGGAGCATTGTGATGACAGGGGGAATGGAGCATTGTGATGAAAAGGGCATGGAGCCTTGTGAGACAAGTCTCATGGAGCATTGTGTTGAGAGTGGGCTTGGAGCATTGTGGTGACAGGGGGCATGAAACTTTGTGATGACAATGGCATGGAGCATTGTGAGAAAAGTGTTAAGGAGAGCTGTGATGAAAGGGGTCATGGAAGACTCTGATTACAGGGGACATGGAGCATTGTAATGACAAAGACAAGTAGCATTGTGATGACATGGCTCAGGGAGCATTGTGGGGAAATGGGTCATGGGGCATTGTGATGACAGGGGTTATGGAGCATTGTGATGAAAGCGGCCATGGAACATTGTGATGAAAGGGGTCAAGGATCATTGTGATTACAGGGATCATGGAGCATTGTGATGACAAGTGCCAAGGATCACTCTGAGGAAAGGGGTAATGGAGAATTGTTATCAAAGGGGTCATGGATCATGGTGATTCCAGTGGTCATGGAGCCTTGTGATGACAAGCGCCATGGAGCTTTGTGATGACAAGAGCCATGGTGCATTGTAAGGAAAGGGGTCCTGGAGCATTGTGATGAACGTGGTCATGGATCTTTGTTATGACAATGTTCATGGCGCATTTTGATGAAAAGGGTCATGGAGCATTGTGATGGAAGGGTTCATGGAGCACTGTGATGATAAGGGCATGAAGCCTTGTGATCAAAATGGTCATGGAGCATTGTGATGAAAAGGGGTCATGGAGCATTGTGATGAACAGGGCACATGGAGCATTGTGATGAAAGTGGTCATGGAGCATTGTGATGAAAGGGGCCATGGGGCATTGTGATGACAAGGGGTCATGGAGCATTGTGATGACAAGCGCCATGGGGCATTGTGATGGCAAGAGCCATGGAATATTGTGATGACAAGGGTCATGGACCACTGTGCTGAATGTGGTCATGGAGCATTGTGATGCACAGCGCCATGGAGCATTGTGATGACAAGCGTCATGGAGCTTTGTGATGAAATGTCTCATGGAACATTGTGATGACAGGGGTCGTGGAGCACTGTGATTACATTGAACATGGAGCATTGTGATGACAAAGGCCATGGAGCATTGTGATGAGAAGGGCATGGAGCATTGTGATGACAAAAGTCATAGAGCAGTGCGATGAAAGGATTAATGGAGCATTGTGATGAAAGGGTTCATGGAGCATTGTGATGACAGGGGGCATGGAGCACTGTGATGAAAGGGGTTATGGAGCACTGTGATTACAGGGGTAATTGTGATGCATTGTGAAGAACGGGGACATGAGACAGGGGTAATGGAGCATTCTGATGAAAGTTTTCATGGCTCATTGTGATGAAAAGGGGCATGGAGCATTGTAAGGAAAAGGGTTATGGAGCACTGTGATTACAGGGGTAATTTAGAGCATTGTGATAAACGGGGACATGGAGCAATTTGATGACAGGGGTCATGGGGCATTGTGAGGACAAGGGCCATGAAGCATTGTGATGACAGGGGTCATTTGGCTTTGTGAATGACAGGGGACCTGGAGCTTTGTGATGACAAGGGTAATGGAGCATTGTGATGACCGGGGTCATGGAGCATTGTGATGACAGGGGGCATGGAGCATTGTGATCACAAGAGCATGGAACATTGTGAGACAAGGGTCATGGGCCAATGTGATGACATGGGGTATGGAGCATTGTGATGACAATGGTATGTAGCATTGCGATGACAAGGGTCATGAAGCATTGCAATGAGAGTGGTCATGGAGCTTTGGGATGCCAGGGGTCATGGAGCATTGTGATGACAATGGTCATGGCGCATTTTGATGAAAGGGGTCACGGAGCATTGTGATGGAAGGGGTCATGGAGCATTGTGATGACAGGGGTCATGGGGCATTGTGATGATAAGGGCGTGGAGCATTGTGATGACAGTGGTCACGGAACATTGTGACGATAAGGTCATGGAGCTTAGTGAGGGACAGTCTAGCGGTCTTGGGACTAAATTCAGTGCCTGAGGTAGGCACAGCATAAGGTCTTTAGTTAGCATAATACGTAGGATAGTAGCTCGGGACAGGGTTAGGGTGAAGGCTAGGAATCGTGTCAGGAAATGACCTAAGGATAGTGTGAAGACCTTTGTTACTGAGAATATCAGGGCCTTATTCAGAACCAATGTTAGTGCTTCAGGTAGGGACAGTATCAGGGCCTGACTTAGGGAGAGCGACAGGGTCTGAGTGAGGCCTAATGTCAGGCCCTCAGCTGGGGACACTGTCAGGGAGTGACTTAGGAGCAGCATCAGTGCCTTTGTTGGATCAGCTTGAGGCTCTTAGTTAAAGATGACCAGAGCCCTCGTTAGTCACAACGTCAAGGCCTCAGCTAGGGAAAGCTTCAGGGCCTGAGTTACGGACAGCCTCAGGTCTTCACTTAAAGACAGCGACAGGGCTTTCTTAGGGAGAGTGTCAAGACCTTGGTTAGAAATGGGTCAGGATATTATCTCAGGAGAGTGTCAGGATTTTAGTTATTGCTGGCAGCAGGGCCTATATTAGGGACAGATTCTGGGCCTTTGTTAGAGACAGTGTCATGGCCTTAGTTAGGAGTAGTCAGGGCCTTAGTTAGGGAGAGCATTAGGGTTTCAGTCAGCATAAGATGCAGGAGATTATCTCGGGACAGAGTCAGGTTCCAGGCCAGAGATAGTGAAAGGAAATGACCAAGGGATAACGAGAAGACCTTAGTCATTGAGAGCATCAGGGCCTTAGTTAGCAGCAGCGTGAGGGCCTTAATCAGGACCAGTGCCAGGGCTTGATGTACGGACAGCGTTAGAGCCTAACTAAGGTACAGCAACAGGGCCTAAGTGAGGCCTATCTTTGGGGCCTGAGTAAGGGACAGTATCAGGGCATGACTTAGGAGCAGCATAAAGGCCTCTGTAGGATCAGCATTAGGGTCTTCATTAAAGATATTATCAGGGCCTCTCTTAGGGACAGCCTCAAGGTCTCACTTAGGGACAGCGTCAGGGCTTACTTTGGGAAAGTTTCAGGACCTTGGTAAGACATGGGTCAGGATATTAGCTCAGGATAATGTCAGGTGTTCAGATATTGACGGCAGCAGGGCCTTAGTTAGAGGCAGTGTCAGGCCTAAGTTAGGACTAGCATCAGAGCCTTTGTTAGGTACAGTGTCAGTGACTGAGTTAGGTGTAGTGTCAGGTCCTTAGTTCGAGACAGTGTCAGCACTTGCGTTACGACGCGCCTCCAGGCCTCAGTTAGGGACAGGTTCACGGCTTCAGACCTAAATTCAGGGCCTCATTTAGGGACAGAATCACAGATTTAGCTAGCATAAGAGGATCTACAGCTGAAAGCAACTTGAACACCACTACAAGCAGATGCAGAAGTGAACCATGCACGCTCCTATGAAGGACTATTCCACAGCAGTTGAGTACATTTTGTTTAAAGTTAGTAACACTATAAAAATTATGTTTTTAAGAAAACCATATTCAGAAGATGAAAGAATCTCGTTCTAAAGAATCTCTTTAGCTAATCTCGACATTAGCTAAAGAGAAGGTTAGGTTAAGATCTAGGGAGAGTGTCAGGAAATGACCTAGGGATAGTGTCAAGACCTTGGTTACTTAGAGCATCAGGGCCTAATTAAGGACCAGTGAGTGTCAGGGCTTCGGGTAGGGACAGCGTCAGAGCCTGACTTAGGGAGAGCGACAGGGCCTGAGTGAGGCCTAGCGTCAGGGCCTTAGCTAGGGACAGTGTCAGGGCATGACTTAGGAGCAACATAAGAGCCACGGTAGGATCAGCCTCAGGGGCTATGTTAAAGATATTATCAGGGCCTCTGTTAGGGACAGCCTCAAGGCCTCACTTAGGGAGAGCATCAGGGCTTCCTTAGGGAGAGTTTCAGGACCTTGGTAAGAGATGAGTTAGGATATTAGCTCAGGATAATGTCAGGACTTTAGATATTGATGGTAGCAGGGCCTAAGTAAGGGACAGTGTCAAGGCGTTAGTTAGGAGTAGCGGGCCCCTGATAGGTCCAGTGTCAGGTCCTCAGTTAGCAATAGTGTTAGGGCCTTAGTTAGGGACAGTGTCAGGGCCAGATGTAGGACGAGCATCTAGGCCTTAGTTCGGGACAGTTTCACAGTCTTGGGACTAAATTCAGTGCCTGAGGCAGGCACAACCTAAGGGCTTCAGTTAGCATAAGAGGCAGGACATTAGCTAGTGACAGTGTCAGTTTAACATGTAGGGATAGTGTCAGGAAATGACCTAAGGATAGTGTGAAGACCTTTGTTACTGAGACTCTCAGGGCCTTATTCAGAACCAGTGTTAGGGCTTCAGGTAGGGACAGCATCAGAGCCTGACTTAGGGAGAGCGATAGGGTCTGAGTGAGGCCTAGCGTCAGACCCTTAGCTGGGGACACTGTCAGGGCATGACTTAGGAGCAGCATCCCGGCCTCTGTTGGATCAGCCTTAGGGTGTTAGTTAAAGACATGATCAGTATTTGAGTTAGTCACAGCATCAAGGCCTGAGTTAGTTAGGGAAAGCTGCAGGGCCTCACTTAGGGACAGCGTCAGGGCTTACTTTGGGACAGTTTCAGGAACTTGGTAAGACATAGGTCAGGATATTAGCTCCCGATAATATCAGGACTTTAGATATTGATGGCAGCAGCCCTTAGTTAGAGACAGTGTCAGGCCCTGAGTTACGACTAGCATCAGAGCCTTTGTTAGGTACACTTTACGGGACTGAGTTAGGAGTAGTGTCAGGGCCTTAGTTAGTGACAGTGTCAGGGCCTGACTTCGGGAGAGCGACAGGGCCTGAGTGAGGCCTAGCATCAGGCCCTTTGCTGGGCACACTGTCAGGGCATGACTTTGGAGCAGCATCAGCATCTTTGCTGGATCAGCATTAAGGTCTTCGTGAAATACATGATCAGGGCCTGAGTTAGTCACAGCTTCAAGGCTTCAGTTAAGGAAAGCTTCAGGGCCTGAGTTAGGGACAGCCTCAGGTCTTCACTTACGGACAGCGTCAGGGCTTACTTTGGGACAGTTTCAGGACCTTGGAAAGACATAGATCAGGATATTAGCTCAGGATAATGTCAGGACTTTACATACTGATGGCAGCAGGGCCTTAGTTACAGACACTTTCAGGGCCTGAGTTAGGCCTAGCATCAGTGACTTTGTTAGGTACAGTGTAAGGGACTGAGTTAGGAGTAGTGTCAGGGCCTTGCTTAGGGACAGTGTCAGGGTCTGAGTTAGGTGTACTGTCAGAGACCTAGTTAGGGACAGTGCTAGGGCCTGAGTTACGATTCGTGTCAAGGCCTTATTTAGGACCAATTTCAGGGCCTTAGTTTGGGCTAGCATCAGAGCCATTGTTAGGAATCGTACGAGGGCCTGAGTTAGGCGTACTGTCAGGGCCTTAGCTAGGGACAGTGTTAGGGCCTGAGTTAGGATTAGTGTCAAGGCCTTATTTAAGACCAATTTTAGGGCTTTAGTTTGGACTAGCAAGAGAGCCTTTGTTAGGTATCATTTCGGGGCCGAAGTTAGGTGTAGTGTCAGGGCCATTGTTAGGGACAGTATCAGGGCCTGACTTAGGAGAAGTTCAGGGCCTTAGCCAGGGAAAGGGTCAGGGCCTTAGTAAGGGATATTATCAGGACATGAATTAGCATTAGTGTCAAAAATCGTTAGTGAGGAAAGTTAGGAATAAGTCAGGACTCAGGCCCTGACACTGTCCTTAACTAAGGCCCTGACACTACTCGTAACACAGGCCCTGATCTGATTCCTATCATAGGCCCTGACACTACTCGTAACACAGGCCCTGATCTGATTCCTATCATAGGCCCTGACACTGGTCTTAACTAAGGCCCTGACACTGGCCGTAACTAAAGCTGTGACGTTAGTCTTAACTCAGGCACTGACACTGTCCCTAACAAAGCCTCTGACACTACTCCTAACTCAGGCCCTGACACTGTCTCTAACTAAGGCCCTGATACTACTACGAACTCAGCACTGGCACTGTCCCTAACTTAGGCCCTGACTCTAATCCTAACTCAGGAACTGACACTGTCACTAACTAAGGCCCTGACACTGTTCATAACTCACACCGTAACACTCCTCCTAAATCATGCCCTGGCAATGTCCCTAACTAAGGCCTTGACACTATTCCTAACTCAGGCACTGATACAATACCTAAGGAAGGCCCTGACATTACTCCGAACTCAGGCCCTGAAAAGGTCCCTAACTAAGGCTGACTAAACTCCTAACTCAGGCACTGACACTGTCCCAAAATAAGGCCCTGAATCTATTCCTAACTGAGGCGCTGATACAATACCTAACGAAGGCACTGATGCTACTCCTAACTAAGGCCCTGACACTACTCCTAACTCAGGCAATGACACAGTCCATAACTAAGGCCCTGACACTATTCCCAACTCAGGCACTGACAGTGTATGTAATAAAACCGTGACACTACACCTAACTCAGGCACTGACAGTGTCCCTAACAAGGGCCCTCACACTACTCCCAACTCAGTCACTGACATTTTCCCTAATTGAGGCAATGATACTACTCCCAACTCAGGAACTAAGGCTCTGGATTATTGTGAAGACAAGCGCCATGGAGCACTGTGATGACAAGGGTCATGGAGAATTGTGATGACAAGTGCATGGAGCATTGTGATGACAAGGGCCATGGAGAATTGTGATGACAGGGGTCATGGAGAATTGTGATGACAAGGGCCATGGAGCATTGTGATGACAGAGTTCATGGAGCATTGTGATGAAAGTGGTCATGGAGCATTGTGATGAAAATTGTCATGGAGCATTGTGATGCAAGTGGTCATGGAGGATTGTGATGAAAAGCGCTATGGAGGATTTTGATGACAGGGGTCATGGAGCATTGTGAGGACAAGTGCCATGGAGCATTGTGATGATAGGCCTCATGGGGCATTGTGATGACAGGGATCTTGGATCTTTGTGGTGAAAGGTGTCATGATACATTGTGATTACAACGACCTGGAGCATTGTGATGACAAGGGTCATGGAGCATTGTGATGACAATCACCATGGATCATTGTGATTAGTGGGGTAATGGAGCATTGTCATGAAAGGGGTCATGGATCATTGTGATTACAAGGAATCGAGGAGCATTGTTTTGACAAGCTCCAGGGATCATCGTGATGAAAGGGGAAAAGGAGAATTGTGATGAAAGGAATCATGGATCATTGTGATGACAGCGATCATGGAGCATTGTTATGACAAGAGCGAAGGAGCACTGTGATGAGAAGGGCCATGGATCATGGTGATGACAGGGGTCAGGGAGCATTGTAATGACAGGGCTCATGGAGCATTGTGATGACAATGGTCATGGAGAATTTTGATGAAAGGGGTCATGGAGCATTGTGCTGAAAGTGGTCATGGATCTTTGTGATGACATGCACCAGGGAGCATTGTGATGACAAGGGCCATGGATCATTGTGATGACAGTGGTTATGGAGCATTGTGATGAAAGGTGTCATGGCTCATTGTGATGACAGGGGGCCTGGAGCATTGTGATGACAGGGTTCATGGGGCATTGTGATGACAAGGGCCTTGGAGCATTGTGATGAAAGTGGTCATATGGCATTTTGAATGATAGGGGCCATGGAACATTGTGATGACAAGTGTCATGGAGCCTTGTAATGACAGGGTGCATGGAACATTGTGATGTCACCGCCATGTAGCATTTTAGACAAGGGTCAAGGAGTATTGTGATGATAAGTGCGTGGAACATTGCGAAGACAGGTGTCATGGAGCATTGTGATGATAAGGGCATGGAACCTTGTGATGACAGGGGGCATGGAACATTGTAATGAAAGGGGGCATGGAGCATTGTGATGACAGGGGGAATGGAGCATTGTGATGAAAAGGGCATGGAGCCTTGTGAGACAAGTCTCATGGAGCATTGTGTTGAGAGTGGGCTTGGAGCATTGTGGTGACAGGGGGCATGAAACTTTGTTATGACAATGGCATGGAGCATTGTGAGAAAAGTGTTAAGGAGAGCTGTGATGAAAGGGGTCATGGAAGACTCTGATTACAGGGGACATGGAGCATTGTAATGACAAAGACAAATAGCATTGTGATGACATGGCTCAGGGAGCATTGTGGGGAAATGGGTCATGGGGCATTGTGATGACAGGGGTTATGGAGCATTGTGATGAAAGCGGCCATGGAACATTGTGATGAAAGGGGTCAAGGATCATTGTGATTACAGGGATCATGGAGCATTGTGATGACAAGTGCCAAGGATCACTCTGAGGAAAGGGGTAATGGAGAATTGTTATCAAAGGGGTCATGGATCATGGTGATTCCAGTGGTCATGGAGCCTTGTGATGACAAGCGCCATGGAGCTTTGTGATGACAAGAGCCATGGAGCATTGTAAGGAAAGGGGTCCTGGAGCATTGTGATGAACGTGGTCATGGATCTTTGTTATGACAATGTTCATGGCGCATTTTGATGAAAAGGGTCATGGAGCATTGTGATGGAAGTGGTCATCGGGCATTGTGATGAGAA
The DNA here is from genome assembly GCF_965194825.1 of Balaenoptera physalus. Lineage (NCBI taxonomy): Eukaryota > Metazoa > Chordata > Mammalia > Artiodactyla > Balaenopteridae > Balaenoptera > Balaenoptera physalus. The sequence continues at coordinate 369,789 of NW_028126091.1, read as the reverse complement.
GGGCCATGGAGCATTGTGATGAAAGGGTTCATGGAGCACTGTGATGATAAGGGCATGAAGCCTTGTGATCAAAATGGTCATGGAGCATTGTGATGAAAAGGGGTCATGGAGCATTGTGATGAACAGGGCACATGGAGCATTGTGATGAAATCGGTCATGGAGCATTGTGATGAAAGGGGCCATGGGGCATTGTGATGACAAGGGGTCATGGAGCATTGTGATGACAAGCGCCATGGGGCATTGTGATGGCAAGAGCCATGGAATATTGTGATGAAAAGGGTCATGGACCACTGTGCTGAATGTGGTCATGGAGCATTGTGATGCACAGCGCCATGGAGCATTGTGATGACAAGCGTCATGGAGCTTTGTGATGAAATGTCTCATGGAACATTGTGATGACAGGGGTCGTGGAGCACTGTGATTACATTGAACATGGAGCATTGTGATGACAAAGGCCATGGAGCATTGTGATGAGAAGGGCATGGAGCATTGTGATGACAAAAGTCATAGAGCAGTGCGATGAAAGGATTAATGGAGCATTGTGATGAAAGGGTTCATGGAGCATTGTGATGACAGGGGGCATGGAGCACTGTGATGAAAGGGGTTATGGAGCACTGTGATTACAGGGGTAATTGTGATGCATTGTGAAGAACGGGGACATGAGACAGGGGTAATGGAGCATTCTGATGAAAGTTTTCATGGCTCATTGTGATGAAAAGGGGCATGGAGCATTGTAAGGAAAAGGGTTATGGAGCACTGTGATTACAGGGGTAATTTAGAGCATTGTGATAAACGGGGACATGGAGCAATTTGATGACAGGAGTCATGGGGCATTGTGAGGACAAGGGCCATGAAGCATTGTGATGACAGGGGTCATTTGGCTTTGTGAATGACAGGGGACCTGGAGCTTTGTGATGACAAGGGTAATGGAGCATTGTGATGACCGGGGTCATGGAGCATTGTGATGACAGGGGGCATGGAGCATTGTGATCACAAGAGCATGGAACATTGTGAGACAAGGGTCATGGGCCAATGTGATGAAATGGGGTATGGAGCATTGTGATGACAATGGTATGTAGCATTGCGATGACAAGGGTCATGAAGCATTGCAATGAGAGTGGTCATGGAGCTTTGGGATGCCAGGGGTCATGGAGCATTGTGATGACAATGGTCATGGCGCATTTTGATGAAAGGGGTCACGGAGCATTGTGATGGAAGGGGTCATGGAGCATTGTGATGACAGGGGTCATGGGGCATTGTGATGATAAGGGCGTGGAGCATTGTGATGACAGTGGTCACGGAAGATTGTGACGATAAGGTCATGGAGCTTAGTGAGGGACAGTCTAGCGGTCTTGGGACTAAATTCAGTGCCTGAGGTAGGCACAGCATAAGGTCTTTAGTTAGCATAAGACGTAGGATAGTAGCTCGGGACAGGGTTAGGGTGAAGGCTAGGAATCGTGTCAGGAAATGACCTAAGGATAGTGTGAAGACCTTTGTTACTGAGAATATCAGGGCCTTATTCAGAACCAATGTTAGTGCTTCAAGTACGGACAGTATCAGGGCCTGACTTAGGGAGAGCGACAGGGTCTGAGTGAGGCCTAATGTCAGGCCCTCAGCTGGGGACACTGTCAGGGAGTGACTTAGGAGCAGCATCAGTGCCTTTGTTGGATCAGCTTTAGGCTCTTAGTTAAAGATGAACAGAGCCCTCGTTAGTCACAACGTCAAGGCCTCAGTTAGGGAAAGCTTCAGGGCCTGAGTTACAGACAGCCTCAGGTCTTCACTTAAAGACAGCGACAGGGCTTTCTTAGGGAGAGTGTCAAGACCTTGGTTAGAAATGGGTCAGGATATTATCTCAGGAGAGTGTCAGGATTTTAGTTATTGCTGGCAGCAGGGCCTATATTGGGGACAGATTCTGGGCCTTTGTTAGAGACAGTGTCATGGCCTTAGTTAGGAGTAGTCAGGGCCTTAGTTAGGGAGAGCATTAGGGTTTCAGTCAGCATAAGATGCAGGAGATTATCTCGGGACAGAGTCAGGTTCCAGGCCAGAGATAGTGAAAGGAAATGACCAAGGGATAACGAGAAGACCTTAGTCATTGAGAGCATCAGGGCCTTAGTTAGCAGCAGCGTGAGGGCCTTAATCAGGACCAGTGCCAGGGCTTGATGTACGGACAGCGTCAGAGCCTAACTAAGGTACAGCAACAGGGCCTAAGTGAGGCCTACCTTTGGGGCCAGAGTAAGGGACAGTATCAGGGCATGACTTAGGAGCAGCATAAAGGCCTCTGTAGGATCAGCATTAGGGTCTTCATTAAAGATATTATCAGGGCCTCTGTTAGGGACAGCCTCAAGGTCTCACTTAGGGACAGCGTCAGGGCTTACTTTGGGAAAGTTTCAGGACCTTGGTAAGACATGGGTCAGGATATTAGCTCAGGATAATGTCAGGTGTTCAGATATTGACGGCAGCAGGGCCTTAGTTAGAGGCAGTGTCAGGCCTAAGTTAGGACTAACCACAGAGCCTTTGTTAGGTACAGTGTCAGTGACTGAGTTAGGTGTAGTGTCAGGGCCTTAGTTCGAGACAGTGTCAGCACTTGCGTTAGGACGCGCCTCCAGGTCTCAGTTAGGGACAGGTTCACGGCCTTGGACCTAAATTCAGGGCCTCATTTAGGGACAGAATCACAGATTTAGCTAGCATAAGAGGATCTACAGCTGAAAGCAACTTGAACACCACCACAAGCAGATGCAGAAGTGAACCATGCACGCTCCTATGAAGGACTATTCCACAGCAGTTGAGTACATTTTGTTTAAAGTTAGTAACACTATAAAAATTATGTTTTTAAGAAAACCATATTCAGAAGATGAAAGAATCTCGTTCTAAAGAATCTCTTTAGCTAATCTCGACATTAGCTAAAGAGAAGGTTAGGTTAAAATCTAGGGAGAGTGTCAGAAAATGACCTAGGGATAGTGTCAAGACCTTGGTTACTTAGAGCATCAGGGCCTAATTAAGGACCAGTGAGTGTCAGGGCTTCGGGTAGGGACAGCGTCAGAGCCTGACTTAGGGAGAGCGACAGGGCCTGAGTGAGGCCTAGCGTCAGGGCCTTAGCTAGGGACAGTGTCAGGGCATGACTTAGGAGCAACATAAGAGCCACGGTAGGATCAGCCTCAGGGGCTATGTTAAAGATATTATCAGGGCCTCTGTTAGGGACAGCCTCAAGGCCTCACTTAGGGAGAGCATCAGGGCTTCCTTAGGGAGAGTTTCAGGACCTTGGTAAGAGATGAGTTAGGATATTAGCTCAGGATAATGTCAGGACTTTAGATATTGATGGTAGCAGGGCCTAAGTAAGGGACAGTGTCAAGGCGTTAGTTAGGAGTAGCGGGCCCCTGATAGGTCCAGTGTCAGGTCCTCAGTTAGCAATAGTGTTAGGGCCTTAGTTAGGGACAGTGTCAGGGCCAGATGTAGGACGAGCATCTAGGCCTTAGTTCGGGACAGTTTCACAGTCTTGGGACTAAATTCAGTGCCTGAGGCAGGCACAACCTAAGGGCTTCAGTTAGCATAAGAGGCAGGACATTAGCTAGTGACAGTGTCAGTTTAACATGTAGGGATAGTGTCAGGAAATGACCTAAGGATAGTGTGAAGACCTTTGTTACTGAGACTCTCAGGGCCTTATTCAGAACCAGTGTTAGGGCTTCAGGTAGGGACAGCATCAGAGCCTGACTTAGGGAGAGCGATAGGGTCTGAGTGAGGCCTAGCGTCAGACCCTTAGCTGGGGACACTGTCAGGGCATGACTTAGGAGCAGCATCCCGGCCTCTGTTGGATCAGCCTTAGGGTCTTAGTTAAAGACATGATCAGTGTTTGAGTTAGTCACAGCATCAAGGCCTGAGTTAGTTAGGGAAAGCTGCAGGGCCTCACTTAGGGACAGCGTCAGGGCTTACTTTGGGACACTTTCAGGACCTTGGTAAGACATACGTCAGGATATTAGCTCCCGATAATATCAGGACTTTAGATATTGATGGCAGCAGCCCTTAGTTAGAGACAGTGTCAGGCCCTGAGTTACGACTAGCATCAGAGCCTTTGTTAGGCACACTTTACGGGACTGAGTTAGGAGTAGAGTCAGGGCCTTACTTAGTGACAGTGTCAGGGCCTGACTTCGGGAGAGCGACATGGCCTGAGTGAGGCCTAGCATCAGGCCCTTTGCTGGGCACACTGTCAGGGCATGACTTTGGAGCAGCATCAGCGTCTTTGCTGGATCAGCATTAAGGTCTTCGTGAAATACATGATCAGGGCCTGAGTTAGTCACAGCTTCAAGGCTTCAGTTAAGGAAAGCTTCAGGGCCTGAGTTAGGGACAGCCTCAGGTCTTCACTTACGGACAGCGTCAGGGCTTACTTTGGGACAGTTTCAGGACCTTGGAAAGACATAGGTCAAGATATTAGCTCAGGATAATGTCAGGACTTTACATACTGATGGCAGCAGGGCCTTAGTTACAGACAGTTTCAGGGCCTGAGTTAGGCCTAGCATCAGTGACTTTGTTAGGTACAGTGTAAGGGACTGAGTTAGGAGTAGTGTCAGGGCCTTGCTTAGGGACAGTGTCAGGGTCTGAGTTAGGTGTACTGTCAGAGACCTAGTTAGGGACAGTGCTAGGGCCTGAGTTACGATTCATGTCAAGGCCTTATTTAGGACCAATTTCAGGGCCTTAGTTTGAACTAGCATCAGAGCCAATCTTAGGAATCATACGAGGGCCTGAATTAGGCGTACTGTCAGGGCCTTAGCTAGGGACAGTGTTAGGGCCTGAGTTAGGATTAGTGTCAAGGCCTTATTTAAGACCAATTTTAGGGCTTTAGTTTGGACTAGCAACATAGCCTTTGTTAGGTATCATTTCGGGGCCTAAGTTAGATGTAGTGTCAGGGCCATTGTTAGGGACAGTATCAGGGCCTGACTTAGGAGAAGTTCAGGGCCTTAGCCAGAGAAAGGGTCAGGGCCTTAGTAAGGGATATTATCAGGACCTAAATTAGCAGTAGTGTCAAAACTCCTTAGTGAGGAAAGTTAGGAATAAGTCAGGACTCAGGCCCTGACACTGTCCTTAACTAAGGCCCTGACACTACTCGTAACACAGGCCCTGATCTGATTCCTATCATAGGCCCTGACACTGGTCTTAACTAAGGCCCGGACACTGGCCCTAACTAAAGCTGTGACGCTACTCTTAACTCAGGCACTGACACTGTCCCTAACAAAGCCTCTGACACTACTCCTAACTCAGGCCCTGACACTGTCTCTAACTAAGGCCCTGATACTACTACGAACTCAGCACTGGCACTGTCCCTAACTTAGGCCCTGACTCTACTCCTAACTCAGGAAGTGACACTGTCACTAACTAAGGCCGTGACATTGTTCATAACTCACACCCTAACACTCCTCCTAAATCATGCCCTGGCAATGTCCCTAACTAAGGCCTTGACACTATTCCTAACTCAGGCACTGATACAATACCTAAGGAAGGCCCTCACATTACTCCTAACTCAGGCCCAGAAAAGGTCCCTAACTAAGGCCGACAAAACTCCTAACTCAGGCACTGACACTGTCCCAAAATAAGGCACTGAATCTATTCCTAACTGAGGCGCTGATACAATACCTAACGAAGGCACTGATGCTACTCCTAACTAAGGCCCTGACACTACTCCTAATTCAGGCAATGGCACAGTCCATAGCTAAGGCCCTGACACTATTCCCTACTCAGGCACTGACAGTGTACGTAACTAAAACCCTGACACTACACCTAACTCAGGCACTGACAGTGTCCCTAACAAGGGCCCTCACACTACTCCCAACTCAGTCACTGACATTTTCCCTATTCGAGGCAATGATACTACTCCCAACTCAGGAACTAAGGCTCTGGATCATTGTGATGACAAGCGCCATGGAGCACTGTGATGACAAGGGTCATGGAGAATTGTGATGACAAGTGCATGGAGCATTGTGATGACAAGGGCCATGGAGAATTGTGATGACAGGGGTCATGGAGAATTGTGATGACAAGGGCCATGGAGCATTGTGATGACAGAGTTCATGGGGCATTGTGATGAAAGTGGTCATGGAGCATTGTGATGAAAATGGTCATGGAGCATTGTGATGAAAGTGGTCATGGAGGATTGTGATGAAATGCGCTATGGAGCATTGTGATGACAGGGGTCATGGAGCATTGTGAGGAGAAGTGCCATGGAGCATTGTGATGATAGGAATCATGGGGCATTGTGATGACAGGGATCTTGGAGCTTTGTGGTGAAAGGGGTCATGGAACATTGTGATTACAACGACCTGGAGCATTGTGATGACTAGGGTCATGGAGCATTGTGATGACAATCACCATGGATCATTGTGATTAGTGGGGTAATGGAGCATTGTCATGAAAGGGGTCATGGATCATTGTGATTACAGGGAATCGAGGAGCATTGTTTTGACAAGCTCCAGGGATCATTGTGATGAAAGGGGAAAAGGAGAATTGTGATGAAAGGAATCATGGATCATTGTGATGACAGGGATCATGGAGCATTGTTATGACAAGAGCGAAGGAGCACTGTGATGACAAGGGCCAAGGATCATGGTGATGACAGGGGTCAGGGAGCATTGTAATGACAGGGCTTATGGAGCATTGTGATGACAATTGTCATGGAGAATTTTGATGAAAGATTTCATGGAGCATTGTGCTGAAAGTGGTCATGGATCTTTGTGATGACATGCACCAGGGAGCATTGTGATGACAAGGGCCATGGATCATTGTGATGACAGTGGTTATGGAGCATTGTGATGAAAGGTGTCATGGCTCATTGTGATGACAGGGGGCCTGGAGCATTGTGATGACAGGGTTCATGGGGCATTATGATGACAAGGGCCTTGGAGCATTGTGATGAAAGTGGTCATATGGCATTTTGAATGATAGGGGCCATGGAACATTGTGATGACAAGTGTCATGGAGCCTTGTAATGACAGGGTGCATGGAACATTGTGATGTCACCGCCATGTACCATTTTAGACAAGGGTCAAGGAGTATTGTGATGATAAGTGCGTGGAACATTGCGAAGACAGGTGTCATGGAGCATTGTGATGATAAGGGCATGGAGCCTTGTGATGACAGGGGGCATGGAACATTGTAATGACAGGGGGCATGGAGCATTGTGATGGAAGGGGTCATGGAGCATTGTGATGACAGGGGTCATGGGGCATTGTGATGATAAGGGCGTGGAGCGTTGTGATGACAGTGGTCACGGAACATTGTGATGATAAGGGCATGGGGCCTTGTGAGGGACAGTCTAGCGGTCTTGGGACTAAATTCAGTGCCTGAGGTAGGCACTGCATAAGGTCTTTAGTTAGCATAAGACGTAGGATATTAACTCGGGACAGGGTTAGGGTGAAGGCTAGGAATCGTGTCAGGAAATGACCTAAGGATAGTGTGAAGACCTTTGTTACTGAGAATATCAGGGCCTTATTCAGAACCAGTGTTAGGGCTTCAGGTAGGAACAGTATCAGGGCCTGACTTAGGGAGAGCGACAGGGTCTGAGTGAGGCCTAATGTCAGGCCCTCAGCTGGGGACACTGTCAGGGAGTGACTTAGGAGCAGCATCAGTGCCTTTGTTGGATCAGCTTTAGGCTCTTAGTTAAAGATGACCAGAGCCCTAGTTAGTCACAGCGTCAAGGCCTCAGTTAGGGAAAGCTTCAGGGCCTGAGTTACGGACAGCCTCAGGTCTTCACTTAAAGACAGCGACAGGGCTTTCTTAGGGAGAGTGTCAAGACCTTGGTTAGAAATGGGTCAGGATATTATCTCAGGAGAGTGTCAGGATTTTAGTTATTGCTGGCAGCAGGGCCTATATTAGGGACAGATTCTGGGCCTTTGTTAGAGACAGTGTCATGGCCTTAGTTAGGAGTAGTCAGGGCCTTAGTTAGGGAGAGCATTAGGGTTTCAGTCAGCATAAGATGCAGGAGATTATCTCGGGACAGAGTCAGGTTCCAGGCCAGAGATAGTGAAAGGAAATGACCAAGGGATAACGAGAAGACCTTAGTCATTGAGAGCATCAGGGACTTAGTTAGCAGCAGCGTGAGGGCCTTAAGCAGGATCAGTGCCAGGGCTTGATATACGGACAGCGTCAGAGCCTAACTAAGGTACAGCAACAGGGCCTAAGTGAGGCCTATCTTTGGGGCCTGAGTAAGGGACAGTATCAGGGCATGACTTAGGAGCAGCAGAAAGGCCTCTGTAGGATCAGCAGTAGGGTCTTCGTTAAAGATATTATCAGGGCCTCTGTTAGGGACAGCCTCAAGGTCTCACTTAGGGACAGCGTCAGGGCTTACTTTGGGAAAGTTTCAGGACCTTGGTAAGACATGGGTCAGGATATTAGCTCAGGATAATGTCAGGTGTTCAGATACTGACGGCAGCAGGGCCTTAGTTAGAGGCAGTGTCAGGCCTAATTTCGGACTAGCATCAGAGCCTTTGATAGGTACAGTGTCAGTGACGGAGTTAGGTGAAGTGTCAGGGCCTTAGTTAGGGACAGTGTCAGGACCTGCGTTAGGACGAGCCTCCAGGCCTCAGTTAGGGACAGGTTCACGGCCTCGGACCGAAATTCAGGGCCTCATTTAGGGACAGAATCACAGATTTAGCTAGCATAAGAGGATCTACAGCTGAAAGCAACTTGAACACCACCACAAGCAGATGCAGCAGTGAACCATGCACGCTCCTATGAAGGACTATTCCACAGCAGTTGAGTACATTTTGTTTAAAGTTAGTAATACTATATAAATTATGTTTTTAAGAAAACCATATTCAGAAGATGAAAGAATCTCGTTCTAAAGAATCTCTTTAGCTAATCTCGACATTAGCTAAAGAGAAGCTTAGGTTAAGATCTAGGGATAGTGTCAGGAAATGACTTAGGGATAGTGTCAAGACCTTGGTTACTTAGAGCATCAGTGCCTAATTAAGGACCAGTGAGTGTCAGGGTTTCGGGTAGGGACAGCGTCAGAGCCTGACTTAGGGAGAGCGACAGGGCCTGAGTGAGGCCTAGCGTCAGGGCCTTAGCTAGGGACAGTGTCAGGGCATGACTTAGGAGCAACATAAGAGCCTCGGTAGGATCAGCCTCAGGGGCTATGTTAAAGATATTATCAGGGCCTCTGTTAGGGACAGCCTCAAGGCCTCACTTAGGGAGAGCATCAGGGCTTCCTTAGGGAGAGTTTCAGGACCTTGGTAAGAGATGAGTTAGGATATTAGCTCAGGATAATGTCAGGATTTTAGATATTGATGGTAGCAGGGCCTAAGTAAGGGACAGTGTCAAGGCGTTAGTTAGGAGTAGCGGGCCCCTGATAGGTCCAGTGTCAGCTCCTCAGTTAGCAGTAGTGTTAGGGCCATAGTTAGGGACAGTGTCAGGGCCAGATGTAGGACGAGCATCTAGGCCTTAGTTCGGGACAGTTTCACGGTCTTGGGACTAAATTCAGTGCCTGAGGCAGGCACAACCTAAGGGCTTCAGTTAGCATAAGAGGCAGGACATTAGGTAGTGACAGTGTCAGTTTAGCATGTAGGGATAGTGTCAGGAAATGACCTAAGGATAGTGTGAAGACCTTTGTTACTGAGACTCTCAGGGCCTTATTCAGAACCAGTGTTAGGGCTTCAGGTAGGGACAGCATCAGAGCCTGACTTAGGGAGAGCGATAGGGTCTGAGTGAGGCCTAGCGTCAGACCCTTAGCTGGGGACACTGTCAGGGCATGACTTAGGAGCAGCATCCCGGCCTCTGTTGGATCAGCCTTAGGGTCTTAGTTAAAGACATGATCAGTGTCTGAGTTAGTCACAGCATCAAGGCCTGAGTTAGTTAGGGAAAGCTGCAGGGCCTCCCTTAGGGACAGCGTCAGGGCTTACTTTGGGAGAGTTTCAGGACCTTGGTAAGACATGGGTCAGGATATTAGCTCCGGATAATGTCAGGACTTTAGATATTGATGGCAGCAGCCCTTAGTTAGAGACAGTGTCAGGCCCTGAGTTACGACTAGCATCAGAGCCTTTGTTAGGCACACTTTACGGGACTGAGTTAGGAGTAGAGTCAGGGCCTTACTTAGTGACAGTGTCAGGGCCTGACTTCGGGAGAGCGACAGGGCCTGAGTGAGGCCTAGCATCAGGCCCTTTGCTGGGCACACTGTCAGGGCATGACTTTGGAGCAGCATCAGCGTCTTTGCTGGATCAGCATTAAGGTCTTCGTGAAATACATGATCAGGGCCTGAGTTAGTCACAGCTTCAAGGCTTCAGTTAAGGAAAGCTTCAGGGTCTGAGTTAGGGACAGCCTCAGGTCTTCACTTACGGACAGCGTCAGGGCTTACTTTGGGACAGTTTCAGGACCTTGGAAAGACATAGGACAGGATATTTTCTCAGGATAATGTCAGGACTTTACATACTGATGGCAGCAGGGCCTTAGTTACAGACACTTTCAGGGCCTGAGTTAGGCCTAGCAACAGTGACTTTGTTAGGTACAGTGTAAGGGACTGAGTTAGGAGTACTGTCAGGACCTTGATTAGGGACAGTGTCAGGGTCTGAGTTAGGTGTACTGTCAGAGACCTAATTAGGGACAGTGCTAGGGCCTGAGTTACGATACGTGTCAAGGCCTTATTTAGGACCAATTTCAGGGCCTTAGTTTGGACTAGCATCAGAGCCATTGTTAGGAATCATACGAGGGCCTGAGTTAAGCGTACTGTCAGGGCCTTAGCTAGGGACAGTGTTAGGGCCTGAGTTAGGATTAGTGTCAAGGCCTTATTTAAGACCAATTTTAGGGCTTTAGTTTGGACTAGCAACAGAGCCTTTGTTAGGTATCATTTCGGGGCCTAAGTTAGATGTAGTGTCAGGGCCATTGTTAGGGACAGTATCAGGGCCTGACTTAGGAGAAGTTCAGGGCCTTAGCCGGCGAAAGGGTCAGGGCCTTAGTAAGGGATATTATCAGGACCTAAATTAGCAGTAGTGTCAAAACTCCTTAGTGAGGAAAGTTAGGAATAAGTCAGGACTCAGGCCCTGACACTGTCCTTAACTAAGGCCCTGACACTACTCGTAACACAGGCCCTGATCTGATTCCTATCATAGGCCCTGACACTGGTCTTAACTAAGGCCCGGACACTGGCCCTAACTAAAGCTGTGACGCTACTCTTAACTCAGGCACTGACACTGTCCCTAACAAAGCCTCTGACACTACTCCTAACTCAGGCCCTGACACTGTCTCTAACTAAGGCCCTGATACTACTACGAACTCAGCACTGGCACTGTCCCTAACTTAGGCCCTGACTCTACTCCTAACTCAGGAAGTGACACTGTCACTAACTAAGGCCCTGACACTGTTCATAACTCACACCCTAACACTCCTCCTAAATCATGCCCTGGCAATGTCCCTAACTAAGGCCTTGACACTATTCCTAACTCAGGCACTGATACAATACCTAAGGAAGGCCCTCACATTACTCCTAACTCAGGCCCAGAAAAGGTCCCTAACTAAGGCCGACAAAACTCCTAACTCAGGCACTGACACTGTCCCAAAATAAGGCCCTGAATCTATTCCTAACTGAGGCGCTGATACAATACCTAACGAAGGCACTGATGCTACTCCTAACTAAGGCCCTGACACTACTCCTAACTCAGGCAATGACACAGTCCAGAACTAAGGCCCTGACACTATTCCCAACTCAGGCACTGACAGTGTACGTAACTAAAACCCTGACACTACACCTAACTCAGGCACTGACAGTGTCCCTAACAAGGGCCCTCACACTACTCCCAACTCAGTCACTGACATTTTCCCTATTCGAGGCAATGATACTACTCCCAACTCAGGAACTAAGGCTCTGGATCATTGTGATGACAAGCGCCATGGAGCACTGTGATGACAAGGGTCATGGAGAATTGTGATGACAAGTGCATGGAGCATTGTGATGACAAGGGCCATGGAGAATTGTGATGACAGGGGTCATGGAGAATTGTGATGACAAGGGCCATGGAGCATTGTGATGACAGAGTTCATGGGGCATTGTGAGGAAAGTGGTCATGGAGCATTGTGATGAAAATGGTCATGGAGCATTGTGATGAAAGTGGTCATGGAGGATTGTGATGAAAAGCGCTATGGAGCATTGTGATGACAGGGGTCATGGAGCATTGTGAGGACAAGTGCCATGGAGCATTGTGATGATAGGAATCATGGGGCATTGTGATGACAGGGATCTTGGAGCTTTGTGGTGAAAGGGGTCATGGAACACTGTGATTACAACGACCTGGAGCATTGTGATGACAAGGGTCATGGAGCATTGTGATGACAATCACCATGGATCATTGTGATTAGTGGGGTAATGGAGCATTGTCATGAAAGGGGTCATGGATCATTGTGATTACAGGGAATCGAGGAGCATTGTTTTGACAAGCTCCAGGGATCATTGTGATGAAAGGGGAAAAGGAGAATTGTGATGAAAGGAATCATGGATCATTGTGATGACAGGGATCATGGAGCATTGTTATGACAAGAGCGAAGGAGCACTGTGATGACAAGGGCCATGGATCATGGTGATGACAGGGGTCAGGGAGCATTGTAATGACAGGGCTCATGGAGCATTGTGATGACAATGGTCATGGAGAATTTTGATGAAAGGGTTCATGGAGCATTGTGCTGAAAGTGGTCATGGATCTTTGTGATGACATGCACCAGGGAGCATTGTGATGACAAGGGCCATGGATCATTGTGATGACAGTGGTTATGGAGCATTGTGATGAAAGGTGTCATGGCTCATTGTGATGACAGGGGGCCTGGAGCAGTGTGATGACAGTGTTCATGGGGCATTATGATGACAAGGGCCTTGGAGCATTGTGATGAAAGTGGTCATATGGCATTTTGAATGATAGGGGCCATGGAACATTGTGATGACAAGTGTCATGGAGCCTTGTAATGAGAGGGTGCATGGAACATTGTGATGTCACCGCCATGTAGCATTTTAGACAAGGGTCAAGGAGTATTGTGATGATAAGTGCGTGGAACATTGCGAAGACAGGTGTCATGGAGCATTGTGATGATAAGGGCATGGAGCCTTGTGATGACAGGGGGCATGGAACATTGTAATGACAGGGGGCATGGAGCATTGTGATGGAAGGGGTCATGGAGCATTGTGATGACAGGGGTCATGGGGCATTGTGATGATAAGGGCGTGGAGCGTTGTGATGACAGTGGTCACGGAACATTGCGATGATAAGGGCATGGGGCCTAGGGAGGGACAGTCTAGCGGTCTTGGGACTAAATTCAGTGCCTGAGGTAGGCACTGCATAAGGTCTTTAGTTAGCATAAGACGTAGGATATTAACTCGGGACAGGGTTAGGGTGAAGGCTAGGAATCGTGTCAGGAAATGACCTAAGGATAGTGTGAAGACCTTTGTTACTGAGAATATCAGGGCCTTATTCAGAACCAGTGTTAGGGCTTCAGGTAGGAACAGTATCAGGGCCTGACTTAGGGAGAGCGACAGGGTCTGAGTGAGGCCTAATGTCAGGCCCTCAGCTGGGGACACTGTCAGGGAGTGACTTAGGAGCAGCATCAGTGCCTTTGTTGGATCAGCTTTAGGCTCTTAGTTAAAGATGACCAGAGCCCTAGTTAGTCACAGCGTCAAGGCCTCAGTTAGGGAAAGCTTCAGGGCCTGAGTTACGGACAGCCTCAGGTCTTCACTTAAAGACAGCGACAGGGCTTTCTTAGGGAGAGTGTCAAGACCTTGGTTAGAAATGGGTCAGGATATTATCTCAGGAGAGTGTCAGGATTTTAGTTATTGCTGGCAGCAGGGCCTATATTAGGGACAGATTCTGGGCCATTGTTAGAGAGAGTGTCATGGCCTTAGTTAGGAGTAGTCAGGGCCTTAGTTAGGGAGAGCATTAGGGTTTCAATCAGCATAAGATGCAGGAGATTATCTCGGGACAGAGTCAGGTTCCAGGCCAGAGATAGTGAAAGGAAATGACCAAGGGATAACGAGAAGACCTTAGTCATTGAGAGCCAAAGGGCCTTAGTTAGCAGCAGCGTGAGGGCCTTAATCAGGACCAGTGCCAGGGCTTGATGTACGGACAGCGTCAGAGCCTAACTAAGGTACAGCAACAGGGCCTAAGTGAGGCCTATCTTTGGGGCCTGAGTAAGGGACAGTATCAGGGCATGACTTAGGAGCAGCAGAAAGGCCTCTGTAGGTTCAGCATTAGGGTCTTCGTTAAAGATATTATCAGGGCCTCTGTTAGGGACAGCCTCAAGGTCTCACTTAGGGACAGCGTCAGGGCTTACTTTGGGAAAGTTTCAGGACCTTGGTAAGACATGGGTCAGGATATTAGCTCAGGATAATGTCAGGTGTTCAGATACTGACGGCAGCAGGGCCTTAGTTAGAGGCAGTGTCAGGCCTAAGTTCGGACTAGCATCAGAGCCTTTGATAGGTACAGTGTCAGTGACGGAGTTAGGTGAAGTGTCAGGGCCTTAGTTAGGGACAGTGTCAGGACCTGCGTTAGGACGAGCCTCCAGGCCTCAGTTAGGGACAGGTTCACGGCCTCGGACCTAAATTCAGGGCCTCATTTAGGGACAGAATCACAGATTTAGCTAGCATAAGAGGATCTACAGCTGAAAGCAACTTGAACACCACCACAAGCAGATGCAGAAGTGAACCATGCACGCTCCTAGGAAGGACTATTCCACAGCAGTTGAGTACATTTTGTTTAAAGTTAGTAATACTATATAAATTATGTTTTTAAGAAAACCATATTCAGAAGATGAAAGAATCTCGTTCTAAAGAATCTCTTTAGCTAATCTCGACATTAGCTAAAGAGAAGCTTAGGTTAAGATCTAGGGATAGTGTCAGGAAATGACTTAGGGATAGTGTCAAGACCTTGGTTACTTAGAACATCAGGGCCTAATTAAGGACCAGTGAGTGTCAGGGTTTCGGGTAGGGACAGCGTCAGAGCCTGACTTAGGGAGAGCGACAGGGCCTGAGTGAGGCCTAGCGTCAGGGCCTTAGCTAGGGACAGTGTCAGGGCATGACTTAGGAGCAACATAAGAGCCTCGGTAGGATCAGCCTCAGGGGCTATGTTAAAGATATTATCAGGGCCTCTGTTAGGGACAGCCTCAAGGCCTCACTTAGGGAGAGCATCAGGGCTTCCTTAGGGAGAGTTTCAGGACCTTGATAAGAGATGAGTTAGGATATTAGCTCAGGATAATGTCAGGATTTTAGATATTGACGGCAGCAGGGCCTTAGTTAGAGGCAGTGTCAGGCCTAAGTTCGGACTAGCATCAGAGCCTTTGATAGGTACAGTGTCAGTGACGGAGTTAGGTGAAGTGTCAGGGCCTTAGTTAGGGACAGTGTCAGGGCCAGATGTAGGACGAGCATCTAGGCCTTAGTTCGGGACAGTTTCACGGTCTTGGGACTAAATTCAGTGCCTGAGGCAGGCACAACCTAAGGGCTTCAGTTAGCATAAGAGGCAGGACATTAGGTAGTGACAGTGTCAGTTTAGCATGTAGGGATAGTGTCAGGAAATGACCTAAGGATAGTGTGAAGACCTTTGTTACTGAGACTCTCAGGGCCTTATTCAGAACCAGTGTTAGGGCTTCAGGTAGGGACAGCATCAGAGCCTGACTTAGGGAGAGCGATAGGGTCTGAGTGAGGCCTAGCGTCAGACCCTTAGCTGGGGACACTGTCAGAGCATGACTTAGGAGCAGCATCCCGGCCTCTGTTGGATCAGCCTTAGGGTCTTAGTTAAAGACATGATCAGTGTCTGAGTTAGTCACAGCATCAAGGCCTGAGTTAGTTAGGGAAAGCTGCAGGGCCTCCCTTAGGGACAGCGTCAGGGCTTACTTTGGGAGAGTTTCAGGACCTTGGTAAGACATGGGTCAGGATATTAGCTCCGGATAATGTCAGGACTTTAGATATTGATGGCAGCAGCCCTTAGTTAGAGACAGTGTCAGGCCCTGAGTTACGACTAGCATCAGAGCCTTTGTTAGGCACACTTTACGGGACTGAGTTAGGAGTAGAGTCAGGGCCTTACTTAGTGACAGTGTCAGGGCCTGACTTCGGGAGAGCGACAGGGCCTGAGTGAGGCCTAGCATCAGGCCCTTTGCTGGGCACACTGTCAGGGCATGACTTTGGAGCAGCATCAGCGTCTTTGCTGGATCAGCATTAAGGTCTTCGTGAAATACATGATCAGGGCCTGAGTTAGTCACAGCTTCAAGGCTTCAGTTAAGGAAAGCTTCAGGGCCTGAGTTAGGGACAGCCTCAGGTCTTCACTTACGGACAGCGTCAGGGCTTACTTTGGGACAGTTTCAGGACCTTGGAAAGACATAGGACAGGATATTAGCTCAGGATAATGTCAGGACTTTACATACTGATGGCAGCAGGGCCTTAGTTACAGACACTTTCAGGGCCTGAGTTAGGCCTAGCAACAGTGACTTTGTTAGGTACAGTGTAAGGGACTGAGTTAGGAGTAGTGTCAGGGCCTTGCTTAGGGACAGTGTCAGGGTCTGAGTTAGGTGTACTGTCAGAGACCTAGTTAGGGACAGTGCTAGGGCCTGAGTTACGATTCGTGTCAAGGCCTTATTTAGGACCAATTTCAGGGCCTTAGTTTGGACTAGCATCAGAGCCATTGTTAGGAATCATACGAGGGCCTGAGTTAAGCGCACTGTCAGGGCCTTAGCTAGGGACAGTGTTAGGGCCTGAGTTAGGATTAGTGTCAAGGCCTTATTTAAGACCAATTTTAGGGCTTTAGTTTGGACTAGCAACAGAGCCTTTGTTAGGTATCATTTCGGGGCCTAAGTTAGATGTAGTGTCAGGGCCATTGTTAGGGACAGTATCAGGGCCTGACTTAGGAGAAGTTCAGGGCCTTAGCCGGCGAAAGGGTCAGGGCCTTAGTAAGGGATATTATCAGGACCTAAATTAGCAGTAGTGTCAAAACTCCTTAGTGAGGAAAGTTAGGAATAAGTCAGGACTCAGGCCCTGACACTGTCCTTAACTAAGGCCCTGACACTACTCGTAACACAGGCCCTGATCTGATTCCTATCATAGGCCCTGACACTGGTCTTAACTAAGGCCCGGACACTGGCCCTAACTAAAGCTGTGACGCTACTCTTAACTCAGGCACTGACACTGTCCCTAACAAAGCCTCTGACACTACTCCTAACTCAGGCCCTGACACTGTCTCTAACTAAGGCCCTGATACTACTACGAACTCAGCACTGGCACTGTCCCTAACTTAGGCCCTGACTCTACTCCTAACTCAGGAAGTGACACTGTCACTAACTAAGGCCCTGACACTGTTCATAACTCACACCCTAACACTACTCCTAAATCATGCCCTGGCAATGTCCCTAACTAAGGCCTTGACACTATTTCTAACTCAGGCACTGATACAATACCTAAGGAAGGCCCTCACATTACTCCTAACTCAGGCCCAGAAAAGGTCCCTAACTAAGGACGACAAAACTCCTAACTCAGGCACTGACACTGTCCCAAAATAAGGCCCTGAATCTATTCCTAACTGAGGCGCTGATACAATACCTAACGAAGGCACTGATGCTACTCCTAACTAAGGCCCTGACACTACTCCTAACTCAGGCAATGACACAGTCCATAACTAAGGCCCTGACACTATTCCCAACTCAGGCACTGGCAGTGTACGTAACTAAAACCCTGACACTACACCTAACTCAGGCACTGACAGTGTCCCTAACAAGGGCCCTCACACTACTCCCAACTCAGTCACTGACATTTTCCCTATTCGAGGCAATGATACTACTCCCAACTCAGGAACTAAGGCTCTGGATCATTGTGATGACAAGCGCCATGGAGCACTGTGATGACAAGGGTCATGGAGAATTGTGATGACAAGTGCATGGAGCATTGTGATGACAAGGGCCATGGAGAATTGTGATGACAGGGGTCATGGAGAATTGTGATGACAAGGGCCATGGAGCATTGTGATGACAGAGTTCATGGGGCATTGTGATGAAAGTGGTCATGGAGCATTGTGATGAAAATGGTCATGGAGCATTGTGATGAAAGTGGTCATGGAGGATTGTGATGAAAAGCGCTATGGAGCATTGTGATGACAGGGGTCATGGAGCATTGTGAGGACAAGTGCCATGGAGCATTGTGATGATAGGAGTCATGGGGCATTGTGATGACAGGGATCTTGGAGCTTTGTGGTGAAAGGGGTCATGGTACATTGTGATTACAACGACCTGGAGCATTGTGATGACAAGGGTCATGGAGCATTGTGATGACAATCACCATGGATCATTGTGATTAGTGGGGTAATGGAGCATTGTCATCAAAGGGGTCATGGATCATTGTGATTACAGGGAATCGAGGAGCATTGTTTTGACAAGCTCCAGGGATCATTGTGATGAAAGGGGAAAAGGAGAATTGTAATGAAAGGAATCATGGATCATTGTGATGACAGGGACCGTGGAGCATTGTTATGACAAGAGCGAAGGAGCACTGTGATGACAAGGGCCATGGATCATGGTGATGACAGGGGTCAGGGAGCATTGTAATGACAGGGCTCATGGAGCATTGTGATGACAATGGTCATGGAGAATTTTGATGAAAGGGTTCATGGAGCATTGTGCTGAAAGTGGTCATGGATCTTTGTGATGACATGCACCAGGGAGCATTGTGATGACAAGGGCCATGGATCATTGTGATGACAGTGGTTATGGAGCATTGTGATGAAAGGTGTCATGGCTCATTGTGATGACAGGGGGCCTGGAGCATTGTGATGACAGGGTTCATGGGGCATTATGATGACAAGGGCCTTGGAGCATTGTGATGAAAGTGGTCATATGGCATTTTGAATGATAGGGGCCATGTAACATTGTGATGACAAGTGTCATGGAGCCTTGTAATGACAGGGTGCATGGAACATTGTGATGTCACCGCCATGTAGCATTTTAGACAAGGGTCAAGGAGTATTGTGATGATAAGTGCGTGGAACATTGCGAAGACAGGTGTCATGGAGCATTGTGATGATAAGGGCATGGAGCCTTGTGATGACAGGGGGCATGGAACATTGTAATGACAGGGGGCATGGAGCATTGTGATGGAAGGGGTCATGGAGCATTGTGATGACAGGGGTCATGGGGCATTGTGATGATAAGGGCGTGGAGCGTTGTGATGACAGTGGTCACGGAACATTGTGATGATAAGGGCATGGAGCCTAGTGAGGGACAGTCTAGCGGTCTTGGGACTAAATTCAGTGCCTGAGGTAGGCACAGCATAAGGTCTTTAGTTAGCATAAGACGTAGGATATTAACTCGGGACAGGATTAGGGTGAAGGCTAGGAATCGTGTCAGGAAATGACCTAAGGATAGTGTGAAGACCTTTGTTACTGAGAATATCAGGGCCTTATTCAGAACCAGTGTTAGGGCTTCAGGTAGGGACAGTATCAGGGCCTGACTTAGCGAGAGCGACAGGGTCTGAGTGAGGCCTAATGTCAGGCCCTCAGCTGGGGACACTGTCAGGGAGTGACTTAGGAGCAGCATCAGTGCCTTTGTTGGATCAGCTTTAGGCTCTTAGTTAAAGATGACCAGAGCCCTAGTTAGTCACAGCGTCAAGGCCTCAGTTAGGGAAAGCTTCAGGGCCTGAGTTACGGACAGCCTCAGGTCTTCACTTAAAGACAGCGACAGGGCTTTCTTAGGGAGAGTGTCAAGACCTTGGTTAGAAATGGGTCAGGATATTATCTCAGGAGAGTGTCAGGATTTTAGTTATTGCTGTCAGCAGGGCCTATATTAGGGACAGATTCTGGGCCTTTGTTAGAGAGAGTGTCATGGCCTTAGTTAGGAGTAGTCAGGGCCTTAGTTAGGGAGAGCATTAGGGTTTCAGTCAGCATAAGATGCAGGAGATTATCTCGGGACAGAGTCAGGCTCCAGGCCAGAGATAGTGAAAGGAAATGACCAAGGGATAACGAGAAGACCTTAGTCATTGAGAGCATCAGGGCCTTAGTTAGCAGCAGCGTGAGGGCCTTAATCAGGACCAGTGCCAGGGCTTGATGTACGGACAGCGTCAGAGCCTAACTAAGGTACAGCAACAGGGCCTAAGTGAGGCCTATCTTTGGGGCCTGAGTAAGGGACAGTATCAGGGCATGACTTAGGAGCAGCAGAAAGGCCTCTGTAGGATCAGCATTAGGGTCTTCATTAAAGATATTATCAGGGCCTCTGTTAGGGACAGCCTCAAGGTCTCACTTAGGGACAGCGTCAGGGCTTACTTTGGGAAAGTTTCAGGACCTTGGTAAGACATGGGTCAGGATATTAGCTCAGGATAATGTCAGGTGTTCAGATATTGACGGCAGCAGGGCCTTAGTTAGAGGCAGTGTCAGGCCTAAGTTCGGACTAGCATCAGAGCCTTTGATAGGTACAGTGTCAGTGACGGAGTTAGGTGAAGTGTCAGGGCCGTAGTTAGGGACAGTGTCAGGACCTGCGTTAGGACGAGCCTCCAGGCCTCAGTTAGGGACAGGTTCACGGCCTCGGACCTAAATTCAGGGCCTCATTTAGGGACAGAATCACAGATTGAGCTAGCATAAGAGGATCTACAGCTGAAAGCAATTGAACACCACCACAAGCAGATGCAGAAGTGAACCATGCACGCTCCTATGAAGGACTATTCCACAGCAGTTGAGTACATTTTGTTTAAAGTTAGTAATACTATATAAATTATGTTTTTAAGAAAACCATATTCAGAAGATGAAAGAATCTCGTTCTAAAGAATCTCTTTAGCTAATCTCGACATTAGCTAAAGAGAAGCTTAGGTTAAGATCTAGGGATAGTGTCAGGAAATGACCTAGGGATAGTGTCAAGACCTTGGTTACTTAGAGCATCAGGGCCTAATTAAGGACCAGTGAGTGTCAGGGTTTCGGGTAGGGACAGCGTCAGAGCCTGACTTAGGGAGAGCGACAGGGCCTGAGTGAGGCCTAGCGTCAGGGCCTTAGCTAGGGACAGTGTCAGGGCATGACTTAGGAGCAACATAAGAGCCTCGGTAGGATCAGCCTCAGGGGCTATGTTAAAGATATTATCAGGGCCTCTGTTAGGGACAGCCTCAAGGCCTCACTTAGGGAGAGCATCAGGGCTTCCTTAGGGAGAGTTTCAGGACCTTGGTAAGAGATGAGTTAGGATATTAGCTCAGGATAATGTCAGGATTTTAGATATTGATGGTAGCAGGGCCTAAGTAAGGGACAGTGTCAAGGCGTTAGTTAGGAGTAGCGGGCCCCTGATAGGTCCAGTGTCAGCTCCTCAGTTAGCAGTAGTGTTAGGGCCATAGTTAGGGACAGTGTCAGGGCCAGATGTAGGACGAGCATCTAGGCCTTAGTTCGGGACAGTTTCACGGTCTTGGGACTAAATTCAGTGCCTGAGGCAGGCACAACCTAAGGGCTTCAGTTAGCATAAGAGGCAGGACATTAGGTAGTGACAGTGTCAGTTTAGCATGTAGGGATAGTGTCAGGAAATGACCTAAGGATAGTGTGAAGACCTTTGTTACTGAGACTCTCAGGGCCTTATTCAGAACCAGTGTTAGGGCTTCAGGTAGGGACAGCATCAGAGCCTGACTTAGGGAGAGCGATAGGGTCTGAGTGAGGCCTAGCGTCAGACCCTTAGCTGGGGACACTGTCAGGGCATGACTTAGGAGCAGCATCCCGGCCTCTGTTGGATCAGCCTTAGGGTCTTAGTTAAAGACATGATCAGTGTCTGAGTTAGTCACAGCATCAAGGCCTGAGTTAGTTAGGGAAAGCTGCAGGGCCTCCCTTAGGGACAGCGTCAGGGCTTACTTTGGGAGAGTTTCAGGACCTTGGTAAGACATGGGTCAGGATATTAGCTCCGGATAATGTCAGGACTTTAGATATTGATGGCAGCAGCCCTTAGTTAGAGACAGTGTCAGGCCCTGAGTTACGACTAGCATCAGAGCCTTTGTTAGGCACACTTTACGGGACTGAGTTAGGAGTAGAGTCAGGGCCTTACTTAGTGACAGTGTCAGGGCCTGACTTCGGGAGAGCGACAGGGCCTGAGTGAGGCCTAGCATCAGGCCCTTTGCTGGGCACACTGTCAGGGCATGACTTTGGAGCAGCATCAGCGTCTTTGCTGGATCAGCATTAAGGTCTTCGTGAAATACATGATCAGGGCCTGAGTTAGTCACAGCTTCAAGGCTTCAGTTAAGGAAAGCTTCAGGGCCTGAGTTAGGGACAGCCTCAGGTCTTCACTTACGGACAGCGTCAGGGCTTACTTTGGGACAGTTTCAGGACCTTGGAAAGACATAGGACAGGATATTTTCTCAGGATAATGTCAGGACTTTACATACTGATGGCAGCAGGGCCTTAGTTACAGACACTTTCAGGGCCTGAGTTAGGCCTAGCAACAGTGACTTTGTTAGGTACAGTGTAAGGGACTGAGTTAGGAGTAGTGTCAGGGCCTTGCTTAGGGACAGTGTCAGGGTCTGAGTTAGGTGTACTGTCAGAGACCTAGTTAGGGACAGTGCTAGGGCCTGAGTTACGATTCGTGTCAAGGCCTTATTTAGGACCAATTTCAGGGCCTTAGTTTGGACTAGCATCAGAGCCATTGTTAGGAATCATACGAGGGCCTGAGTTAAGCGTACTGTTAGGGCCTTAGCTAGGGACAATGTTAGGGCCTGAGTTAGGATTAGTGTCAAGGCCTTATTTAAGACCAATTTTAGGGCTTTAGTTTGGACTAGCAACAGAGCCTTTGTTAGGTATCATTTCGGGGCCTAAGTTAGATGTAGTGTCAGGGCCATTGTTAGGGACAGTATCAGGGCCTGACTTAGGAGAAGTTCAGGGCCTTAGCCAGGGAAAGGGTCAGGGCCTTAGTAAGGGATATTATCAGGACCTAAATTAGCAGTAGTGTCAAAACTCCTTAGTGAGGAAAGTTAGGAATAAGTCAGGACTCAGGCCCTGACACTGTCCTTAACTAAGGCCCTGACACTACTCGTAACACAGGCCCTGATCTGATTCCTATCATAGGCCCTGACACTGGTCTTAACTAAGGCCCGGACACTGGCCCTAACTAAAGCTGTGATGCTACTCTTAACTCAGGCACTGACACTGTCCCTAACAAAGCCTCTGACACTACTCCTAACTCAGGCCCTGACACTGTCTCTAACTAAGGCCCTGATACTACTACGAACTCAGCACTGGCACTGTCCCTAACTTAGGCCCTGACTCTACTCCTAACTCAGGAACTGACACTGTCACTAACTAAGGCCCTGACACTGTTCATAACTCGCACCCTAACACTCCTCCTAAATCATGCCCTGGCAATGTCCCTAACTAAGGCCTTGACACTATTCCTAACTCAGGCACTGATACAATACCTAAGGAAGGCCCTCACATTACTCCTAACTCAGGCCCAGAAAAGGTCCCTAACTAAGGCCGACAAAACTCCTAACTCAGGCACTGACACTGTCCCAAAATAAGGCCCTGAATCTATTCCTAACTGAGGCGCTGATACAATACCTAACGAAGGCAGTGATGCTACTCCTAACTAAGGCCCTGACACTACTCCTAACTCAGGCAATGACACAGTCCATAACTAAGGCCCTGACACTATTCCCAACTCAGGCACTGACAGTGTATGTAACTAAAACCCTGACACTACACCTAACTCAGGCACGGACAGTGTCCCTAACAAGGGCCCTCACACTACACCCAACTCAGTCACTGACATTTTCCCTATTCGAGGCAATGATACTACTCCCAACTCAGGAACTAAGGCTCTGGATCATTGTGATGACAAGCGCCATGGAGCACTGTGATGACAAGGGTCATGGAGAATTGTGATGACAAGTGCATGGAGCATTGTGATGACAAGGGCCATGGAGAATTGTGATGACAGGGGTCATGGAGAATTGTGATGACAAGGGCCATGGAGCATTGTGATGACAGAGTTCATGGGGCATTGTGAGGAAAGTGGTCATGGAGCATTGTGATGAAAATGGTCATGGAGCATTGTGATGAAAGTGGTCATGGAGGATTGTGATGAAAAGCGCTATGGAGCATTGTGATGACAGGGGTCATGGAGCATTGTGAGGACAAGTGCCATGGAGCATTGTGATGATAGGAGTCATGGGGCATTGTGATGACAGGGATCTTGGAGCTTTGTGGTGAAAGGGGTCATGGTACATTGTGATTACAACGACCTGGAGCATTGTGATGACAAGGGTCATGGAGCATTGTGATGACAATCACCATGGATCATTGTGATTAGTGGGGTAATGGAGCATTGTCATGAAAGGGGTCATGGATCATTGTGATTACAGGGAATCGAGGAGCATTGTTTTGACAAGCTCCAGGGATCATTGTGATGAAAGGGGAAAAGGAGAATTGTGATGAAAGGAATCATGGATCATTGTGATGACAGGGACCATGGAGCATTGTTATGACAAGAGCGAAGGAGCACGGTGATGACAAGGGCCATGGATCATGGTGATGACAGGGGTCAGGGAGCATTGTAATGACAGGGCTCATGGAGCATTGTGATGACAATGGTCATGGAGAATTTTGATGAAAGGGTTCATGGAGCATTGTGCTGAAAGTGGTCATGGATCTTTGTGATGACATGCAGCAGGGAGCATTGTGATGACAAGGGCCATGGATCATTGTGATGACAGTGGTTATGGAGCATTGTGATGAAAGGTGTCATGGCTCATTGTGATGACAGGGGGCCTGGAGCATTGTGATGACAGGGTTCATGGGGCATTATGATGACAAGGGCCTTGGAGCATTGTGATGAAAGTGGTCATATGGCATTTTGCATGATAGGGGCCATGGAACATTGTGATGACAAGTGTCATGGAGCCTTGTAATGACAGGGTGCATGGAACATTGTGATGTCACCGCCATGTAGCATTTTAGACAAGGGTCAAGGAGTATTGTGATGATAGGTGCGTGGAACATTGCGAAGACAGGTGTCATGGAGCATTGTGATGATAAGGGCATGGAGCCTTGTGATGACAGGGGGCATGGAACATTGTAATGAAAGGGGGCATGGAGCATTGTGATGACAGGGGGCATGAAGCATTGTGATGAAAAGGGCATGGAGCATTGTGAGACAAGTCTCATGGAGCATTGTGTTGAGAGTGGGCTTGGAGCATTGTGGTGACAGGGGGCATGAAACTTTGTGATGACAATGGCATGGAGCATTGTGAGAAAAGTGTTAAGGAGAGTTGTGATGAAAGGGGTCATGGAAGACTCTGATTACAGGGGACATGGAGCATTGTAATGAGAAAGACAAGTAGCATTGTGATGACATGGCTCAGGGAGCATTGTGGGGAAATGTGTCATGGGGCATTGTGATGACAGGGGTTATGGAGAATTGTGATGAAAGCGGCCATGGAACATTGTGATGAAAGGTGTCAAGGATCATTGTGATTACAGGGATCATGGAGCATTGTGATGACAAGCGCCAAGGATCACTGTGAGGAAACGGGGAATGGAGAATTGTTATCAAAGGGGTCATGGATCATTGTGATTACAGTGGTCATGGGGCCTTGTGATGACAAGCGCCATGGAGCTTTGTGATGACAAGAGCCATGGAGCATTGTAAGGAAAGGGGTCATGGAGCATCGTGATGAACGTGGTCATGGAGCTTTGTTATGACAATGTTCATGGCGCATTTTGATGAAACGGGTCATGGAGCATTGTGATGGAAGTGGTCATGGGGCATTGTGATGAGAAGGGCCATGGAGCATTGTGATGAAAGGGTTCATGGAGCACTGTGATGATAAGGGCATGGAGCCTTGTGATCAAATGGTCATGGAGCATTGTGATGAAAAGGGGTCATGGAGCATTGTGATGAAAAGGGCACATGGAGCATTGTGATGAAAGTGGTCATGGAGCATTGTGATGAAAGACCTCTGGGAGCATTGTGATGAAAGGCGCCATGGGCATTCTGATGACAAGGGGTCATGGAGCATTGTGATGGCAAGCGCCATGGGACATTCTGATGGCATGAACCATGGAATATTGTGATGAAAAGGGTCATGGACCACCGTGCTGAATGTGGTCATGGAGCATTGTGATGCACAGCGCCATGGAGCATTGTGATGACAAGCGTCATGGAGCTTTGTGATTAAATGTCTCATGGAACATTGTGATGACAGGGGTCGTGGAGCACTGTGATTACATTGAACATGGAGCATTGTGATGACAAAGGCCATGGAGCATTGTGATGAGAAGGGCATGGAGCATTGTGATGACAAAAGTCATAGAGCAGTGCGATGAAAGGATTAATGGAGCATTGTGATGAAAGGGGTCATGGAGCATTGTGATGGCAGGGGGCATGGAGCACTGTGATGAAAGGGGTTATGGAGCACTGTGATTACAGGGGTAATTGTGATGCATTGTGATGAAAGGGGACATGAGACAGGGGTAATGGAGCATTCTGATGAAAGTTTTCATGGCTCATTGTGATGAAAAGTGGCATGGAGC
The DNA here is from genome assembly GCF_965194825.1 of Balaenoptera physalus. Lineage (NCBI taxonomy): Eukaryota > Metazoa > Chordata > Mammalia > Artiodactyla > Balaenopteridae > Balaenoptera > Balaenoptera physalus. The sequence goes on along the minus strand of NW_028126091.1, from coordinate 343,330 downwards.
ATTGTGAGGAAAAGGGTTATGGAGCACTGTGATTACAGGGGTAATTTAGAGCATTGTGATAAACGGGGACATGGAGCAATTTGATGACAGGGGTCATGGGGCATTGTGTTGACAATGGTCTTGGCGCATTTTGATGAAACGGGTCACGGAGCACTGTGATGGAAGGGGTCATGGAGCATTGTGATGACAGGGGTCATGGGGCATTGTGATGATAAGGGCATGGAGCATTGTGATGACAGTGGTCACGGAACATTGTGACGATAAGGGCATGGAGCCTAGTGAGGGACAGTCTAGCGGTCTTGGGACTAAATTCAGTGCCTGAGGTAGGCACAGCATAAGGTCTTTAGTTAGCATAAGACGTAGGATATTAACTCGGGACAGGGTTAGGGTGAAGGCTAGGAATCGTGTCAGGAAATGACCTAAGGATAGTGTGAAGACCTTTGTTACTGAGAATATCAGGGCCTTATTCAGAACCAGTGTTAGGGCTTCAGGTAGGGACAGTATCAGGGCCTGACTTAGGGAGAGCGACAGGGTCTGAGTGAGGCCTAATGTCAGGCCCTCAGCTGGGGACACTGTCAGGGAGTGACTTAGGAGCAGCATCAGTGCCTTTGTTGGATCAGCTTTAGGCTCTTAGTTAAAGATGACCAGAGCCCTAGTTAGTCACAGCGTCAAGGCCTCAGTTAGGGAAAGCTTCAGGGCCTGAGTTACGGACAGCCTCAGGTCTTCACTTAAAGACAGCGACAGGGCTTTCTTAGGGAGAGTGTCAAGACCTTGGTTAGAAATGGGTCAGGATATAATCTCAGGAGAGTGTCAGGATTTTAATTATTGCTGGCAGCAGATCCTATATTAGGGACAGATTCTGGGCCTTTGTTAGAGACAGTGTCATGGCCTTAGTTAGGAGTAGTCAGGGCCTTAGTTAGGGAGAGCATTAGGGTTTCAGTCAGCATAAGATGCAGGAGATTATCTCGGGACAGAGTCAGGTTCCAGGCCAGAGATAGTGAAAGGAAATGACCAAGGGATAACGAGAAGACCTTAGTCATTGAGAGCATCAGGGCCTTAGTTAGCAGCAGCGTGAGGGCCTTAATCAGGACCAGTGCCAGGGCTTGATGTACGGACAGCGTCAGAGCCTAACTAAGGTACAGCAACAGGGCCTAAGTGAGGCCTATCTTTGGGGCCTGAGTAAGGGACAGTATCAGGGCATGACTTAGGAGCAGCATAAAGGCCTCTGTAGGATCAGCATTAGGGTCTTCGTTAAAGATATTATCAGGGCCTCTGTTAGGGACAGCCTCAAGGTCTCACTTAGGGACAGCGTCAGGGCTTACTTTGGGAAAGTTTCAGGACCTTGGTAAGACATGGGTCAGGATATTAGCTCAGGATAATGTCAGGTGTTCAAATATTGACGGCAGCAGGGCCTTAGTTAGAGTCAGTGTCAGGCCTAAGTTCGGACTAGCATCAGAGCCTTTGTTAGGTACAGTGTCAGTGACGGAGTTAGGTGTAGTGTCAGGGCCTTAGTTAGGGACAGTGTCAGGACCTGTGTTAGGACGAGCCTCCAGGCCTCACTTAGGGACGGGTTCACGGCCTCGGACCTAAATTCAGGGCCTCATTTAGGGACAGAATCACAGATTTAGCTAGCATAAGAGGATCTACAGCTGAAAGCAACTTGAACACCACCACAAGCAGATGCAGAAGTGAACCATGCACGCTCCTATGAAGGACTATTCTACAGCAGTTGAGTACATTTTGTTTAAAGTTAGTAACACTATAAAAATTATGTTTTTAAGAAAACCATATTCAGAAGATGAAAGAATCTCGTTCTAAAGAATCTCTTTAGCTAATCTCGACATTAGCTAAAGAGAAGCTTAGGTTAAGATCTAGGGATAGTGTCAGGAAATGACTTAGGGATAGTGTCAAGACCTTGGTTACTTAGAGCATCAGGGCCTAATTAAGGACCAGTGAGTGTCAGGGCTTCGGGTAGGGACAGCGTCAGAGCCTGACTTAGGGAGAGCGACAGGGCCTGAGTGAGGCCTAGCGTCAGGGCCTTAGCTAGGGACAGTGTCAGCGCATGACTTAGGAGCAACATAAGAGTCACGGTAGGATCAGCCTCAGGGGCTATGTTAAAGATATTATCAGGGCCTCTGTGAGGGACAGCCTCAAGGCCTCACTTAGGGAGAGCATCAGGGCTTCCTTAGGGAGAGTTTCAGGACCTTGGTAAGAGATGAGTTAGGATATTAGCTCAGGATAATGTCAGGACTTTAGATATTGATGGTAGCAGGGCCTAAGTAAGGGACAGTGTCAAGGCGTTAGTTAGGAGTAGCGGGCCCCTGATAGGTCCAGTGTCAGGTCCTCAGTTAGCAATAGTGTTAGGGCCTTAGTTAGGGACAGTGTCAGGGCCAGATGTAGGACGAGCATCTAGGCCTTAGTTCGGGACAGTTTCACGGTCTTGGGACTAAATTCAGTGCCTGAGGCAGGCACAACCTAAGGGCTTCAGTTAGCATAAGAGGCAGGACATTAGCTAGTGACAGTGTCAGTTTAGCATGTAGGGATAGTGTCAGGAAATGACCTAAGGATAGTGTGAAGACCTTTGTTACTGAGACTCTCAGGGCCTTATTCAGAACCAGTGTTAGGGCTTCAGATAGGGACAACATCAGAGCCTGACTTAGGGAGAGCAATAGGGTCTGAGTGAGGCCTAGCGTCAGACCCTTAGCTGGGGACACTGTCAGGGCATGACTTAGGAGCAGCATCCCGGCCTCTGTTGGATCAGCCTTAGGGTCTTAGTTAAAGACATGATCAGTGTGTGAGTTAGTCACAGCATCAAGGCCTGAGTTAGTTAGGGAAAGCTGCAGGGCCTCACTTAAGGACAGCGTCAGGGCTTACTTTGGGAGAGTTTCAGGACCTTGGTAAGACATGGGTCAGGATATTAGCTCCGGATAATGTCAGGACTTTAGATATTGATGGCAGCAGCCCTTAGTTAGAGACAGTGTCAGGCCCTGAGTTACGACTAGCATCAGAGCCTTTGTTAGGTACACTTTACGGGACTGAGTTAGGAGTAGAGTCAGGGCCTTAGTTAGTGACAGTGTCAGGGCCTGACTTCGGGAGAGCGACAGGGCCTGAGTGAGGCCTAGCGTCAGGCCCTTTGCTGGGCACACTGTCAGGGCATGACTTTGGAGCAGCATCAGTGTCTTTGCTGGATCAGCATTAAGGTCTTGGTGAAATACATAATCAGGGCCTGAGTTAGTCACAGCTTCAAGGCTTCAGTTAAGGAAAGCTTCAGGGCCTGAGTTAGGGACAGCCTCAGGTCTTCACTTACGGACAGCGTCCGGGCTTACTTTGGGACAGTTTCAGGACCTTGGAAAGACATAGGTCAGGATATTAGCTCAGGATAATGTCAGGACTTTACATACTGATGGCAGCAGGGCCTTAGTTACAGACACATTGAGGGCCTGATTTAGGCCTAGCATCAGTGGCTTTGTTAGGTACAGTGTAAGGGACTGAGTTAGGAGTAGTGTCAGGGCCTTGCTTAGGGACAGTGTCAGGGTCTGAGTTAGGTGTACTGTCAGAGACCTAGTTAGGGACAGTGCTAGGGCCTGAGTTACGATTCGTGTCAAGGCCTTATTTAGGACCAATTTCAGGGCCTTAGTTTGGACTAGCATCAGAGCCGTTCTTAGGAATCGTATGAGGGCCTGAGTTAGGCGTACTGTCAGGGCCTTAGCTAGGGACAGTATTAGGGCGTGAGTTAGGATTAGTGTCAAGGCCTTATTTAAGACCAATTTTAGGGGTTTAGTTTGGACTAGCAACAGAGCCTTTGTTAGGTATCATTTTTGGGCCTCAGTTAGGTGTAGTGTCAGGGCCATTGTTAGGGACAGTATTAGGGCCTAACTTAGGTGAAGTTCAGGGCCTTAGCTAGGGAAAGGGTCAGGGCCTTAGTAAGGGATATTATCAGGACCTGAATTAGCAGTAGTGTCAAAAATACTTAGTGAGGAAAGTTAGGAATAAGTCAGGACTCAGGCCCTGACACTGTCCTTAACTAAGGCTCTGACAGTACTCGTAACACAGGCCCTGATCTGATTCCTATCATAGGCCCTGGCACTGGTCTTATCTAAGGCCCGGACATTGGCCCTAACTAAAGCTGTGACGCTACTCTCAACTCAGGCACTGACACTGTCCCTAACAAAGCCTCTGACACTACTCCTAACTCAGGCCCTGACACTGTCTCTAACTAAGGCCCTGATACTACTACGAACTCAGCACTGGCACTGTCCCTAACTTAGGTCCTGACACTACTCCTAACTCAGGAACTGACACTGTCACTAACTATGACCCTGACACTGTTCATAACTCACACCCTAACACTACTCCTAAATCATGCCGTGGCAATGTCCCTAACTAAGGCCTTCACACTATTTCTTACTCAGACACTGATACAATACCGAAGGAAGGCCCTGACATTATTCCTAACTCAGGCCCTGGAAAGGTCCCTAACTAAGGCCGACAAAACTCCTAACTCAGGCACTGACACTGTCCCAAAATAAGGCCCTGAATCTATTCCTAACTGAGGCGCTGATACAATACTTAACGAAGACACTGATGCTACTCCTAACTAAGGCCCTGACACTACTCCTAACTCAGGCAATGACACAGTCCATAACTAAGGCCCTGACACTATTCCCAACTCAGGCACTGACAGTGTACGTACCTAAAACCCTGACTCTACAGCTAACTCAGGCACTGACAGTGTCCCTAACAAGGGCCCTCACACTACTCCCAACTCAGTCACTGACATTTTCCCTAATTGAGGCAATGATACTACTCCCAACTCAGGAACTAAGGCTCTGGATCATTTTGATGACAAGCGCCATGGAGCACTGTGATGACAAGGGTCATGGAGTATTGTGATGACAAGTGCATGGAGCATTGTGATGACAAGCGCCATGGAGAATTGTGATGACAGGGGTCATGGAGAATTGTGATGACAAGGGCCATGGAGCATTGTGATGACAGAGTTCATGGGGCATTGTGATGAAAGTGGTCATGGAGCATTGTGATGAAAATGGTCATGGAGCATTGTGATGAAAGTGGTCATGGAGGATTGTGATGAAAAGCGCTATGGAGCATTGTGATGACAGGGGCCATGGAGCATTGTGAGGACAAGTGCCATGGAGCATTGTGATGATAGGAGTCATGGGGCATTGTGATGACAGGGATCTTGGAGCTTTGTGGTGAAAGGGGTCATGGAACATTGTGATTACAACGTCCTGGAGCATTGTGATGACAAGGTTCATGGAGCATTGTGATTCCAACCACCATGGATCATTTTGTTTAGTGGGGTAATGGAGCATTGTCATGAAAGGGGTTATGGATCATTGTGATTACAGGGAATCAAGGAGCATTGTTTTTTTTTGTTTTTTTTGTTTTTTTTTTAACATCTTTATTGAAGTATATTTGCCTTACAATGGTGTGTTAGCTTCTGCTTTATAACAAAGTGAATCAGTTATACATATACAATATGTTCCCATTTCTCTTCCCTCTTTCATCTGCCTCCCTCCCACCCTCCCCATCCCATCCCTCTAGGTGGTCACAAAGCACCCAGCTGATCTCCCTGTGCTATGCGGCTGCTTCCCACTAGTTATCTATTTTACATTTGGTAGTGTATATATGTCCATGACACTCTCTTACCCTGTCACATCTCACCCCACCCCCTCCCCATATCCTCAAGTCCATTCTCTAGTAGGTCTGTGTCTTTATTCCCGTCTTGCCACTAGGTTCTTCATGGCCTTTTTTTTTTTTTTCCCTTAGATTCCGTATATATGTGTTAGCATACTGTATTTGTTTTTCTCTTTCTGACTTACTTCACTCTGTATGACAGACTCTAACTCCATCCACCTCATTACAAATACCTCCATTTCATTTCTTTTTATGGCTGAGTAATATTCCATTGTATATATGGGCCACATCTTCTTTATCCATTCATCTGTCGATGGACATTTAGGTTGCTTCCATGTCCTGGCTATTGTAAATAGAGCTGCAATGAACATTTTGGTATATGACTCTTTTTGACCTATGGTTTTCTCAGGGTATATGCCCAGTAGTGGGATTGCTGGGTCATATGGTAGTTCTATTTGTAGTTTTTTAAGGAACCTCCATACTGTTCTCCATAGTGGCTGTATCAATTTACATTCCCACCAACAGTGCAAGAGTGTTCCCTTTCCTCCACACCCTCTCCAGCATTTATCGTTTCTAGATTTTTTGATGATGGCCATTCTGACCGGTGTGAGATGATATCTCATTGTAGTTTTGATTTGCATTTCTCTAATGATTAATGATGTTGAGCATTCTTTCATGTGTCTGTAGGCCATCTGTATATCTTCTTTGGAGAAATGTCTATTTAGGTCTTCGGCCCATTTTTGGATTGGGTTGTTCGTTTTTTTGTTATTGAGCTGCATGAGCTGCTTGTAAATCTTGGAGATTAATCCTTTGTCAGTTGCTTCATTTGCAAATATTTTCTCCCATTCTGATGATTGTCTTTTGGTCTTGTTTATGGTTTCCTTTGCTGTGCAAAAGCTTTTAAGTTTCATTAGGTCCCATTTGTTTATTTGTGTTCTTATTTCCATTTCTCTGGGAGCTGGGTCAAAAAGAATCTTGCTGTGATGTATGTCATAGAGTGTTCTGCCTATGTTTTCCTCTAAGAGTTTGATAGTGTCTGCCCTTACACTTAGGTCTTTAATCCATTTTGAGTTTATTTTTGTGCATGGTGTCAGGGAGTGTTCTAATTTCATACTTTTACATGTACCTGTCCAATTTTCCTAGCACCACTTATTGAAGAGGCTGTCTTTTCTCCACTGTATATGCTTGCCTCCTTTATCAAAAATAAGGTGCCCATATGTGTGTGGGTTTATCTCTGGGCTTTCCATCCTGTTCCATTGATCTATGTTTCTGTTTTTGTGCCAGTACCAAACTGTCTTGATTACTGAAGCTTTGTAATATAGTCTGAAGTCAGGGAGCCTGATTCCCCCAGCTCCATTTTTCGTTCTCAAGATTGCTTTGGCTCTTCGGGGTCTTTTGTGTTTCCATACAAATTGTGAAATTTTTTGTTCTAGTTCTGTGAAAAATGCCAGTGGTAGTTTGATAGGGATTGCATTGAATCTGTAGATTGCTTTGGGTAGTAGAGTCATTTTCACAATGTTGATTCTTCCAATCCAGGAACATGGTATATCTCTCCATCTATTTGTATCATCTTTAATTTCTTTCATCAGTGTCTTATACTTTTCTGCATACAGGTCTTTTGTCTCCTTAGGTAGGTTTATTCCTAGATATTTTATTCTTTTAGTTGCAATGGTAAATGGGAGTGTTTTCTTAATTTCACTTTCATATTTTTCGTCATTATTGTATAGAAATGCAAGAGATTTCTGTGCATTAATCTTGTATCCTGCTACTTTACCAAATTCATTGATTAGCTCTAGGAGTTTTCTGGTAGCATCTTTAGGATTCTCTATGTATAGTATCATGTCATCTGCAAATAGTGACAGCTTTACTTCTTCTTTTCCGATTTGGATTCCTTTTGTTTCTTTGTCTTCTCTGATTGCTGTGGCTAACACTTCCAAAACTATGTTGAATAATAGTGGTGAGAGTGGGCAACCTTGTCTTGTTCCTGATCTTAGTGGAAATGGTTTCAGTTTTTCACCATTGAGGACAATGTTGGCTGTGGGTTTGTCATATATGGCCTTTATTATGTTGAGGAAAGTTCCCTCTATGCCTACTTTCTGCAGGGCTTTTATCATAAATGGGTGTTGAATTTTGTCAAAAGCGTTCTCTGCATCTATTGAGATGATCATATGGTTTTTCTCCTTCAATTTGTTAATATGATGTATCACATTGATTGATTTGCGTATATTGAAGAATCCTTGCATTCCTGGGATAAACCCCACTTGATCATGGTGTATGATCCTTTTAATGTGCTGTTGGATTCTGTTTGCTAGTATTTTATTGAGGATTTTTGCATCTATGTTCATCAGTGATATTGGCCTGTAGTTTTCTTTCTTTGTGACATCTTTGTCTGGTTTTGGTATCAGGGTGATGGTGGCCTCGTAGAATGAGTTTGGGAGTGTTCCTCCCTCTGCAATATTTTGGAAGAGTTTGAGAAGGATAGGTGTTAGCTCTTCTCTAAATGTTTGATAGAATTCACCTGTGAAGCCATCTGGTCCTGGGCTTTTGTTTGTTGGAAGGTTTTTAATCACAGTTTCAATTTCAGTGCTTGTGATTGGTCTGTTCATATTTTCTATTTCTTCCTGGTTCAGTCTCGGCAGTTTGTGCATTTCTAAGAATCTGTCCATTTCTTCCAGGTTGTCCACTGTATTGGCATAGAGTTGCTTGTAGTAATCTGTCATGATCTTTTGTATTTCTGCAGTGTCAGTGGTTACTTCTCCTTTTTCATTTCTAATTCTATTGATCTGAGTCTTCTCCCTTTTTCTCTTGATGAGTCTGGCTAATGGTTTATCAATTTTGTTTATCTTCTCAAAGAACCAGCTTTTAGTTTCATTGATTTTTGCTATTGTTTCCTTCATTTCTTTTTCATTTATTTCTGACTTGATCTTTATAATTTCTTTCCTTCTGCTGGCTTTGGGGTTTTTTTGTTCTTCTTTCTCTAATTGCTTTAGGTGCAAGGTTAGGTTGTTTATTCGAGATGTTTCCTGTTTCTTGAGGTAGGCTTGTATTGCTATAAACTTCCCTCTTAGCAGTGCTTTTGCTGCGTCCCATAGGTTTTGGGTCGTCGTATCTCCATTGTCATTTGTTTCTAGGTATTTTTTGATTTCCCCTTTGATTTCTTCAGTGATCACATCGTTATTAAGTAATGTATTGTGTAGCCTCCATGTGTTTGTATTTTTTACAGATCTTTTCCTGTAATTGATATCTAGTCTCATAGCGTTGTGGTCGGAAAAGATACTTGATACGATTTCAATTTTCTTAAATTTACCAAGGCTTGATTTGTGACCCAAGATATGATCTATCCTGGAGAATGTTCCATGAGCAGTTGAGAAAAATGTGTATTCTGTTGTTTTTGGGTGGAATGTCCTATAAATATCAATTAAGTCCATCTTGTTTAATGTATCATTTAAAGCTTGTGTTTCCTTATTTATTTTCATTTTGGATGATCTGTCCATTGGTGAGAGTTGGGGTGTTAAAGTCCCCTAGTACGATTGTGTTGCTGTCGATTTCCCCTTTTATGGCTGTTAGTATTTGCCTTATGTATTGAGGTGCTCCTATGTTGGGTGCATAAATATTTACAATTGTTATACCTTCCTCTTGGATCGATCCCTTGATCATTATATAGTGTCCTTCTTTGTCTCTTGTAATAGTCTTTATTTTAAAGTCTATTTTGTCTGATATGAGAATTGCTACTCCAGCTTTCTTTTGATTTCCATTTGCATGGAATATCTTTTTCCATCCCCTCACTTTCAGTCTATATGTGTCTCTAGGTCTGAAGTGGGTCTCTTGTAGACAGCATATATATGGGTCTTGTTTTTGTATCCATTCAGCCAGCCTGTGTCTTTTGGTGGGAGCATTTAATCCATTTACATTCAAGGTAATTATCGATAGGTATGTTCCTATTCCCATTTTCTTAAATGTTTTGCGTTTGTTATTGTAGGTCTTTTCCTTCTCTTGTGTTTCTTGCCTAGAGAAGTTCCTTTAGCATTTGTTGTAAAGCTGGTTTGGTGGTACTGAACTCTCTCAGCTTTTGCTTGTCTGTAAAGGTTTTAATTTCTCCATCAAATCTGAATGAGATCCTTGCTGGGTAGTGTAATCTTGGTTGTAGGTTTTTCTCCTTCATCACTTTAAGTATATCCTGCCACTCCCTTCTGGCTTGCAGAGTTTCTGCTGAAAGATCACATGTTAACCTTATGGGGATTCCCTTGTGTGTTATTTGCTTTTTTTCCCTTGCTGCCTTTAATATGTTTTCCTTATATTTAATTTTTGACAGTTTGATTAATATGTGTCTTGGTGTGTTTCTCCTTGGGTTTATCCTGTATGGGACTCTCTGTGCTTCCAGGACTTGATTAACTATTTCCTTTCCCATATTAGGGAAGTTTTCAACTATAATCTCTTCAAATATCTTCTCAGTCCCTTTCTTTTTCTCTTCTTCTTCTGGGATCCCTATAATTCGAATGTTGGTGCATTTAATGTTGTCCCAGAGGTCTCTGAGACTGTCCTCAGTTCTTTTCATTCTTTTCTCTTTATCCTGCTCTGCAGTAGTTATTTCCACCATTTTATCTTCCAGGTCACTTATCCTTTCTTCTGCCTCAGTTATTCTGCTATTGATCCCATCTAGAGTATTTTTAATTTCATTTATTGTGGTTTTCATCATTGCTTGGTTCCTCTTTAGTTCTTCTATGTCCTTGTTAAATGTTTCTTGCATTTTGTCTATTCTATTTCCAAGATTTTGGATCATCCTTACTATCATTATTCTGAATTCTTTTTCAGGTAGACTACCTATTTCCTCTTCATTTGTTAAGTCTGGTATGTTCTGACCCTGCTCCTTCATCTGCTGTGTGTTTTTCTGTCGTCTCATTTTGCTTATCTTACTGTGTTTGGGGTCTCCTTTTCACAGGCTGCAGGTTCGTAGTTCCTGTTGTTTTTGGTATCTGTCCCCAGTGGCTAAGGTTGGTTCAGTGGGTTGTGTAGGCTTCCTGGTGGAGGGAACTAGTGCCTGAGCTCTGGTGGATGAGGTTGGATCTTGTCTTTCTGGTGGGCACGTCCACGTCTGGTGGTGTATTTTGGGGTGTCTGTGGCCTTCTTATGATTTTAGGCAGCCTCTCTGCTAATGGATGGGGCTGTGTTCCTGTGTTTCTAGTTGTTTGGCATAGGGTGTCCAGCACTGTAGCTTGCTGGTCGTTGAGTGAAGCTGGGTCTTGATGTTGAGATGGAGATCTCTGAGAGATTTTTGCCGTTTGGTATTACGTGGAGCTGGGAGGTCTCTTGTGGACCAGTGTCCTGAAGTTGGCTCTCCCACCTCAGAGGCACGGCCCTGATGCCTGGCTGGAGCACCAAGAGCCTTTCGTCCACACGGCTCAGAGTAAAAGGGAGAAAAATTAGAAAGAAAGAAAGAAAGAAAGAAAGAAAGAAAGAGGCTATAATATAGTGAAATAAAATAAAGCTATTGTAAAGCAAAGCTATACAGACAAAATCGCACCCAGAAGCATATACATATACACTCACAAATAAAAGGAAAAGGGGAAAAATTAATATATCCTGCTCCCAAAGTCCACCTCCTGAATTTGGGATGATTCGTTGTCTATTCAGATATTCAACAGATGCAGGCACATCAAGTTGTTTGTGGAGTTTTAATCCGTTGCCTCTAAGGCTGCTGGGAGAGATTTCCCCTTATCTTCCCTGTTCGCACAGCTCCTGGGGTTCAGCTTTGGATTTGGTCCCGCCTCTGCGTGTAGGTCGCCTGAGGGCGTCTATTCCCCGCCCAGACAGGACGGGGTTAAAGGAGCAGCTGCTTCGGGGGCTCTGGCTCACTCAGGCCGCGGGGAGGGAGGTGTACAGAGGAGGCGGGGTGAGCCTGCGGCGGCCGAGGCCAGCATGACGTTGCACCAGCCTGAGGCGGGCAGTGCGTTCTCCTGGGGAACTTGTCCCCGGATCACGGGACCCTGGCAGTGGCGGGCTGCACAGGCTCCCGGGAGGGGCGATGTGGAGAGTGACCTGTGCTCACACACAGGCTTTTTGGAGGTGGTAGCAGCAGCCCCAGCGTCTCACGCCCGTCTCTGGGGTCCGTGCTGATCGCCGCGGCTCGCGCCTTTCTCTGGATTTCATTTAGGCGGCACTCTGAATCCCCTCTCCTTGCGCTCAGTGAAACAAAGAGGCAAGAAAAAGTCTCTTGCCTCTTCGGCAGCTGCAGACCTTTTCCCGGTCTCCCTCCCAGCCAGCTGTGGTGCGCTAACCCCTTCAGGCTGTGTTCACGCCACCAGCCCCAGTCCTCTCCCTGCGATCCGACCGAGGCCCGAGCCTCAGCTCCCAGACCCGCCCGCCGAGCAGACAAGCCTCTCGGGCTGGTGAGTGCTGCTCGGCGCTGAGCCTCTGTGCGGCAGTCTCTCCGTTTTTTCCTCTGCGACCCTGTTGCTGTGGGGTCTGCGCTGATCGCCGCGGCTCGCGCCCTTCTCTGGAGTTCGTTTAGGCGGCGCTCTGAATCCCCTCTCCTTGCGCGCCGCGAAACAAAGAGGCAAGAAAAAGTCTCTTGCCTCTGCGGCAGCTGCAGACTTTTTCCCGGTCTCCCTCCCAGCCAGCTGTTGTGCGCTAATCCCTTCAGGCTGTGTTCACGCCGCCAGCCTCAGTCCTCTCCCTGCGATCCGACCGAAGCCGAGCCTCAGCTCCCAGCCCCGCCCGCCCCGGCGGGGGAGCAGACAAGCCTCTTGGGTTGCTGAGTGCTGCTCGGCGCCGATCCTCTGTGCGGGAATCTCTCCATTTTTCCCTCTGGCCCCTGTTGCTGTTGGTTCCGCGCTGGTAGCTGCGGCTCTCGCCCGTCTCTGGAGTTCGTTTAGGCGGCGCTCTGAATCCCCTCTCCTCACGCACCAGGAAACAAAGAGGGAAGAAAAAGTCTCTTGCCTCTTCGGCAGCTGCAGACTTTTTCCCGGACACCCTCTCGGCCAGCTGTGGTGCACTAACCCCTTCAGGCTGTTTTCACGCCGCCAACCCCAGTCCTCTCCCTGCGATCCGACCAAAGCCCGAGCCTCAGCTCCCAGCCCCGCCCGCCCCGGCGGGTGAGCAGACAAGCCTCTCGGGCTGGAGAGTGCTGGTCGGCACCGCTCCTCCGTGCGGGAACCTCTCCGCTTTGCCCTCCGCACCCGTGTGGCTGCGCTCTCCTCCGTGGCTCCGAAGCTTCCCCCCTCTGCCACCCGCAGTCTCTGCCCGCGAAGGGGCTTCCTAGTGCGTGGAAATCTTTCCTGCTTCACGGCTCCCTCCCACTGGTGCAGGTGCCGTCCCTATTCTTTTGTCTCTGTTATTTCTTTTTTCTTTTGCCCTACCCAAGTACGAGGGGAGTTTCTTGCCTTTTTGGAGGTCGGACGTTTTCTGCCTGTGTTCAGTGGGTGTTCTGTAGGAGCAGTTCCACGTGTAGATGTATTTCTACTGTATCTGTGGGAAGGAAGGTGATCTCCGCATCTTACTCTTCCCTAGAATTAATTTTAATAAATGTTGATTAATTGCAGTTTGACTTGTGTTTTGAAAAACAAAGGCGTCCCAAAGTATTTGGCCGCTTTTCCTCAGTCACTGTCAGGAGCATTGTTTTGACAAGCTCCAGGGATCATTGTGATGAAAGGGGAAAAGGAGAATTGTGATGAAAGGAATCATGGATCATTGTGATGACAGGGATCATGGAGCATTGTGATGACAATGGTCATGGAGAATTTTGATGAAAGCGGTCATGGAGCATTGTGCTGAAAATGGTCATGGATCTTTGTGATGACATGCACCAGGGAGCATTGTGATGACAAGGGTCATGGAGAATTGCGATGACAAGTGCGTGGCGCATTGTGATGACAGGGGTCATGGAGAATTGTGATGACAAGGGCCATGGAGCATTGTGATGACAGAGTTCATGGGGCATTGTGATGAAAGTGGTCATGGAGCATTGTGATGAAAATGGTCATGGAGCATTGTGATGACAGGGGTCATGGAGCATTGTGAGGACAAGTGCCCTGGAGCATTGTGATGATAGGAGTCATGGGGCATTGTGATGACAGGGATCTTGGAGCTTTGTGGTGAAAGGGGTCATGGAACATTGTGATTACAACGACCTGGAGCATTGTGATCACAATCACCATGGATCATTGTGATTCGTGGGGTAATGGAGCCTTGTCATGAAAGGGGTCATGGATCATTGTGATTACAGGGAATCGAGGAGCATTGTTTTGACAAGCTGCAGGGATCATTGTGATGAAACGGGAAAAGGAGAATTGTGATGAAAGGAATCATGGATCATTGTGATGACAGGGATCATGGAGCATTGTTATGACAAGAGCGAAGGAGCACTGTGATGACAAGGGCCATGGATCATGGTGATGACAGGGGTCAGGGAGCATTGTAATGACAGGGCTCATGGAGCATTGTGATGACAATGGTCATGGAGAATTTTGATGAAAGGGGTCATGGAGCATTGTGCTGAAAGTGGTCATGGATCTTTGTGATGACATGCACCAGGGAGCATTGTGATGACAAGGGCCATGGATCATTGTGATGACAGTGGTTATGGAGCACTGTGATGAAAGGTGTCATGGCTCATTGTGATGACAGGGGGCCTGGAGCATTGTGATGACAGGGTTCATGGGGCATTGTGATGACAAGGGCCTTGGAGCATTGTGATGAAAGTGGTCATATGGCATTTTGAATGATAGGGGCCATGGAACATTGTGATGACAAGTGTCATGGAGCCTTGTAATGACAGGGTGCATGGAACATTGTGATGTCACCGCCATGTAGCATTTTAGAAAAGGGTCAAGGAGTATTGTGATGATAAGTGCGTGGAACATTGCGAAGACAGGTGTCATGGAGCATTGTGATGATAAGGGCATGGAGCCTTGTGATGACAGGGGGCATGGAACATTGTAGTGAAAGGGGGCATGGAGCATTGTGATGACAGGGGGCATGAAGCATTGTGATGAAAAGGGCATGGAGCCTTGTGAGACAAGTCTCATGGAGCATTGTGTTGAGAGTGGGCTTGGAGCATTGTGGTGACAGGGGGCATGAAACTTTGTGATGACAATGGCATGGAGCATTGTGAGAAAAGTGTTAAGGAGAGTTGAGATGAAAGGGGTCATGGAAGACTCTGATTACAGGGGACATGGAGCATTGTAATGAGAAAGACAAGTAGCATTGTGATGACATGGCTCAGGGAGCATTGTGGGGAAATGGGTCATGGGGCATTGTGATGACAGGGGTTATGGAGCATTGTGATGAAAGCGGCCATGGAACATTGTGATGAAAGGGGTCAAGGATCATTGTGATTACAGGGATCATGGAGCATTGTGATGACAAGCGCCAAGGATCACTGTGAGGAAAGGGGTAATGGAGAATTGTTATCAAAGGGGTCATGGATCATTGTAATTACAGTGGTCATGGAGCCTTGTGATGACAAGCGCCATGGAGCTTTGTGATGACAAGAGCCATGGAGCATTGTAAGGAAAGGGGTCATGGAGCATCGTGATGACCGTGGTCATGGAGCTTTGTTATGACAATGTTCATGGCGCATTTTGATGAAAGGGTTCATGGAGCATTGTGAGGGAAGGGGTCATGGGGCATTGTGATGAGAAGGGCCATGGAGCATTGTGATGAAAGGGTTCATGGAGCACTGTGATGATAAGGGCATGGAGCCTTGTGATCAAAATGGTCATGGAGCATTGTGATGAAAAGGGGTCATGGAGCATTGTGATGAACACGGCACAGGGGGCTTTGTGATGAAAGTGGTCATGGAGCATTGTGATGAAAGACCTCTGGGAGCATTGTGATGAAAGGCGCCATGGGCATTGTGATGACAAGGGGTCATGGAGCATTGTGATGGCAAGCGCCATGGGGCATTCTGATGGCATGAACCATGGAATATTGTGATGAAAAGGGTCAGGGACCACCGTGCTGAATGTGGTCATGGAGCATTGTGATGCACAGCGCCATGGAGCATTGTGATGACAAGCGTCATGGAGCTTTGTGATGAAATGTCTCATGGAACATTGTGATGACAGGGGTCTTGGAGCACTGTGATTACATTGAACATGGAGCATTGTGATGACAAAGGCCATGGAGCATTGTGATGAGAAGGGCATGGAGAATTGTGATGACAAAAGTCATAGAGCAGTGCGATGAAAGGATTAATGGAGCATTGTGATGAAAGGGGTCATGGAGCATTGTGATGACAGGGGGCATGGAGCACTGTGATGAAAGGGTTTATGGAGCACTGTGATTACAGGGGTAATTGTGATGCATTGTGATGAAAGGTTACATGAGACAGGGGTAATGGAGCATTCTGATGAAAGTTTTCATGGCTCATTGTGATGAAAAGGGGCATGGAGCATTGTGAGGAAAAGGGTTATGGAGCACTGTGATTACAGTGGTAATTTAGAGCATTGTGATAAACGGGGACATGGAGCAATTTGATGACAGGGGTCATGGGGCATTGTGAGGACATGTGCCATGGAGCATTGTGATGATAGGAGTCATGGAGCATTGTGATCACAAGAGCATGGATCATTGTGAGGCAAGGGTCATGGGCCAATGTGATGACATGGGGTATGGAGCATTGTGATGACAATGGTATGTAGCATTGATAGGACAAGGGTCATGAAGCATTGCCATGAGAGTGGTCAGGGAGCATTGGGATGCCAGGGGTCATGGAGCATTGTGTTGACAATGGTCATGGCGCATTTTGATGAAACGGGTCACGGAGCACTGTGATGGAAGGGGTCATGGAGCATTGTGATGACAGTGGTCATGGAACATTGTGATGATAAGGGCATGGAGCCTAGTGAAGGACAGTCTAGCGGCCTTGGGACTAAATTCAGTGCCTGAGGTAGGCACAGCATAAGGCCTTTAGTTAGCATAAGAGGTAGGATATTAGCTCGGGACAGGGTTAGGGTGAAGGCTAGGAATCGTGTCAGGAAATGACCTAAGGATAGTGTGAAGACCTTTGTTACTGAGAATATCAGGGCCTTATTCAGAACCAGTGTTAGGGCTTCAGGTAGGGACAGTATCAGGGCCTGACTTAGGGAGAGCGACAGGGTCTGAGTGAGGCCTAATGTCAGGCCCTCAGCTGGGGACACTGTCAGGGAGTGACTTAGGAGCAGCATCAGTGCCTTTGTTGGATCAGCTTTAGGCTCTTAGTTAAAGATGACCAGAGCCCTAGTTAGTCACAGTGTCAAGGCCTCAGTTAGGGAAAGCTTCAGGGCCTGAGTTACAGACAGCCTCAGGTCTTCACTTAAAGACAGCGACAGGGCTTTCTTAGGGAGAGTGTCAAGACCCTGGTTAGAAATGGGTCAGGATATTATCTCAGGAGAGTGTCAGGATTTTAGTTATTGCTGGCAGCAGGGCCTATATTAGGGACAGATTCTGGGCCTTTGTTAGAGACAGTGTCATGGCCTTAGTTAGGAGTAGTCAGGGCCTTAGTTAGGGAGAGCATTAGGGTTTCAGTCAGCATAAGATGCAGGAGATTATCTCGGGACAGAGTCAGGTTCCACGCCAGAGATAGTGAAAGGAAATGACCAAGGGATAACGAGAAGACCTTAGTCATTGAGAGCATCAGGGCCTTAGTTAGCAGCAGCGTGCGGGCCTTAATCAGGACCAGTGCCAGGGCTTGATGTACGGACAGCGTCAGAGCCTAACTAAGGTACAGCAACAGGGCCTAAGTGAGGCCTATCTTTGGGGCCTGAGTAAGGGACAGTATCAGGGCATGACTTAGGAGCAGCAGAAAGGCCTCTGTAGGATCAGCATAAGGGTCTTCGTTAAAGATAGTATCAGGGCCTCTGTTAGGGACAGCCTCAAGGTCTCACTTAGGGACAGCGTCAGGGCTTACTTTGGGAAAGTTTCAGGACCTTGGTAAGACATGGGTCAGGATATTAGCTCAGGATAATGTCAGGTGTTCAGATATTGACGGCAGAAGGGCCTTAGTTAGAGGCAGTGTCAGGCCTAAGTTCGGACTAGCATCAGAGCCTTTGTTAGGTACAGTGTCAGTGACGGAGTTAGGTGTAGTGTCAGGGCCTTAGTTAGGGACAGTGTCAGGACCTGCGTTAGGACGAGCCTCCAGGCCTCAGTTAGGGACAGGTTCACGGCCTCGGACCTAAATTCAGGGCCTCATTTAGGGACAGAATCACAGATTTAGCTAGCATAAGAGGATCTCAAGCTGAAAGCAACTTGAACACCACCACAAGCAGATGCAGAAGTGAACCATGCACGCTCCTATGAAGGAATATTCCACAGCAGTTGAGTACATTTTGTTTAAAGTTAGTAACACTATAAAAATTATGTTTTTAAGAAAACCATATTCAGAAGATGAAAGAATCTCGTTCTAAAGAATCTCTTTAGCTAATCTCGACATTAGCTAAAGAGAAGGTTAGGTTAAGATCTAGGGATAGTGTCAGGAAATGACTTAGGGATAGTGTCAAGACCTTGGTTACTTAGAGCATCAGGGCCTAATTAAGGACCAGTGAGTGTCAGGGCTTCGGTTAGGGACAGCGTCAGAGCCTGACTTAGGGAGAGCGACAGGGCCTGAGTGAGGCCTAGCGTCAGGGCCTTAGCTAGGGACAGTGTCAGCGCATGACTTAGGAGCAACATAAGAGCCACTGTAGGATCAGCCTCAGGGGCTATGTTAAAGATATTATCAGGGCCTCTGTTAGGGACAGCCTCAAGGCCTCCCTTAGGGAGAGCATCAGGGCTTCCTTAGGGAGAGTTTCAGGACCTTGGTAAGAGATGAGTTAGGATATTAGCTCAGGGTAATATCAGGATTTTAGATATTGATGGTAGCAGGGCCTAAGTAAGGGACAGTGTCAAGGCATTAGTTAGGAGTAGCGGGCCCCTGATAGGTCCAGTGTCAGCTCCTCAGTTAGCAATAGTGTTAGGGCCTTAGTTAGGGACAGTGTCAGGGCCAGATGTAGGACGAGCATCTAGGCCTTAGTTCGGGACAGTTTCACGGTCTTGGGACTAAATTCAGTGCCTGAGGCAGGCACAACCTAAGGGCTTCAGTTAGCATAAGAGGCAGGACATTAGCTAGTGACAGTGTCGGTTTAGCATGTAGGGATAGTGTCAGGAAATGACCTAAGGATAGTGTGAAGACCTTTGTTACTGAGACTCTCAGGGCCTTATTCAGAACCCGTGTTAGGGCTTCAGGTAGGGACAGCATCAGAGTCTGACTTAGGGAGAGCAATAGGGTCTGAGTGAGGCCTAGCGTCAGACCCTTAGCTGGGGACACTGTCAGGGCATGACTTAGGAGCAGCATCCCGGCCTCTGTTGGATCAGCCTTAGGGTCTTAGTTAAAGACATGATCAGTGTCTGAGTTAGTCACAGCATCAAGGCCTGAGTTAGTTAGGGAAAGCTGCAGGGCCTCACTTAGGGACAGCGTCAGGGCTTACTTTGGGACAGTTTCAGGACCTTGGTAAGACATGGGTCAGGATATTAGCTCCGGATAATGTCAGGACTTTAGATATTGATGGCAGCAGCCCTTAGTTAGAGACAGTGTCAGGCCCTGAGTTACGACTAGCATCAGAGCCTTTGTTAGGTACACTTTACGGGACTGAGTTAGGAGTAGAGTCAGGGCCTTAGTTAGTGACAGTGTCAGGGCCTGACTTCAGGAGAGCGACAGGGCCTGAGTGAGGCCTAGCATCAGGCCCTTTGCTGGGCACACTGTCAGGGCATGACTTTGGAGCAGCATCAGCGTCTTTGCTGGATCAGCATTAAGGTCTTCGTGAAATACATAATCAGGGCCTGAGTTAGTCACAGCTTCAAGGCTTCAGTTAAGGAAAGCTTCAGGGCCTGAGTTAGGGACAGCCTCAGGTCGTCACTTACGGACAGCGTCAGGGCTTACTTTGGGACAGTTTCAGGACCTTGGAAAGACATAGGTCAGGATATTAGCTCAGGATAATGTCAGGACTTTACATACTGATGGCAGCAGGGCCTTAGTTACAGACACTTTGAGGGCCTGATTTAGGCCTAGCATCAGTGACTTTGTTAGATACAGTGTAAGGGACTGAGTTAGGAGTAGTGTCAGGGCCTTGCTTAGGGACAGTGTCAGGGTCTGACTTAGGTGTACTGTCAGAGACCTAGTTAGGGACAGTGCTAGGGCCTGAGTTACGATTCGTGTCAAGGCCTTATTTAGGACCAATTTCAGGGCCTTAGTTTGGACTAGCATCAGAGCCATTGTTAGGAATCGTATGAGGGCCTGATTTAGGCGTACTGTCAGGGCCTTAGCTAGGGACAGTGTTAGGGCCTGAGTTAGGATTAGTGTCAAGGCCTTATTTAAGACCAATTTTAGGGCTTTAGTTTGGACTAGCAACAGAGCCTTTGTTAGGTATCATTTCGGGAACGCAGTTAGGTGTAGTGTCAGGGCCATTGTTAAGGACAGTATCAGGGCCTGACTTAGGAGAAGTTCAGGGCCTTAGCCAGGGAAAGGGTCAGGGCGTTAGCAAGGGATATTATCAGGACCTGAATTAGCAGTAGTGTCAAAAATCCTTAGGGAGGAAAGTTAGGAATAAGTCAGGACTCAGGCCCTGACACTGTCCTTAACTAAGGCCCTGACACTACTCGTAACACAGGCCCTGATTTGATTCCTATCATAGGCCCTGACACTGGTCTTAACTAAGGCCCGGACACTGGCCCTAACTAAAGCTGTGACGCTACTCTTAACTCAGGCACTGACACTGTCCCTAACAAAGCCTCTGACACTACTCCTAACTCAGACCCTGACACTGTCTCTAACTAAGGCCCTGATACTACTACGAACTCAGCACTGGCCCTGTCCCTAACTTAGGCCCTGACTCTACTCCTAACTCAGGAAGTGACACTGTCACTAACTAAGGCCCTGACACTGTTCATAACTCACACCCTAACACTCCTCCTAAATCATGCCCTGGCAATGTCCCTAACTAAGGCCTTGACACTATTCCTAACTCAGGCACTGATACAATACCTAAGGAAGGCCCTGACATTACTCCTAACTCAGGCCCTGAAAAGGTCCCTAACTAAGGCCGACAAAACTCCTAACTCAGGCACTGACACTGTCCCAAAATAAGGCCCTGAATCTATTCCTAACTGAGGCGCTGATACAATACCTAACGAAGGCACTGATGCTACTCCTAACTAAGGCCCTGACACTACTCCTAACTCAGGCAATGACACAGTCCATAACTAAGGCCCTGACACTATTCCCAAATCAGGCACTGACAATGTACGTAACTAAAACCCTGACACTACACCTAACTCAGGCACTGACAGTGTCCCTAACAAGGGCCCTCACACTACTCCCAACTCAGTCACTGACATTTTCCCTAATTGAGGCAATGATACTACTCCCAACTCAGGAACTAAGGCTCTGGATCATTGTGATGACAAGCGCCATGGAGCACTGTGATGACAAGGGTCATGGAGAATTGCGATGACAAGTGCATGGCGCATTGTGATGACAGGGGTCATGGAGAATTGTGATGACAAGGGCCATGGAGCATTGTGATGACAGAGTTCATGGGGCATTGTGATGAAAGTGGTCATGGAGCATTGTGATGAAAATGGTCATGGAGCATTGTGATGACAGGGGTCATGGAGCATTGTGAGGACAAGTGCCCTGGAGCATTGTGATGATAGGAGTCATGGGACATTGTGATGACAGGGATCTTGGAGCTTTGTGGTGAAAGGGGTCATGGAACATTGTGATTACAACGACCTGGAGCATTGTGATCACAATCACCATGGATCATTGTGATTCGTGGGGTAATGGAGCATTGTCATGAAAGGGGTCATGGATCATTGTGATTACAGGGAATCGAGGAGCATTGTTTTGACAAGCTGCAGGGATCATTGTGATGAAACGGGAAAAGGAGAATTGTGATGAAAGGAATCATGGATCATTGTGATGACAGGGATCATGGAGCATTGTTACGACAAGAGCGAAGGAGCACTGTGATGACAAGGGCCATGGATCATGGTGATGACAGGGGTCAGGGAGCATTGTAATGACAGGGCTCATGGAGCATTGTGATGACAATGGTCATGGAGAATTTTGATGAAAGGGGTCATGGAGCATTGTGCTGAAAGTGGTCATGGATCTTTGTGATGACATGCACCAGGGAGCATTGTGATGACAAGGGCCATGGATCATTGTGATGACAGTGGTTATGGAGCATTGTGATGAAAGGTGTCATGGCTCATTGTGATGACAGGGGGCCTGGAGCATTGTGATGACAGGGTTCATGGGGCATTGTGATGACAAGGGCCTTGGAGCATTGTGATGAAAGTGGTCATATGGCATTTTGAATGATAGGGGCCATGGAACATTGTGATGACAAGTGTCATGGAGCCTTGTAATGACAGGGTGCATGGAACATTGTGATGTCACCGCCATGTAGCATTTTAGACAAGGGTCAAGGAGTATTGTGATGATAAGTGCGTGGAACATTGCGAAGACAGGTGTCATGGAGCATTGTGATGATAAGGGCATGGAGCCTTGTGATGACAGGGGGCATGGAGCATTGTAATGAAAGGGGGCATGGAGCATTGTGATGACAGGGGGCATGAAGCATTGTGATGAAAAGGGCATGGAGCATTGTGAGACAAGTCTCATGGAGCATTGTGTTGAGAGTGGGCTTGGAGCATTGTGGTGACAGGGGGCATGAAACTTTGTGATGACAATGGCATGGAGCATTGTGAGAAAATTGTTAAGGAGAGTTGAGATGAAAGGGGTCATGGAAGACTCTGATTACAGGGGACATGGAGCATTGTAATGAGAAAGACAAGTAGCATTGTGATGACATGGCTCAGGGAGCATTGTGGGGAAATGGGTCATGGGGCATTGTGATGACAGGGGTTATGGAGCATTGTGATGAAAGCGGCCATGGAACATTGTGATGAAAGGGGTCAAGGATCATTGTGATTACAGGGATCATGGAGCATTGTGATGACAAGCGCCAAGGATCACTGTGAGGAAAGGGGTAATGGAGAATTGTTATCAAAGGGGTCATGGATCATTGTGATTACAGTGGTCATGGAGCCTTGTGATGACAAGCGCCATGGAGCTTTGTGATGACAAGAGCCATGGAGCATTGTAAGGAAAGGGGTCATGGAGCATCGTGATGACCGTGGTCATGGAGCTTTGTTATGACAATGTTCATGGCGCATTTTGATGAAAGGGTTCATGGAGCATTGTGAGGAAAGGGGTCATGGGGCATTGTGATGAGAAGGGCCATGGAGCATTGTGATGAAAGGGTTCATGGAGCACTGTGATGATAAGGGCATGGAGCCTTGTGATCAAAATGGTCATGGAGCATTGTGATGAAAAGGGGTCATGGAGCATTGTGATGAACACGGCACAGGGGGCTTTGTGATGAAAGTGGTCATGGAGCATTGTGATGAAAGACCTCTGGGAGCATTGTGATGAAAGGCGCCATGGGCATTGTGATGACAAGGGGTCATGGAGCATTGTGATGGCAAGCGCCATGGGGCATTCTGATGGCATGAACCATGGAATATTGTGATGAAAAGGGTCAGGGACCACCGTGCTGAATGTGGTCATGGAGCATTGTGATGCACAGCGCCATGGAGCATTGTGATGACAAGCGTCATGGAGCTTTGTGATGAAATGTCTCATGGAACATTGTGATGACAGGGGTCTTGGAGCACTGTGATTACATTGAACATGGAGCATTGTGATGACAAAGGCCATGGAGCACTGTGATGAGAAGGGCATGGAGCATTGTGATGACAAAAGTCATAGAGCAGTGCGATGAAAGGATTAATGGAGCATTGTGATGAAAGGGGTCATGGAGCATTGTGATGACAGGGGGCATGGAGCACTGTGATGAAAGGGGTTATGGAGCACTGTGATTACAGGGGTAATTGTGATGCATTGTGATGAAAGGTTACATGAGACAGGGGTAATGGAGCATTCTGATGAAAGTTTTCATGGCTCATTGTGATGAAAAGGGGCATGGAGCATTGTGAGGAAAAGGGTTATGGAGCACTGTGATTACAGTGGTAATTTAGAGCATTGTGATAAACGGGGACATGGAGCAATTTGATGACAGGGGTCATGGGGCATTGTGAGGACATGTGCCATGGAGCATTGTGATGATAGGAGTCATGGAGCATTGTGATCACAATAGCATGGATCATTGTGAGGCAAGGGTCATGGGCCAATGTGATGACATGGGGTATGGAGCATTGTGATGACAATGGTATGTAGCATTGATATGACAAGGGTCATGAAGCATTGCCATGAGAGTGGTCAGGGAGCATTGGGATGCCAGGGGTCATGGAGCATTGTGTTGACAATGGTCATGGCGCATTTTGATGAAACGGGTCACGGAGCACTGTGATGGAAGGGGTCATGGAGCATTGTGATGACAGGGGTCATGGGGCATTGTGATGATAAGGGCGTGGAGCATTGTGATGACAGTGGTCACGGAACATTGTGACGATAAGGGCATGGAGCCTAGAGAGGGACAGTCTAGCGGTCTTGGGACTAAATTCAGTGCCTGAAGTAGGCACAGCATAAGGCCTTTAGTTAGCATAAGAGGTAGGATATTAGCTCGGTTCAGGGTTTACGTGAAGGCTAGGAATCGTGTCAGGAAATGACCTAAGGATAGTGTGAAGACCTTTGTTACTGAGAATATCAGGGCCTTATTCAGAACCAGTGTTAGGGCTTCAGGTAGGGACAGTATCAGGGCCTGACTTAGGGAGAGCGACAGGGTCTGAGTGAGGCCTAATGTCAGGCCCTCAGCTGGGGACACTGTCAGGGAGTGACTTAGGAGCAGCATCAGTGCCTTTGTTGGATCAGCTTTAGGCTCTTAGTTAAAGATGACCAGAGCCCTAGTTAGTCACAGCGTCAAGGCCTCAGTTAGGGAAAGCTTCAGGGCCTGAGTTACAGACAGCCTCAGGTCTTCACTTAAAGACAGCGACAGGGCTTTCTTAGGGAGAGTGTCAAGACCCTGGTTAGAAATGGGTCAGGATATTATCTCAGGAGAGTGTCAGGATTTTAGTTATTGCTGGCAGCAGGGCCTATATTAGGGACAGATTCTGGGCCTTTGTTAGAGACAGTGTCATGGCCTTAGTTAGGAGTAGTCAGGGCCTTAGTTAGGGAGAGCATTAGGGTTTCAGTCAGCATAAGATGCAGGAGATTATCTCGGGACAGAGTCAGGTTCCAGGCCAGAGATAGTGAAAGGAAATGACCAAGGGATAACGAGAAGACCTTAGTCATTGAGAGCATCAGGGCCTTAGTTAGCAGCAGCGTGCGGGCCTTAATCAGGACCAGTGCCAGGGCTTGATGTACGGACAGCGTCAGAGCCTAACTAAGGTACAGCAACAGGGCCTAAGTGAGGCCTATCTTTGGGGCCTGAGTAAGGGACAGTATCAGGGCATGACTTAGGAGCAGCAGAAAGGCCTCTGTAGGATCAGCATAAGGGTCTTCGTTAAAGATAGTATCAGGGCCTCTGTTAGGGACAGCCTCAAGGTCTCACTTAGGGACAGCGTCAGGGTTTACTTTGAGAAAGTTTCAGGACCTTGGTAAGACATGGGTCAGGATATTAGCTCAGGATAATGTCAGGTGTTCAGATATTGACGGCAGAAGGGCCTTAGTTAGAGGCAGTGTCAGGCCTAAGTTCGGACTAGCATCAGAGCCTTTGTTAGGTACAGTGTCAGTGACGGAGTTAGGTGTAGTGTCAGGGCCTTAGTTAGGGACAGTGTCAGGACCTGCGTTAGGACGTGCCTCCAGGCCTCAGTTAGGGACAGGTTCACGGCCTCGGACCTAAATTCAGGGCCTCATTTAGGGACAGAATCACAGATTTAGCTAGCATAAGAGGATCTCAAGCTGAAAGCAACTTGAACACCACCACAAGCAGATGCAGAAGTGAACCATGCACGCTCCTATGAAGGAATATTCCACAGCAGTTGAGTACATTTTGTTTAAAGTTAGTAACACTATAAAAATTATGTTTTTAAGAAAACCATATTCAGAAGATGAAAGAATCTCGTTCTAAAGAATCTCTTTAGCTAATCTCGACATTAGCTAAAGAGAAGGTTAGGTTAAGATCTAGGGATAGTGTCAGGAAATGACTTAGGGATAGTGTCAAGACCTTGGTTACTTAGAGCATCAGGGCCTAATTAAGGACCAGTGAGTGTTAGGGCTTCGGGTAGGGACAGCGTCAGAGCCTGACTTAGGGAGAGCGACACGGCATGAGTGAGGCCTAGCGTCAGGGCCTTAGCTAGGGACAGTGTCAGCGCATGACTTAGGAGCAACATAAGAGCCACGGTAGGATCAGCCTCAGGGGATATGTTAAAGATATTATCAGGGCCTCTGTTAGGGACAGCCTCAAGGCCTCCCTTAGGGAGAGCATCAGGGCTTCCTTAGGGAGAGTTTCAGGACCTTGGTAAGAGATGAGTTAGGATATTAGCTCAGGATAATATCAGGACTTTAGATATTGATGGTAGCAGGGCCTAAGTAAGGGACAGTGTCAAGGCGTTAGTTAGGAGTAGCGGGCCCCTGATAGGTCCAGTGTCAGCTCCTCAGTTAGCAATAGTGTTAGGGCCTTAGTTAGGGACAGTGTCAGGGCCAGATGTAGGACGAGCATCTAGGCCTTAGTTCGGGACAGTTTCACGGTCTTGGGACTAAATTCAGTGCCTGAGGCAGGCACAACCTAAGGGCTTCAGTTAGCATAAGATGCAGGACATTAGCTAGTGACAGTGTCGGTTTAGCATGTAGGGATAGTGTCAGGAAATGACCTAAGGATAGTGTGAAGACCTTTGTTACTGAGACTCTCAGGGCCTTATTCAGAACCCGTGTTAGGGCTTCAGGTAGGGACAGCATCAGAGCCTGACTTAGGGAGAGCAATAGGGTCTGAGTGAGGCCTAGCGTCAGACCCTTAGCTGGGGACACTGTCAGGGCATGACTTAGGAGCAGCATCCCGGCCTCTGTTGGATCAGCCTTAGGGTCTTAGTTAAAGACATGATCAGTGTCTGAGTTAGTCACAGCATCAAGGCCTGAGTTAGTTAGGGAAAGCTGCAGGGCCTCACTTAGGGACAGCGTCAGGGCTTACTTTGGGACAGTTTCAGGACCTTGGTAAGACATGGGTCAGGATATTAGCTCCGGATAATGTCAGGACTTTAGATATTGATGGCAGCAGCCCTTAGTTAGAGACAGTGTCAGGCCCTGAGTTACGACTAGCATCAGAGCCTTTGTTAGGTACACTTTACGGGACTGAGTTAGGAGTAGAGTCAGGGCCTTAGTTAGTGACAGTGTCAGGGCCTGACTTCAGGAGAGCGACAGGGCCTGAGTGAGGCCTAGCGTCAGGCCCTTTGCTGGGCACACTGTCAGGGCATGACTTTGGAGCAGCATCAGCGTCTTTGCTGGATCAGCATTAAGGTCTTCGTGAAATACATAATCAGGGCCTGAGTTAGTCACAGCTTCAAGGCTTCAGTTAAGGAAAGCTTCAGGGCCTGAGTTAGGGACAGCCTCAGGTCGTCACCTACGGACAGCGTCAGGGCTTACTTTGGGACATTTTCAGGACCTTGGAAAGACATAGGTCAGGATATTAGCTCAGGATAATGTCAGGACTTTACATACTGATGGCAGCAGGGCCTTAGTTACAGACACTTTGAGGGCCTGATTTAGGCCTAGCATCAGTGACTTTGTTAGATACAGTGTAAGGGACTGAGTTAGGAGTAGTGTCAGGGCCTTGCTTAGGGACAGTGTCAGGGTCTGACTTAGGTGTACTGTCAGAGACCTAGTTAGGGACAGTGCTAGGGCCCGAGTTACGATTCGTGTCAAGGCCTTATTTAGGACCAATTTCAGGGCCTTAGTTTGGACTAGCATCAGAGCCATTGTTAGGAATCGTATGAGGGCCTGAGTTAGGCGTACTGTCAGGGCCTTAGCTAGGGACAGTGTTAGGGCCTGAGTTAGGATTAGTGTCAAGGCCTTATTTAAGACCAATTTTAGGGCTTTAGTTTGGACTAGCAACAGAGCCTTTGTTAGGTATCATTTCGGGAACGCAGTTAGGTGTAGTGTCAGGGCCATTGTTAAGGACAGTATCAGGGCCTGACTTAGGAGAAGTTCAGGGCCTTAGCCAGGGAAAGGGTCAGGGCCTTAGTAAGGGATATTATCAGGACCTGAATTA
This sequence comes from Balaenoptera physalus, assembly GCF_965194825.1. Taxonomy (NCBI): domain Eukaryota; kingdom Metazoa; phylum Chordata; class Mammalia; order Artiodactyla; family Balaenopteridae; genus Balaenoptera; species Balaenoptera physalus. The sequence goes on along the minus strand of NW_028126091.1, from coordinate 315,488 downwards.
GCAGTAGTGTCAAAAATCCTTAGGGAGGAAAGTTAGGAATAAGTCAGGACTCAGGCCCTGACACTGTCCTTAACTAAGGCCCTGACACTACTCGTAACACAGGCCCTGATCTGATTCCTATCACAGGCCCTGACACTGGTCTTAACTAAGGCCCGGATACTGGCCCTAACTAAAGCTGTGACGCTACTCTTAACTCAGGCACTGACACTGTCCCTAACAAAGCCTCTGACACTACTCCTAACTCAGACCCTGACACTGTCTCTAACTAAGGCCCTGATACTACTACGAACTCAGCACTGGCCCTGTCCCTAACTTAGGCCCTGACTCTACTCCTAACTCAGGAAGTGACACTGTCACTAACTAAGGCCCTGACACTGTTCATAACTCACACCCTAACACTCCTCCTAAATCATGCCCTGGCAATGTCCCTAACTAAGGCCTTGACACTATTCCTAACTCAGGCACTGATACAATACCTAAGGAAGGCCCTGACATTACTCCTAACTCAGGCCCTGAAAAGGTCCCTAACTAAGGCCGACAAAACTCCTAACTCAGGCACTGACACTGTCCCAAAATAAGGCCCTGAATCTATTCCTAACTGAGGCGCTGATACAATACCTAACGAAGGCACTGATGCTACTCCTAACTAAGGCCCTGACACTACTCCTAACTCAGGCAATGACACAGTCCATAACTAAGGCCCTGACACTATTCCCAAATCAGGCACTGACAATGTACGTAACTAAAACCCTGACACTACACCTAAGTCAGGAACTGACAGTGTCCCTAACAAGGGCCCTCACACTACTCCCAACTCAGTCACTGACATTTTCCCTAATTGAGGCAATGATACTACTCCCAACTCAGGAACTAAGGCTCTGGATCATTGTGATGACAAGCGCCATGGAGCACTGTGATGACAAGGGTCATGGAGAATTGTGATGACAAGGGCCATGGAGCATTGTGATGACAGAGTTCATGGGGCATTGTGATGAAAGTGGTCATGGAGCATTGTGATGAAAATGGTCATGGAGCATTGTGATGACAGGGGTCATGGAGCATTGTGAGGACAAGTGCCCTGGAGCATTGTGATGATAGGAGTCATGGGGCATTGTGATGACAGGTATCTTGGAGCTTTGTGGTGAAAGGGGTCATGGAACATTGTGATTACAACGACCTGGAGCATTGTGATCACAATCACCATGGATCATTGTGATTCGTGGGGTAATGGAGCATTGTCATGAAAGGGGTCATGGATCATTGTGATTACAGGGAATCGAGGAGCATTGTTTTGACAAGCTGCAGGGATCATTGTGATGAAACGGGAAAAGGAGAATTATGATGAAAGGAATCATGGATCATTGTGATGACAGGGATCATGGAGCATTGTTACGACAAGAGCGAAGGAGCACTGTGATGACAAGGGCCATGGATCATGGTGATGACAGGGGTCAGGGAGCATTGTAATGACAGGGCTCATGGAGCATTGTGATGACAATGGTCATGGAGAATTTTGATGAAAGGGGTCATGGAGCATTGTGCTGAAAGTGGTCATGGATCTTTGTGATGACATGCACCAGGGAGCATTGTGATGACAAGGGCCATGGATCATTGTGATGACAGTGGTTATGGAGCATTGTGATAAAAGGTGTCATGGCTCATTGTGATGACAGGGGGCCTGGAGCATTGTGATGACAGGGTTCATGGGGCATTGTGATGACAAGGGCCTTGGAGCATTGTGATGAAAGTGGTCATATGGCATTTTGAATGATAGGGGCCATGGAACATTGTGATGACAAGTGTCATGGAGCCTTGTAATGACAGGGTGCATGGAACATTGTGATGTCACTGCCATGTAGCATTTTAGACAAGGGTCAAGGAGTATTGTGATGATAAGTGCGTGGAACATTGCGAAGACAGGTGTCATGGAGCATTGTGATGATAAGGGCATGGAGCCTTGTGATGACAGGGGGCATGGAACATTGTAATGAAAGGGGGCATGGAGCATTGTGATGACAGGGGGCATGAAGCATTGTGATGAAAAGGGCATGGAGCATTGTGAGACAAGTCTCATGGAGCATTGTGTTGAGAGTGGGCTTGGAGCATTGTGGTGACAGGGGGCATGAAACTTTGTGATGACAATGGCATGGAGCATTGTGAGAAAAGTGTTAAGGAGAGTTGTGATGAAAGGGGTCATGGAAGACTCTGATTACAGGGGACATGGAGCATTGTAATGAGAAAGACAAGTAGCATTGTGATGACATGGCTCAGGGAGCATTGTGGGGAAATGGGTCATGGGGCATTGTGATGACAGGGGTTATGGAGCATTGTGATGAAAGCGGCCATGGAACATTGTGATGAAAGGGGTCAAGGATCATTGTGATTACAGGGATCATGGAGCATTGTGATGACAAGCGCCAAGGATCACTGTGAGGAAAGGGGTAATGGAGAATTGTTATCAAAGGGGTCATGGATCATTGTGATTACAGTGGTCATGGAGCCTTGTGATGACAAGCGCCATGGAGCTTTGTGATGACAAAAGCCATGGAGCATTGTAAGGAAAGGGGTCATGGAGCATCGTGATGACCGTGGTCATGGAGCTTTGTTATGACAATGTTCATGGCGCATTTTGATGAAAGGGTTCATGGAGCATTGTGAGGGAAGGGGTCATGGGGCATTGTGATGAGAAAGGCCATGGAGCATTGTGATGAAAGTGTTCATGGAGCACTGTGATGATAAGGGCATGGAGCCTTGTGATCAAAATGGTCATGGAACATTGTGATGAAAAGGGGTCATGGAGCATTGTGATGAACACGGCACATGGAGCTTTGTGATGAACACGGCACATGGAGCTTTGTGATGAAAGTGGTCATGGAGCATTGTGATGAAAGACCTCTGGGAGCATTGTGATGAAAGGCGCCATGGGCATTGTGATGACAAGGGGTCATGGAGCATTGTGATGGCAAGCGCCATGGGGCATTCTGATGGCATGAACCATGGAATATTGTGATGAAAAGGGTCAGGGACCACCGTGCTGAATGTGGTCATGGAGCATTGTGATGCACAGCGCCATGGAGCATTGTGATGACAAGCGTCATGGAGCTTTGTGATGAAATGTCTCATGGAACATTTTGATGACAGGGGTCTTGGAGCACTGTGATTACATTGAACATGGAGCATTGTGATGACAAAGGCCATGGAGCATTGTGATGAGAAGGGCATGGAGCATTGTGATGACAAAAGTCATAGAGCAGTGCGATGAAAGGATTAATGGAGCATTGTGATGAAAGGGGTCATGGAGCATTGTGATGACAGGGGGCATGGAGCACTGTGATGAAAGGGGTTATGGAGCACTTTGATTACAGGGGTAATTGTGATGCATTGTGATGAAAGGGGACATGAGACAGGGGTAATGGAGCATTCTGATGAAAGTTTTCATGGCTCATTGTGATGAAAAGGGGCATGGAGCATTGTGAGGAAAAGGGTTATGGAGCACTGTGATTACAGTGGTAATTTAGAGCATTGTGATAAACGGGGACATGGAGCAATTTGATGACAGGGGTCATGGGGCATTGTGAGGACATGTGCCATGGAGCATTGTGATGATAGGAGTCATGGGGCATTGTGATGACAGGGGGCATGGAACATTGTGATCACAAGAGCATGGATCATTGTGAGGCAAGGGTCATGGGCCAATGTGATGACATGGGGTATGGAGCATTGTGATGACAATGGTATGTAGCATTGTGATGACAAGGGTCATGAAGCATTGCCATGAGAGTGGTCATGGAGCACTGGGATGCCCGGGGTCATGGAGCATTGTGTTGATAATGGTCATGGCGCATTTTGATGAAACGTGTCACGGAGCACTGTGATGGTAGGGGTCATGGAGCTTTGTGATGAAAGGGGTCATGGGACATTGTGATGATAAGGGCGTGGAGCATTGTGATGACAGTGCTCACGGAACATTGTGACGATAAGGGCATGGAGCCTAGTGAGGGACAGTCTAGCGGTCTTGGGACTAAATTCAGTGCCTGAGGTAGGCACAGCATAAGGCCTTTAGTTAGCATAAGAGGTAGGATATTAGCTCGGGACAGGGTTAGGGTGAAGGCTAGGAATCGTTTCAGGAAATGACCTAAGGTTAGTGTGAAGACCTTTGTTACTGAGAATATCAGGGCCTTATTCAGAACCAGTGTTAGGGCTTCAGGTAGGGACAGTATCAGGGCCTGACTTAGCGAGAGCGACAGGGTCTGAGTGAGGCCTAATGTCAGGCCCTCAGCTGGGGACACTGTCAGGGAGTGACTTAGGAGCAGCATCAGTGCCTTAGTTGGATCAGCTTTAGGCTCTTAGTTAAAGATGACCAGAGCCCTAGTTAGTCACAGCGTCAAGGCCTCAGTTAGGGAAAGCTTCAGGGCCTGAGTTACGGACAGCCTCAGGTCTTCACTTAAAGACAGCGACAGGGCTTTCTTAGGGAGAGTGTCAAGACCTTGGTTAGAAATGGGTCAGGATATTATCTCAGGAGAGTGTCAGGATTTTAATTATTGCTGGCAGCAGGGCCTATATTAGGGACAGATTCTGGGCCTTTGTTAGAGACAGTGTCATGGCCTTAGTTAGGAGTAGTCAGGGCCTTAGTTAGGGAGAGCATTAGGGTTTCAGTCAGCATAAGATGCAGGAGATTATCTCGGGACAGAGTCAGGTTCCAGGCCAGAGATAGTGAAAGGAAATGACCAAGGGATAACGAGAAGACCTTAGTCATTGAGAGCATCAGGGCCTTAGTTAGCAGCAGCGTGAGGGCCTTAATCAGGATCAGTGCCAGGTCTTGATGTACGGACAGCGACAGAGCCTAACTAAGGTACAGCAACAGGGCCTAAGTGAGGCCTATCTTTGGGGCCTGAGTAAGGGACAGTATCAGGGCATGACTTAGGAGCAGCAGAAAGGCCTCTGTAGGATCAGCATTAGGGTCTTCGTTAAAGATATTATCAGGGCCTCTGTTAGGGACAGCCTCAAGGTCTCACTTAGGGACAGCGTCAGGGCTTACTTTGGAAAAGTTTCAGGACCTTGGTAAGACATGGGTCAGGATATTAGCTCAGGATAATGTCAGGTGTTCAGATATTGACGGCAGAAGGGCCTTAGTTAGAGGCAGTGTCAGGCCTAAGTTCGGACTAGCATCAGAGCCTTTGTTAGGTACAGTGTCAGTGACGGAGTTAGGTGTAGTGTCAGGGCCTTAGTTAGGGACAGTGTCAGGACCTGCGTTAGGACGCGCCTCCAGGCCTCAGTTAGGGACAGGTTCACGGCCTCGGACCTAAATTCAGGGCCTCATTTAGGGACAGAATCACAGATTTAGCTAGCATAAGAGGATCTCCAGCTGAAAGCAACTTGAACACCACCACAAGCAGATGCAGAAGTGAACCATGCACGCTCCTATGAAGGAATATTCCACAGCAGTTGAGTACATTTTGTTTAAAGTTAGTAACACTATAAAAATTATGTTTTTAAGAAAACCATATTCAGAAGATGAAAGAATCTCGTTCTAAAGAATCTCTTTAGCTAATCTCGACATTAGCTAAAGAGAAGGTTAGGTTAAGATCTAGGGATAGTGTCAGGAAATGACTTAGGGATAGTGTCAAGACCTTGGTTACTTAGAGCATCAGGGCCTAATTAAGGACCAGTGAGTGTCAGGGCTTCGGGTAGGGACAGCGTCAGAGCCTGACTTAGGGAGAGCGACAGGGCCTGAGTGAGGCCTAGCGTCAGGGCCTTAGCTAGGGACAGTGTCAGCGCATGACTTAGGAGCAACATAAGAGCCACGGTAGGATCAGCCTCAGGGGCTATGTTAAAGATATTATCAGCGCCTCTGTTAGGGACAGCCTCAAGGCCTCACTTAGGGAGAGCACCAGGGCTTCCTTAGGGAGAGTTTCAGGACCTTGGTAAGAGATGAGTTAGGATATTAGCTCAGGATAACGTCAGGATTTTAGATATTGATGGTAGCAGGGCCTAAGTAAGGGACAGTGTCAAGGCGTTAGTTAGGAGTAGCGGGCCCCTGATAGGTCCAGTGTCAGGTCCTCAGTTAGCAATAGTGTTAGGGCCTTAGTTAGGGACAGTGTCAGGGCCAGATGTAGGACGAGCATCTAGGCCTTAGTTCGGGACAGTTTCACGGTCTTGGGACTAAATTCAGTGCCTGAGGCAGGCACAACCTAAGGGCTTCAGTTAGCATAAGAGGCAGGACATTAGCTAGTGACAGTGTCAGTTTAGCATGTAGGGATAGTGTCAGGAGATGACCTAAGGATAGTGTGAAGACCTTTGTTACTGAGACTCTCAGGGCCTTATTCAGAACCAGTGTTAGGGCTTCAGGTAGGGACAGCATCAGAGCCTGACTTAGGGAGAGCAATAGGGTCTGAGTGAGGCCTAGCGTCAGACCCTTAGCTGGGGACACTGTCAGGGCATGACTTAGGAGCAGCATCCCGGCCTCTGTTGGATCAGCCTTAGGGTCTTAGTTAAAGACATGATCAGTGTCTGAGTTAGTCACAGCATCAAGGCCTGAGTTAGTTAGGGAAAGCTGCAGGGCCTCACTTAGGGACAGCATCAGGGCTTACTTTGGGACAGTTTCAGGACCTTGGTAAGACATGGGTCAGGATATTAGCTCCGGATAATGTCAGGACTTTAGATATTGATGGCAGCAGCCCTTAGTTAGAGACAGTGTCAGGCCCTGAGTTACGACTAGCATCAGAGCCTTTGTTAGGTACACTTTACGGGACTGAGTTAGGAGTAGAATCAGGGCCTTAGTTAGTGACAGTGTCAGGGCCTGACTTCGGGAGAGCGACAGGGCCTGAGTGAGGCCTAGCGTCAGGCCCTTTGCTGGTCACACTGTCAGGGCATGACTTTGGAGCAGCATCAGCGTCTTTGCTGGATCAGCATTAAGGTCTTGGTGAAATACATAATCAGGGCCTGAGTTAGTCACAGCTTCAAGGCTTCAGTTAAGGAAAGCTTCAGGGCCTGAGTTAGGGACAGCCTCAGGTCTTCACTTACGGACAGCGTCAGGGCTTACTTTGGGACAGTTTCAGGACCTTGGAAAGACATAGGTCAGGATATTAGCTCAGGATAATGTCAGGACTTTACATACTGATGGCAGCAGGGCCTTAGTTACAGACACTTTGAGGGCCTGATTTAGGCCTAGCATCAGTGACTTTGTTAGATACAGTGTAAGGGACTGAGTTAGGAGTAGTGTCAGGGCCTTGCTTAGGGACAGTGTCAGGGTCTGAGTTAGGTGTACTGTCAGAGACCTAGTTAGGGACAGTGCTAGGGCCTGAGTTACGATTCGTGTCAAGGCCTTATTTAGGACCAATTTCAGGGCCTTAGTTTGGACTAGCATCAGAGCCATTGTTAGGAATCGTATGAGGGCCTGAGTTAGGCGTACTGTCAGGGCCTTAGCTAGGGACAGTGTTAGGGCCTGAGTTAGGATTAGTGTCAAGGCCTTATTTAAGACCAATTTTAGGGCTTTAGTTTGGACTAGCAACAGAGCCTTTGTTAGGTATCATTTCGGGACCGAAGTTAGGTGTAGTGTCAGGGCCATTGTTAGGGACAGTATCAGGGCCTGACTTAGGAGAAGTTCAGGGCCTTAGCCAGGGAAACGGTCAGGGCCTTAGTAAGGGATATTATCAGGACCTGAATTAGCAGTAGTGTCAAAAATCCTTAGGGAGGAAAGTTAGGAATAAGTCAGGACTCAGGCCCTGACACTGTCCTTAACTAAGGCCCTGACACTACTCGTAACACAGGCCCTGATCTGATTCCTATCATAGGCCCTGACACTGGTCTTAACTAAGGCCCGGACACTGGCCCTAACTAAAGCTGTGACGCTACTCTTAACTCAGGCACTGACACTGTCCCTAACAAAGCCTCTGACACTACTCCTAACTCAGGCCCTGACACTGTCTCTAACTAAGGCCCTGATACTACTACGAACTCAGCACTGGCCCTGTCCCTAACTTAGGCCCTGACTCTACTCCTAGCTCAGGAACTGACACTGTCACTAACTAAGGCCCTGACACTGTTCATAACTCACACCCTAACACTCCTCCTAAATCATGCCCTGGCAATGTCCCTAACTAAGGCCTTGACACTATTCCTAACTCAGGCACTGATACAATACCTAAGGAAGACCCTGACATTACTCCTAACTCAGGCCCTGAAAAGGTCCCTAACTAAGGCCGACAAAACTCCTAACTCAGGCACTGACACTGTCCCAAAATAAGGCCCTGAATCTATTCCTAACTGAGGCGCTGATACAATACCTAACGAAGGCACTGATGCTACTCCTAACTAAGGCCCTGACACTACTCCTAACTCAGGCAATGACACAGTCCATAACTAAGGCCCTGACACTATTCCCAAATCAGGCACTGACAATGTACGTAACTAAAACCCTGACACTACACCTAAGTCAGGCACTGACAGTGTCCCTAACAAGGGCCCTCACACTACTCCCAACTCAGTCACTGACATTTTCCCTAATTGAGGCAATGATACTACTCCCAACTCAGGAACTAAGGCTCTGGATCATTGTGATGACAAGCGCCATGGAGCACTGTGATGACAAGGGTCATGGAGAATTGCGATGACAAGTGCGTGGCGCATTTTGATGACAGGGGTCATGGAGAATTGTGATGACAAGGGCCATGGAGCATTGTGATGACAGAGTTCATGGGGCATTGTGATGAAAGTGGTCATGGAGCATTGTGATGAAAATGGTCATGGAGCATTGTGATGACAGGGGTCATGGAGCATTGTGAGGACAAGTGCCCTGGAGCATTGTGATGATAGGAGTCATGGGGCATTGTGATGACAGGGATCTTGGAGCTTTGTGGTGAAAGGGGTCATGGAACATTGTGATTACAACGACCTGGAGCATTGTGATCACAATCACCATGGATCATTGTGATTCGTGGGGTAATGGAGCCTTGTCATGAAAGGGGTCATGGATCATTGTGATTACAGGGAATCGAGGAGCATTGTTTTGACAAGCTGCAGGGATCATTGTGATGAAACGGGAAAAGGAGAATTGTGATGAAAGGAATCATGGATCATTGTGATGACAGGGATCATGGAGCATTGTTACGACAAGAGCGAAGGAGCACTGTGATGACAAGGGCCATGGATCATGGTGATGACAGGGGTCAGGGAGCATTGTAATGACAGGGCTCATGGAGCATTGTGATGACAATGGTCATGGAGAATTTTGATGAAAGGGGTCATGGAGCATTGTGCTGAAAGTGGTCATGGATCTTTGTGATGACATGCACCAGGGAGCATTGTGATGACAAGGGCCATGGATCATTGTGATGACAGTGGTTATGGAGCATTGTGATGAAAGGTGTCATGGCTCATTGTGATGACAGGGGGCCTGGAGCATTGTGATGACAGGGTTCATGGGGCATTGTGATGACAAGGTCCTTGGAGCATTGTGATGAAAGTGGTCATATGGCATTTTGAATGATAGGGGCCATGGAACATTGTGATGACAAGTGTCATGGAGCCTTGTAATGACAGGGTGCATGGAACATTGTGATGTCACCGCCATGTAGCATTTTAGACAAGGGTCAAGGAGTATTGTGATGATAAGTGCGTGGAACATTGCGAAGACAGGTGTCATGGAGCATTGTGATGATAAGGGCATGGAGCCTTGTGATGACAGGGGGCATGGAACATTGTAATGAAAGGGGGCATGGAGCATTGTGATGACAGGGGGCATGAAGCATTGTGATGAAAAGGGCATGGAGCATTGTGAGACAAGTCTCATGGAGCATTGTGTTGAGAGTGGGCTTGGAGCATTGTGGTGACAGGGGGCATGAAACTTTGTGATGACAATGGCATGGAGCATTGTGAGAAAAGTGTTAAGGAGAGTTGTGATGAAAGGGGTCATGGAAGACTCTGATTACAGGGGACATGGAGCATTGTAATGAGAAAGACAAGTAGCATTGTGATGACATGGCTCAGGGAGCATTGTGGGGAAATGGGTCATGGGGCATTGTGATGACAGGGGTTATGGAGCATTGTGATGAAAGCGGCCATGGAACATTGTGATGAAAGGGGTCAAGGATCATTGTGATTACAGGGATCATGGAGCATTGTGATGACAAGCGCCAAGGATCACTGTGAGGAAAGGGGTAATGGAGAATTGTTATCAAAGGGGTCATGGATCATTGTGATTACAGTGGTCATGGAGCCTTGTGATGACAAGCGCCATGGAGCTTTGTGATGACAAGAGCCATGGAGCATTGTAAGGAAAGGGGTCATGGAGCATCGTGATGACCGTGGTCATGGAGCTTTGTTATGACAATGTTCATGGCGCATTTTGATGAAAGGGTTCATGGAGCATTGTGAGGGAAGGGGTCATGGGGCATTGTGATGAGAAAGGCCATGGAGCATTGTGATGAAAGGGTTCATGGAGCACTGTGATGATAAGGGCATGGAGCCTTGTGATCAAAATTGTCATGGAACATTGTGATGAAAAGGGGTCATGGAGCATTGTGATGAACACGGCACATGGAGCTTTGTGATGAACACGGCACATGGAGCTTTGTGATGAAAGTGGTCATGGAGCATTGTGATGAAAGACCTCTGGGAGCATTGTGATGAAAGGCGCCATGGGCATTGTGATGACAAGGGGTCATGGAGCATTGTGATGGCAAGCGCCATGGGGCATTCTGATGGCATGAACCATGGAATATTGTGATGAAAAGGGTCAGGGACCACCGTGCTGAATGTGGTCATGGAGCATTGTGATGCACAGCGCCATGGAGCATTGTGATGACAAGCGTCATGGAGCTTTGTGATGAAATGTCTCATGGAACATTTTGATGACAGGGGTCTTGGAGCACTGTGATTACATTGAACATGGAGCATTGTGATGACAAAGGCCATGGAGCATTGTGATGAGAAGGGCATGGAGCATTGTGATGACAAAAGTCATAGAGCAGTGCGATGAAAGGATTAATGGAGCATTGTGATGAAAGGGGTCATGGAGCATTGTGATGACAGGGGGCATGGAGCACTGTGATGAAAGGGGTTATGGAGCACTGTGATTACAGGGGTAATTGTGATGCATTGTGATGAAAGGGGACATGAGACAGGGGTAATGGAGCATTCTGATGAAAGTTTTCATGGCTCATTGTGATGAAAAGGGGCATGGAGCATTGTGAGGAAAAGGGTTATGGAGCACTGTGATTACAGTGGTAATTTAGAGCATTGTGATAAACGGGGACATGGAGCAATTTGATGACAGGGGTCATAGGGCATTGTGAGGACATGTGCCATGGAGCATTGTGATGATAGGAGTCATGGAGCATTGTGATCACAAGAGCATGGATCATTGTGAGGCAAGGGTAATGGGCCAATGTGATGACATGGGGTATGGAGCATTGTGATGACAATGGTATGTAGCATTGATAGGACAAGGGTCATGAAGCATTGCCATGAGAGTGGTCAGGGAGCATTGGGATGCCAGGGGTCATGGAGCATTGTGTTGACAATGGTCATGGCGCATTTTGATGAAACGGGTCACGGAGCACTGTGATGGAAGGGGTCATGGAGCATTGTGATGACAGTGGTCATGGAACATTGTGACGATAAGGGCATGGAGCCTAGTGAAGGACAGTCTAGCGGCCTTGGGACTAAATTCAGTGCCTGAGGTAGGCACAGCATAAGGCCTTTAGTTAGCATAAGAGGTAGGATATTAGCTCGGGACAGGGTTAGGGTGAAGGCTAGGAATCGTGTCAGGAAATGACCTAAGGATAGTGTGAAGACCTTTGTTACTGAGAATATCAGGGCCTTATTCAGAACCAGTGTTAGGGCTTCAGGTAGGGACAGTATCAGGGCCTGACTTAGGGAGAGCGACAGGGTCTGAGTGAGGCCTAATGTCAGGCCCTCAGCTGGGGACACTGTCAGGGAGTGACTTAGGAGCAGCATCAGTGCCTTTGTTGGATCAGCTTTAGGCTCTTAGTTAAAGATGACCAGAGCCCTAGTTAGTCACAGTGTCAAGGCCTCAGTTAGGGAAAGCTTCAGGGCCTGAGTTACAGACAGCCTCAGGTCTTCACTTAAAGACAGCGACAGGGCTTTCTTAGGGAGAGTGTCAAGACCCTGGTTAGAAATGGGTCAGGATATTATCTCAGGAGAGTGTCAGGATTTTAGTTATTGCTGGCAGCAGGGCCTATATTAGGGACAGATTCTGGGCCTTTGTTAGAGACAGTGTCATGGCCTTAGTTAGGAGTAGTCAGGGCCTTAGTTAGGGAGAGCATTAGGGTTTCAGTCAGCATAAGATGCAGGAGATTATCTCGGGACAGAGTCAGGTTCCACGCCAGAGATAGTGAAAGGAAATGACCAAGGGATAACGAGAAGACCTTAGTCATTGAGAGCATCAGGGCCTTAGTTAGCAGCAGCGTGCGGGCCTTAATCAGGACCAGTGCCAGGGCTTGATGTACGGACAGCGTCAGAGCCTAACTAAGGTACAGCAACAGGGCCTAAGTGAGGCCTATCTTTGGGGCCTGAGTAAGGGACAGTATCAGGGCATGACTTAGGAGCAGCAGAAAGGCCTCTGTAGGATCAGCATAAGGGTCTTCGTTAAAGATAGTATCAGGGCCTCTGTTAGGGACAGCCTCAAGGTCTCACTTAGGGACAGCGTCAGGGCTTACTTTGGGAAAGTTTCAGGACCTTGGTAAGACATGGGTCAGGATATTAGCTCAGGATAATGTCAGGTGTTCAGATATTGACGGCAGAAGGGCCTTAGTTAGAGGCAGTGTCAGGCCTAAGTTCGGACTAGCATCAGAGCCTTTGTTAGGTACAGTGTCAGTGACGGAGTTAGGTGTAGTGTCAGGGCCTTAGTTAGGGACAGTGTCAGGACCTGCGTTAGGACGCGCCTCCAGGCCTCAGTTAGGGACAGGTTCACGGCCTCGGACCTAAATTCAGGGCCTCATTTAGGGACAGAATCACAGATTTAGCTAGCATAAGAGGATCTCCAGCTGAAAGCAACTTGAACACCACCACAAGCAGATGCAGAAGTGAACCATGCACGCTCCTATGAAGGAATATTCCACAGCAGTTGAGTACATTTTGTTTAAAGTTAGTAACACTATAAAAATTATGTTTTTAAGAAAACCATATTCAGAAGATGAAAGAATCTCGTTCTAAAGAATCTCTTTAGCTAATCTCGACATTAGCTAAAGAGAAGGTTAGGTTAAGATCTAGGGATAGTGTCAGGAAATGACTTAGGGATAGTGTCAAGACCTTGGTTACTTAGAGCATCAGGGCCTAATTAAGGACCAGTGTGTGTCAGGGCTTCGGTTAGGGACAGCGTCAGAGCCTGACTTAGGGAGAGCGACAGGGCCTGAGTGAGGCCTAGCATCAGGGCCTTAGCTAGGGACAGTGTCAGCGCATGACTTAGGAGCAACATAAGAGCCACGGTAGGATCAGCCTCAGGGGCTATGTTAAAGATATTATCAGGGCCTCTGTTAGGGACAGCCTCAAGGCCTCCCTTAGGGAGAGCATCAGGGCTTCCTTAGGGAGAGTTTCAGGACCTTGGTAAGAGATGAGTTAGGATATTAGCTCAGGGTAATATCAGGATTTTAGATATTGATGGTAGCAGGGCCTAAGTAAGGGACAGTGTCAAGGCATTAGTTAGGAGTAGCGGGCCCCTGATAGGTCCAGTGTCAGCTCCTCAGTTAGCAATAGTGTTAGGGCCTTAGTTAGGGACAGTGTCAGGGCCAGATGTAGGACGAGCATCTAGGCCTTAGTTCGGGACAGTTTCACGGTCTTGGGACTAAATTCAGTGCCTGAGGCAGGCACAACCTAAGGGCTTCAGTTAGCATAAGAGGCAGGACATTAGCTAGTGACAGTGTCGGTTTAGCATGTAGGGATAGTGTCAGGAAATGACCTAAGGATAGTGTGAAGACCTTTGTTACTGAGACTCTCAGGGCCTTATTCAGAACCCGTGTTAGGGCTTCAGGTAGGGACAGCATCCGAGTCTGACTTAGGGAGAGCAATATGGTCTGAGTGAGGCCTAGCGTCAGACCCTTAGCTGGGGACACTGTCAGGGCATGACTTAGGAGCAGCATCCCGGCCTCTGTTGGATCAGCCTTAGGGTCTTAGTTAAAGACATGATCAGTGTCTGAGTTAGTCACAGCATCAAGGCCTGAGTTAGTTAGGGAAAGCTGCAGGGCCTCACTTAGGGACAGCGTCAGGGCTTACTTTGGGACAGTTTCAGGACCTTGGTAAGACATGGGTCAGGATATTAGCTCCGGATAATGTCAGGACTTTAGATATTGATGGCAGCAGCCCTTAGTTAGAGACAGTGTCAGGCCCTGAGTTACGACTAGCATCAGAGCCTTTGTTAGGTACACTTTACGGGACTGAGTTAGGAGTAGAGTCAGGGCCTTAGTTAGTGACAGTGTCAGGGCCTGACTTCAGGAGAGCGACAGGGCCTGAGTGAGGCCTAGCATCAGGCCCTTTGCTGGGCACACTGTCAGGGCATGACTTTGGAGCAGCATCAGCGTCTTTGCTGGATCAGCATTAAGGTCTTCGTGAAATACATAATCAGGGCCTGAGTTAGTCACAGCTTCAAGGCTTCAGTTAAGGAAAGCTTCAGGGCCTGAGTTAGGGACAGCCTCAGGTCGTCACTTACGGACAGCGTCAGGGCTTACTTTGGGACAGTTTCAGGACCTTGGAAAGACATAGGTCAGGATATTAGCTCAGGATAATGTCAGGACTTTACATACTGATGGCAGCAGGGCCTTAGTTACAGACACTTTGAGGGCCTGATTTAGGCCTAGCATCAGTGACTTTGTTAGATACAGTGTAAGGGACTGAGTTAGGAGTAGTGTCAGGGCCTTGCTTAGGGACAGTGTCAGGGTCTGACTTAGGTGTACTGTCAGAGACCTAGTTAGGGACAGTGCTAGGGCCTGAGTTACGATTCGTGTCAAGGCCTTATTTAGGACCAATTTCAGGGCCTTAGTTTGGACTAGCATCAGAGCCATTGTTAGGAATCGTATGAGGGCCTGATTTAGGCGTACTGTCAGGGCCTTAGCTAGGGACAGTGTTAGGGCCTGAGTTAGGATTAGTGTCAAGGCCTTATTTAAGACCAATTTTAGGGCTTTAGTTTGGACTAGCAACAGAGCCTTTGTTAGGTATCATTTCGGGAACGCAGTTAGGTGTAGTGTCAGGGCCATTGTTAAGGACAGTATCAGGGCCTGACTTAGGAGAAGTTCAGGGCCTTAGCCAGGGAAAGGGTCAGGGCGTTAGCAAGGGATATTATCAGGACCTGAATTAGCAGTAGTGTCAAAAATCCTTAGGGAGGAAAGTTAGGAATAAGTCAGGACTCAGGCCCTGACACTGTCCTTAACTAAGGCCCTGACACTACTCGTAACACAGGCCCTGATTTGATTCCTATCATAGGCCCTGACACTGGTCTTAACTAAGGCCCGGACACTGGCCCTAACTAAAGCTGTGACGCTACTCTTAACTCAGGCACTGACACTGTCCCTAACAAAGCCTCTGACACTACTCCTAACTCAGACCCTGACACTGTCTCTAACTAAGGCCCTGATACTACTACGAACTCAGCACTGGCCCTGTCCCTAACTTAGGCCCTGACTCTACTCCTAACTCAGGAAGTGACACTGTCACTAACTAAGGCCCTGACACTGTTCATAACTCACACCCTAACACTCCTCCTAAATCATGCCCTGGCAATGTCCCTAACTAAGGCCTTGACACTATTTCTAACTCAGGCACTGATACAATACCTAAGGAAGGCCCTGACATTACTCCTAACTCAGGCCCTGAAAAGGTCCCTAACTAAGGCCGACAAAACTCCTAACTCAGGCACTGACACTGTCCCAAAATAAGGCCCTGAATCTATTCCTAACTGAGGCGCTGATACAACACCTAACGAAGGCACTGATGCTACTCCTAACTAAGGCCCTGACACTACTCCTAACTCAGGCAATGACACAGTCCATAACTAAGGCCCTGACACTATTCCCAAATCAGGCACTGACAATGTACGTAACTAAAACCCTGACACTACACCTAACTCAGGCACTGACAGTGTCCCTAACAAGGGCCCTCACACTACTCCCAACTCAGTCACTGACATTTTCCCTAATTGAGGCAATGATACTACTCCCAACTCAGGAACTAAGGCTCTGGATCATTGTGATGACAAGCGCCATGGAGCACTGTGATGACAAGGGTCATGGAGAATTGCGATGACAAGTGCATGGCGCATTGTGATGACAGGGGTCATGGAGAATTGTGATGACAAGGGCCATGGAGCATTGTGATGACAGAGTTCATGGGGCATTGTGATGAAAGTGGTCATGGAGCATTGTGATGAAAATGGTCATGGAGCATTGTGATGACAGGGGTCATGGAGCATTGTGAGGACAAGTGCCCTGGAGCATTGTGATGATAGGAGTCATGGGGCATTGTGATGACAGGGATCTTGGAGCTTTGTGGTGAAAGGGGTCATGGAACATTGTGATTACAACGACCTGGAGCATTGTGATCACAATCACCATGGATCATTGTGATTCGTGGGGTAATGGAGCATTGTCATGAAAGGGGTCATGGATCATTGTGATTACAGGGAATCGAGGAGCATTGTTTTGACAAGCTGCAGGGATCATTGTGATGAAACGGGAAAAGGAGAATTGTGATGAAAGGAATCATGGATCATTGTGATGACAGGGATCATGGAGCATTGTTACGACAAGAGCGAAGGAGCACTGTGATGACAAGGGCCATGGATCATGGTGATGACAGGGGTCAGGGAGCATTGTAATGACAGGGCTCATGGAGCATTGTGATGACAATGGTCATGGAGAATTTTGATGAAAGGGGTCATGGAGCATTGTGCTGAAAGTGGTCATGGATCTTTGTGATGACATGCACCAGGGAGCATTGTGATGACAAGGGCCATGGATCATTGTGATGACAGTGGTTATGGAGCATTGTGATGAAAGGTGTCATGGCTCATTGTGATGACAGGGGGCCTGGAGCATTGTGATGACAGGGTTCATGGGGCATTGTGATGACAAGGGCCTTGGAGCATTGTGATGAAAGTGGTCATATGGCATTTTGAATGATAGGGGCCATGGAACATTGTGATGACAAGTGTCATGGAGCCTTGTAATGACAGGGTGCATGGAACATTGTGATGTCACCGCCATGTAGCATTTTAGACAAGGGTCAAGGAGTATTGTGATGATAAGTGCGTGGAACATTGCGAAGACAGGTGTCATGGAGCATTGTGATGATAAGGGCATGGAGCCTTGTGATGACAGGGGGCATGGAACATTGTAATGAAAGGGGGCATGGAGCATTGTGATGACAGGGGGCATGAAGCATTGTGATGAAAAGGGCATGGAGCATTGTGAGACAAGTCTCATGGAGCATTGTGTTGAGAGTGGGCTTGGAGCATTGTGGTGACAGGGGGCATGAAACTTTGTGATGACAATGGCATGGAGCATTGTGAGAAAATTGTTAAGGAGAGTTGAGATGAAAGGGGTCATGGAAGACTCTGATTACAGGGGACATGGAGCATTGTAATGAGAAAGACAAGTAGCATTGTGATGACATGGCTCAGGGAGCATTGTGGGGAAATGGGTCATGGGGCATTGTGATGACAGGGGTTATGGAGCATTGTGATGAAAGCGGCCATGGAACATTGTGATGAAAGGGGTCAAGGATCATTGTGATTACAGGGATCATGGAGCATTGTGATGACAAGCGCCAAGGATCACTGTGAGGAAAGGGGTAATGGAGAATTGTTATCAAAGGGGTCATGGATCATTGTGATTACAGTGGTCATGGAGCCTTGTGATGACAAGCGCCATGGAGCTTTGTGATGACAAGAGCCATGGAGCATTGTAAGGAAAGGGGTCATGGAGCATCGTGATGACCGTGGTCATGGAGCTTTGTTATGACAATGTTCATGGCGCATTTTGATGAAAGGGTTCATGGAGCATTGTGAGGAAAGGGGTCATGGGGCATTGTGATGAGAAGGGCCATGGAGCATTGTGATGAAAGGGTTCATGGAGCACTGTGATGATAAGGGCATGGAGCCTTGTGATCAAAATGGTCATGGAGCATTGTGATGAAAAGGGGTCATGGAGCATTGTGATGAACACGGCACAGGGGGCTTTGTGATGAAAGTGGTCATGGAGCATTGTGATGAAAGACCTCTGGGAGCATTGTGATGAAAGGCGCCATGGGCATTGTGATGACAAGGGGTCATGGAGCATTGTGATGGCAAGCGCCATGGGGCATTCTGATGGCATGAACCATGGAATATTGTGATGAAAAGGGTCAGGGACCACCGTGCTGAATGTGGTCATGGAGCATTGTGATGCACAGCGCCATGGAGCATTGTGATGACAAGCGTCATGGAGCTTTGTGATGAAATGTCTCATGGAACATTGTGATGACAGGGGTCTTGGAGCACTGTGATTACATTGAACATGGAGCATTGTGATGACAAAGTCCATGGAGCACTGTGATGAGAAGGGCATGGAGCATTGTGATGACAAAAGTCATAGAGCAGTGCGATGAAAGGATTAATGGAGCATTGTGATGAAAGGGGTCATGGAGCATTGTGATGACAGGGGGCATGGAGCACTGTGATGAAAGGGGTTATGGAGCACTGTGATTACAGGGGTAATTGTGATGCATTGTGATGAAAGGTTACATGAGACAGGGGTAATGGAGCATTCTGATGAAAGTTTTCATGGCTCATTGTGATGAAAAGGGGCATGGAGCATTGTGAGGAAAAGGGTTATGGAGCACTGTGATTACAGTGGTAATTTAGAGCATTGTGATAAACGGGGACATGGAGCAATTTGATGACAGGGGTCATGGGGCATTGTGAGGACATGTGCCATGGAGCATTGTGATGATAGGAGTCATGGAGCATTGTGATCACAATAGCATGGATCATTGTGAGGCAAGGGT
Organism: Balaenoptera physalus; assembly: GCF_965194825.1. Classification (NCBI taxonomy): domain Eukaryota; kingdom Metazoa; phylum Chordata; class Mammalia; order Artiodactyla; family Balaenopteridae; genus Balaenoptera; species Balaenoptera physalus. The sequence continues at coordinate 296,495 of NW_028126091.1, read as the reverse complement.
CATGGGCCAATGTGATGACATGGGGTATGGAGCATTGTGATGACAATGGTATGTAGCATTGATATGACAAGGGTCATGAAGCATTGCCATGAGAGTGGTCAGGGAGCATTGGGATGCCAGGGGTCATGGAGCATTGTGTTGACAATGGTCATGGCGCATTTTGATGAAACGGGTCACGGAGCACTGTGATGGAAGGGGTCATGGAGCATTGTGATGACAGGGGTCATGGGGCATTGTGATGATAAGGGCGTGGAGCATTGTGATGACAGTGGTCACGGAACATTGTGACGATAAGGGCATGGAGCCTAGAGAGGGACAGTCTAGCGTTCTTGGGACTAAATTCAGTGCCTGAAGTAGGCACAGCATAAGGCCTTTAGTTAGCATAAGAGGTAGGATATTAGCTCGGTTCAGGGTTTACGTGAAGGCTAGGAATCGTGTCAGGAAATGACCTAAGGATAGTGTGAAGACCTTTGTTACTGAGAATATCAGGGCCTTATTCAGAACCAGTGTTAGGGCTTCAGGTAGGGACAGTATCAGGGCCTGACTTAGGGAGAGCGACAGGGTCTGAGTGAGGCCTAATGTCAGGCCCTCAGCTGGGGACACTGTCAGGGAGTGACTTAGGAGCAGCATCAGTGCCTTTGTTGGATCAGCTTTAGGCTCTTAGTTAAAGATGACCAGAGCCCTAGTTAGTCACAGCGTCAAGGCCTCAGTTAGGGAAAGCTTCAGGGCCTGAGTTACAGACAGCCTCAGGTCTTCACTTAAAGACAGCGACAGGGCTTTCTTAGGGAGAGTGTCAAGACCCTGGTTAGAAATGGGTCAGGATATTATCTCAGGAGAGTGTCAGGATTTTAGTTATTGCTGGCAGCAGGGCCTATATTAGGGACAGATTCTGGGCCTTTGTTAGAGACAGTGTCATGGCCTTAGTTAGGAGTAGTCAGGGCCTTAGTTAGGGAGAGCATTAGGGTTTCAGTCAGCATAAGATGCAGGAGATTATCTCGGGACAGAGTCAGGTTCCAGGCCAGAGATAGTGAAAGGAAATGACCAAGGGATAACGAGAAGACCTTAGTCATTGAGAGCATCAGGGCCTTAGTTAGCAGCAGCGTGCGGGCCTTAATCAGGACCAGTGCCAGGGCTTGATGTACGGACAGCGTCAGAGCCTAACTAAGGTACAGCAACAGGGCCTAAGTGAGGCCTATCTTTGGGGCCTGAGTAAGGGACAGTATCAGGGCATGACTTAGGAGCAGCAGAAAGGCCTCTGTAGGATCAGCATAAGGGTCTTCGTTAAAGATAGTATCAGGGCCTCTGTTAGGGACAGCCTCAAGGTCTCACTTAGGGACAGCGTCAGGGTTTACTTTGAGAAAGTTTCAGGACCTTGGTAAGACATGGGTCAGGATATTAGCTCAGGATAATGTCAGGTGTTCAGATATTGACGGCAGAAGGGCCTTAGTTAGAGGCAGTGTCAGGCCTAAGTTCGGACTAGCATCAGAGCCTTTGTTAGGTACAGTGTCAGTGACGGAGTTAGGTGTAGTGTCAGGGCCTTAGTTAGGGACAGTGTCAGGACCTGCGTTAGGACGTGCCTCCAGGCCTCAGTTAGGGACAGGTTCACGGCCTCGGACCTAAATTCAGGGCCTCATTTAGGGACAGAATCACAGATTTAGCTAGCATAAGAGGATCTCCAGCTGAAAGCAACTTGAACACCACCACAAGCAGATGCAGAAGTGAACCATGCACGCTCCTATGAAGGAATATTCCACAGCAGTTGAGTACATTTTGTTTAAAGTTAGTAACACTATAAAAATTATGTTTTTAAGAAAACCATATTCAGAAGATGAAAGAATCTCGTTCTAAAGAATCTCTTTAGCTAATCTCGACATTAGCTAAAGAGAAGGTTAGGTTAAGATCTAGGGATAGTGTCAGGAAATGACTTAGGGATAGTGTCAAGACCTTGGTTACATAGAGCATCAGGGCCTAATTAAGGACCAGTGAGTGTCAGGGCTTCGGGTAGGGACAGCGTCAGAGCCTGACTTAGGGAGAGCGACAGGGCCTGAGTGAGGCCTAGCGTCAGGGCCTTAGCTAGGGACAGTGTCAGCGCATGACTTAGGAGCAACATAAGAGCCACGGTAGGATCAGCCTCAGGGGATATGTTAAAGATATTATCAGGGCCTCTGTTAGGGACAGCCTCAAGGCCTCCCTTAGGGAGAGCATCAGGGCTTCCTTAGGGAGAGTTTCAGGACCTTGGTAAGAGATGAGTTAGGATATTAGCTCAGGATAATATCAGGACTTTAGATATTGATGGTAGCAGGGCCTAAGTAAGGGACAGTGTCAAGGCGTTAGTTAGGAGTAGCGGGCCCCTGATAGGTCCAGTGTCAGCTCCTCAGTTAGCAATAGTGTTAGGGCCTTAGTTAGGGACAGTGTCAGGGCCAGATGTAGGACGAGCATCTAGGCCTTAGTTCGGGACAGTTTCACGGTCTTGGGACTAAATTCAGTGCCTGAGGCAGGCACAACCTAAGGGCTTCAGTTAGCATAAGATGCAGGACATTAGCTAGTGACAGTGTCGGTTTAGCATGTAGGGATAGTGTCAGGAAATGACCTAAGGTTAGTGTGAAGACCTTTGTTACTGAGACTCTCAGGGCCTTATTCAGAACCCGTGTTAGGGCTTCAGGTAGGGACAGCATCAGAGCCTGACTTAGGGAGAGCAATAGGGTCTGAGTGAGGCCTAGCGTCAGACCCTTAGCTGGGGACACTGTCAGGGCATGACTTAGGAGCAGCATCCCGGCCTCTGTTGGATCAGCCTTAGGGTCTTAGTTAAAGACATGATCAGTGTCTGAGTTAGTCACAGCATCAAGGCCTGAGTTAGTTAGGGAAAGCTGCAGGGCCTCACTTAGGGACAGCGTCAGGGCTTACTTTGGGACAGTTTCAGGACCTTGGTAAGACATGGGTCAGGATATTAGCTCCGGATAATGTCAGGACTTTAGATATTGATGGCAGCAGCCCTTAGTTAGAGACAGTGTCAGGCCCTGAGTTACGACTAGCATCAGAGCCTTTGTTAGGTACACTTTACGGGACTGAGTTAGGAGTAGAGTCAGGGCCTTAGTTAGTGACAGTGTCAGGGCCTGACTTCAGGAGAGCGACAGGGCCTGAGTGAGGCCTAGCGTCAGGCCCTTTGCTGGGCACACTGTCAGGGCATGACTTTGGAGCAGCATCAGCGTCTTTGCTGGATCAGCATTAAGGTCTTCGTGAAATACATAATCAGGGCCTGAGTTAGTCACAGCTTCAAGGCTTCAGTTAAGGAAAGCTTCAGGGCCTGAGTTAGGGACAGCCTCAGGTCGTCACTTACGGACAGCGTCAGGGCTTACTTTGGGACATTTTCAGGACCTTGGAAAGACATAGGTCAGGATATTAGCTCAGGATAATGTCAGGACTTTACATACTGATGGCAGCAGGGCCTTAGTTACAGACACTTTGAGGGCCTGATTTAGGCCTAGCATCAGTGACTTTGTTAGATACAGTGTAAGGGACTGAGTTAGGAGTAGTGTCAGGGCCTTGCTTAGGGACAGTGTCAGGGTCTGAGTTAGGTGTACTGTCAGAGACCTAGTTAGGGACAGTGCTAGGGCCCGAGTTACGATTCGTGTCAAGGCCTTATTTAGGACCAATTTCAGGGCCTTAGTTTGGACTAGCATCAGAGCCATTGTTAGGAATCGTATGAGGGCCTGAGTTAGGCGTACTGTCAGGGCCTTAGCTAGGGACAGTGTTAGGGCCTGAGTTAGGATTAGTGTCAAGGCCTTATTTAAGACCAATTTTAGGGCTTTAGTTTGGACTAGCAACAGAGCCTTTGTTAGGTATCATTTCGGGAACGCAGTTACGTGTAGTGTCAGGGCCATTGTTAAGGACAGTATCAGGGCCTGACTTAGGAGAAGTTCAGGGCCTTAGCCAGGGAAAGGGTCAGGGCCTTAGTAAGGGATATTATCAGGACCTGAATTAGCAGTAGTGTCAAAAATCCTTAGGGAGGAAAGTTAGGAATAAGTCAGGACTCAGGCCCTGACACTGTCCTTAACTAAGGCCCTGACACTACTCGTAACACAGGCCCTGATCTGATTCCTATCACAGGCCCTGACACTGGTCTTAACTAAGGCCCGGATACTGGCCCTAACTAAAGCTGTGACGCTACTCTTAACTCAGGCACTGACACTGTCCCTAACAAAGCCTCTGACACTACTCCTAACTCAGACCCTGACACTGTCTCTAACTAAGGCCCTGATACTACTACGAACTCAGCACTGGCCCTGTCCCTAACTTAGGCCCTGACTCTACTCCTAACTCAGGAAGTGACACTGTCACTAACTAAGGCCCTGACACTGTTCATAACTCACACCCTAACACTCCTCCTAAATCATGCCCTGGCAATTTCCCTAACTAAGGCCTTGACACTATTCCTAACTCAGGCACTGATACAATACCTAAGGAAGGCCCTGACATTACTCCTAACTCAGGCCCTGAAAAGGTCCCTAACTAAGGCCGACAAAACTCCTAACTCAGGCACTGACACTGTCCCAAAATAAGGCCCTGAATCTATTCCTAACTGAGGCGCTGATACAATACCTAACGAAGGCACTGATGCTACTCCTAACTAAGGCCCTGACACTACTCCTAACTCAGGCAATGACACAGTCCATAACTAAGGCCCTGACACTATTCCCAAATCAGGCACTGACAATGTACGTAACTAAAACCCTGACACTACACCTAAGTCAGGCACTGACAGTGTCCCTAACAAGGGCCCTCACACTACTCCCAACTCAGTCACTGACATTTTCCCTAATTGAGGCAATGATACTACTCCCAACTCAGGAACTAAGGCTCTGGATCATTGTGATGACAAGCGCCATGGAGCACTGTGATGACAAGGGTCATGGAGAATTGTGATGACAAGGGCCATGGAGCATTGTGATGACAGAGTTCATGGGGCATTGTGATGAAAGTGGTCATGGAGCATTGTGATGAAAATGGTCATGGAGCATTGTGATGACAGGGGTCATGGAGCATTGTGAGGACAAGTGCCCTGGAGCATTGTGATGATAGGAGTCATGGGGCATTGTGATGACAGGTATCTTGGAGCTTTGTGGTGAAAGGGGTCATGGAACATTGTGATTACAACGACCTGGAGCATTGTGATCACAATCACCATGGATCATTGTGATTCGTGGGGTAATGGAGCATTGTCATGAAAGGGGTCATGGATCATTGTGATTACAGGGAATCGAGGAGCATTGTTTTGACAAGCTGCAGGGATCATTGTGATGAAACGGGAAAAGGAGAATTATGATGAAAGGAATCATGGATCATTGTGATGACAGGGATCATGGAGCATTGTTACGACAAGAGCGAAGGAGCACTGTGATGACAAGGGCCATGGATCATGGTGATGACAGGGGTCAGGGAGCATTGTAATGACAGGGCTCATGGAGCATTGTGATGACAATGGTCATGGAGAATTTTGATGAAAGGGGTCATGGAGCATTGTGCTGAAAGTGGTCATGGATCTTTGTGATGACATGCACCAGGGAGCATTGTGATGACAAGGGCCATGGATCATTGTGATGACAGTGGTTATGGAGCATTGTGATGAAAGGTGTCATGGCTCATTGTGATGACAGGGGGCCTGGAGCATTGTGATGACAGGGTTCATGGGGCATTGTGATGACAAGGGCCTTGGAGCATTGTGATGAAAGTGGTCATATGGCATTTTGAATGATAGGGGCCATGGAACATTGTGATGACAAGTGTCATGGAGCCTTGTAATGACAGGGTGCATGGAACATTGTGATGTCACTGCCATGTAGCATTTTAGACAAGGGTCAAGGAGTATTGTGATGATAAGTGCGTGGAACATTGCGAAGACAGGTGTCATGGAGCATTGTGATGATAAGGGCATGGAGCCTTGTGATGACAGGGGGCATGGAACATTGTAATGAAAGGGGGCATGGAGCATTGTGATGACAGGGGGCATGAAGCATTGTGATGAAAAGGGCATGGAGCATTGTGAGACAAGTCTCATGGAGCATTGTGTTGAGAGTGGGCTTGGAGCATTGTGGTGACAGGGGGCATGAAACTTTGTGATGACAATGGCATGGAGCATTGTGAGAAAAGTGTTAAGGAGAGTTGTGATGAAAGGGGTCATGGAAGACTCTGATTACAGGGGACATGGAGCATTGTAATGAGAAAGACAAGTAGCATTGTGATGACATGGCTCAGGGAGCATTGTGGGGAAATGGGTCATGGGGCATTGTGATGACAGGGGTTATGGAGCATTGTGATGAAAGCGGCCATGGAACATTGTGATGAAAGGGGTCAAGGATCATTGTGATTACAGGGATCATGGAGCATTGTGATGACAAGCGCCAAGGATCACTGTGAGGAAAGGGGTAATGGAGAATTGTTATCAAAGGGGTCATGGATCATTGTGATTACAGTGGTCATGGAGCCTTGTGATGACAAGCGCCATGGAGCTTTGTGATGACAAGAGCCATGGAGCATTGTAAGGAAAGGGGTCATGGAGCATCGTGATGACCGTGGTCATGGAGCTTTGTTATGACAATGTTCATGGCGCATTTTGATGAAAGGGTTCATGGAGCATTGTGAGGGAAGGGGTCATGGGGCATTGTGATGAGAAAGGCCATGGAGCATTGTGATGAAAGTGTTCATGGAGCACTGTGATGATAAGGGCATGGAGCCTTGTGATCAAAATGGTCATGGAACATTGTGATGAAAAGGGGTCATGGAGCATTGTGATGAACACGGCACATGGAGCTTTGTGATGAACACGGCACATGGAGCTTTGTGATGAAAGTGGTCATGGAGCATTGTGATGAAAGACCTCTGGGAGCATTGTGATGAAAGGCGCCATGGGCATTGTGATGACAAGGGGTCATGGAGCATTGTGATGGCAAGCGCCATGGGGCATTCTGATGGCATGAACCATGGAATATTGTGATGAAAAGGGTCAGGGACCACCGTGCTGAATGTGGTCATGGAGCATTGTGATGCACAGCGCCATGGAGCATTGTGATGACAAGCGTCATGGAGCTTTGTGATGAAATGTCTCATGGAACATTTTGATGACAGGGGTCTTGGAGCACTGTGATTACATTGAACATGGAGCATTGTGATGACAAAGGCCATGGAGCATTGTGATGAGAAGGGCATGGAGCATTGTGATGACAAAAGTCATAGAGCAGTGCGATGAAAGGATTAATGGAGCATTGTGATGAAAGGGGTCATGGAGCATTGTGATGACAGGGGGCATGGAGCACTGTGATGAAAGGGGTTATGGAGCACTTTGATTACAGGGGTAATTGTGATGCATTGTGATGAAAGGGGACATGAGACAGGGGTAATGGAGCATTCTGATGAAAGTTTTCATGGCTCATTGTGATGAAAAGGGGCATGGAGCATTGTGAGGAAAAGGGTTATGGAGCACTGTGATTACAGTGGTAATTTAGAGCATTGTGATAAACGGGGACATGGAGCAATTTGATGACAGGGGTCATGGGGCATTGTGAGGACATGTGCCATGGAGCATTGTGATGATAGGAGTCATGGGGCATTGTGATGACAGGGGGCATGGAACATTGTGATCACAAGAGCATGGATCATTGTGAGGCAAGGGTCATGGGCCAATGTGATGACATGGGGTATGGAGCATTGTGATGACAATGGTATGTAGCATTGTGATGACAAGGGTCATGAAGCATTGCCATGAGAGTGGTCATGGAGCACTGGGATGCCAGGGGTCATGGAGCATTGTGTTGATAATGGTCATGGCGCATTTTGATGAAACGTGTCACGGAGCACTGTGATGGTAGGGGTCATGGAGCTTTGTGATGAAAGGGGTCATGGGACATTGTGATGATAAGGGCGTGGAGCATTGTGATGACAGTGCTCACGGAACATTGTGACGATAAGGGCATGGAGCCTAGTGAGGGACAGTCTAGCGGTCTTGGGACTAAATTCAGTGCCTGAGGTAGGCACAGCATAAGGCCTTTAGTTAGCATAAGAGGTAGGATATTAGCTCGGGACAGGGTTAGGGTGAAGGCTAGGAATCGTTTCAGGAAATGACCTAAGGATAGTGTGAAGACCTTTGTTACTGAGAATATCAGGGCCTTATTCAGAACCAGTGTTAGGGCTTCACGTAGGGACAGTATCAGGGCCTGACTTAGCGAGAGCGACAGGGTCTGAGTGAGGCCTAATGTCAGGCCCTCAGCTGGGGACACTGTCAGGGAGTGACTTAGGAGCAGCATCAGTGCCTTAGTTGGATCAGCTTTAGGCTCTTAGTTAAAGATGACCAGAGCCCTAGTTAGTCACAGCGTCAAGGCCTCAGTTAGGGAAAGCTTCAGGGCCTGAGTTACGGACAGCCTCAGGTCTTCACTTAAAGACAGCGACAGGGCTTTCTTAGGGAGAGTGTCAAGACCTTGGTTAGAAATGGGTCAGGATATTATCTCAGGAGAGTGTCAGGATTTTAATTATTGCTGGCAGCAGGGCCTATATTAGGGACAGATTCTGGGCCTTTGTTAGAGACAGTGTCATGGCCTTAGTTAGGAGTAGTCAGGGCCTTAGTTAGGGAGAGCATTAGGGTTTCAGTCAGCATAAGATGCAGGAGATTATCTCGGGACAGAGTCAGGTTCCAGGCCAGAGAGAGTGAAAGGAAATGACCAAGGGATAACGAGAAGACCTTAGTCATTGAGAGCATCAGGGCCTTAGTTAGCAGCAGCGTGAGTGCCTTAATCAGGATCAGTGCCAGGGCTTGATGTACGGACAGCGACAGAGCCTAACTAAGGTACAGCAACAGGGCCTAAGTGAGGCCTATCTTTGGGGCCTGAGTAAGGGACAGTATCAGGGCATGACTTAGGAGCAGCAGAAAGGCCTCTGTAGGATCAGCATTAGGGTCTTCGTTAAAGATATTATCAGGGCCTCTGTTAGGGACAGCCTCAAGGTCTCACTTAGGGACAGCGTCAGGGCTTACTTTGGAAAAGTTTCAGGACCTTGGTAAGACATGGGTCAGGATATTAGCTCAGGATAATGTCAGGTGTTCAGATATTGACGGCAGAAGGGCCTTAGTTAGAGGCAGTGTCAGGCCTAAGTTCGGACTAGCATCAGAGCCTTTGTTAGGTACAGTGTCAGTGACGGAGTTAGGTGTAGTGTCAGGGCCTTAGTTAGGGACAGTGTCAGGACCTGCGTTAGGACGCGCCTCCAGGCCTCAGTTAGGGACAGGTTCACGGCCTCGGACCTAAATTCAGGGCCTCATTTAGGGACAGAATCACAGATTTAGCTAGCATAAGAGGATCTCCAGCTGAAAGCAACTTGAACACCACCACAAGCAGATGCAGAAGTGAACCATGCACGCTCCTATGAAGGAATATTCCACAGCAGTTGAGTACATTTTGTTTAAAGTTAGTAACACTATAAAAATTATGTTTTTAAGAAAACCATATTCAGAAGATGAAAGAATCTCGTTCTAAAGAATCTCTTTAGCTAATCTCGACATTAGCTAAAGAGAAGGTTAGGTTAAGATCTAGGGATAGTGTCAGGAAATGACTTAGGGATAGTGTCAAGACCTTGGTTACTTAGAGCATCAGGGCCTAATTAAGGACCAGTGAGTGTCAGGGCTTCGGGTAGGGACAGCGTCAGAGCCTGACTTAGGGAGAGCGACAGGGCCTGAGTGAGGCCTAGCGTCAGGGCCTTAGCTAGGGACAGTGTCAGCGCATGACTTAGGAGCAACATAAGAGCCACGGTAGGATCAGCCTCAGGGGCTATGTTAAAGATATTATCAGGGCCTCTGTTAGGGACAGCCTCAAGGCCTCACTTAGGGAGAGCACCAGGGCTTCCTTAGGGAGAGTTTCAGGACCTTGGTAAGAGATGAGTTAGGATATTAGCTCAGGATAACGTCAGGATTTTAGATATTGATGGTAGCAGGGCCTAAGTAAGGGACAGTGTCAAGGCGTTAGTTAGGAGTAGCGGGCCCCTGATAGGTCCAGTGTCAGGTCCTCAGTTAGCAATAGTGTTAGGGCCTTAGTTAGGGACAGTGTCAGGGCCAGATGTAGGACGAGCATCTAGGCCTTAGTTCGGGACAGTTTCACGGTCTTGGGACTAAATTCAGTGCCTGAGGCAGGCACAACCTAAGGGCTTCAGTTAGCATAAGAGGCAGGACATTAGCTAGTGACAGTGTCAGTTTAACATGTAGGGATAGTGTCAGGAGATGACCTAAGGATAGTGTGAAGACCTTTGTTACTGAGACTCTCAGGGCCTTATTCAGAACCAGTGTTAGGGCTTCAGGTAGGGACAGCATCAGAGCCTGACTTAGGGAGAGCAATAGGGTCTGAGTGAGGCCTAGCATCAGACCCTTAGCTGGGGACACTGTCAGGGCATGACTTAGGAGCAGCATCCCGGCCTCTGTTGGATCAGCCTTAGGGTCTTAGTTAAAGACATGATCAGTGTCTGAGTTAGTCACAGCATCAAGGCCTGAGTTAGTTAGGGAAAGCTGCAGGGCCTCACTTAGGGACAGCGTCAGGGCTTACTTTGGGACAGTTTCAGGACCTTGGTAAGACATGGGTCAGGATATTAGCTCCGGATAATGTCAGGACTTTAGATATTGATGGCAGCAGCCCTTAGTTAGAGACAGTGTCAGGCCCTGAGTTACGACTAGCATCAGAGCCTTTGTTAGGTACACTTTACGGGACTGAGTTAGGAGTAGAATCAGGGCCTTAGTTAGTGACAGTGTCAGGGCCTGACTTCGGGAGAGCGACAGGGCCTGAGTGAGGCCTAGCGTCAGGCCCTTTGCTGGTCACACTGTCAGGGCATGACTTTGGAGCAGCATCAGCGTCTTTGCTGGATCAGCATTAAGGTCTTGGTGAAATACATAATCAGGGCCTGAGTTAGTCACAGCTTCAAGGCTTCAGTTAAGGAAAGCTTCAGGGCCTGAGTTAGGGACAGCCTCAGGTCTTCACTTACGGACAGCGTCAGGGCTTACTTTGGGACAGTTTCAGGACCTTGGAAAGACATAGGTCAGGATATTAGCTCAGGATAATGTCAGGACTTTACATACTGATGGCAGCAGGGCCTTAGTTACAGACACTTTGAGGGCCTGATTTAGGCCTAGCATCAGTGACTTTGTTAGATACAGTGTAAGGGACTGAGTTAGGAGTAGTGTCAGGGCCTTGCTTAGGGACAGTGTCAGGGTCTGAGTTAGGTGTACTGTCAGAGACCTAGTTAGGGACAGTGCTAGGGCCTGAGTTACGATTCGTGTCAAGGCCTTATTTAGGACCAATTTCAGAACCTTAGTTTGGACTAGCATCAGAGCCATTGTTAGGAATCGTATGAGGGCCTGAGTTAGGCGTACTGTCAGGGCCTTAGCTAGGGACAGTGTTAGGGCCTGAGTTAGGATTAGTGTCAAGGCCTTATTTAAGACCAATTTTAGGGCTTTAGTTTGGACTAGCAACAGAGCCTTTGTTAGGTATCATTTCGGGACCGAAGTTAGGTGTAGTGTCAGGGCCATTGTTAGGGACAGTATCAGGGCCTGACTTAGGAGAAGTTCAGGGCCTTAGCCAGGGAAAGGGTCAGGGCCTTAGTAAGGGATATTATCAGGACCTGAATTAGCAGTAGTGTCAAAAATCCTTAGGGAGGAAAGTTAGGAATAATTCAGGACTCAGGCCCTGACACTGTCCTTAACTAAGGCCCTGACACTACTCGTAACACAGGCCCTGATCTGATTCCTATCATAGGCCCTGACACTGGTCTTAACTAAGGCCCGGACACTGGCCCTAACTAAAGCTGTGACGCTACTCTTAACTCAGGCACTGACACTGTCCCTAACAAAGCCTCTGACACTACACCTAACTCAGGCCCTGACACTGTCTCTAACTAAGGCCCTGATACTACTACGAACTCAGCACTGGCCCTGTCCCTAACTTAGGCCCTGACTCTACTCCTAACTCAGGAACTGACACTGTCACTAACTAAGGCCCTGACAGTGTTCATAACTCACACCCTAACACTCCTCCTAAATCATGCCCTGGCAATGTCCCTAACTAAGGCCTTGACACTATTCCTAACTCAGGCACTGATACAATACCTAAGGAAGGCCCTGACATTACTCCTAACTCAGGCCCTGAAAAGGTCCCTAACTAAGGCCGACAAAACTCCTAACTCAGGCACTGACACTGTCCCAAAATAAGGCCCTGAATCTATTCCTAACTGAGGCGCTGATACAATACCTAACGAAGGCACTGATGCTACTCCTAACTAAGGCCCTGACACTACTCCTAACTCAGGCAATGACACAGTCCATAACTAAGGCCCTGACACTATTCCCAAATCAGGCACTGACAATGTACGTAACTAAAACCCTGACACTACACCTAACTCAGGCACTGACAGTGTCCCTAACAAGGGCCCTCACACTACTCCCAACTCAGTCACTGACATTTTCCCTAATTGAGGCAATGATACTACTCCCAACTCAGGAACTAAGGCTCTGGATCATTGTGATGACAAGCGCCATGGAGCACTGTGATGACAAGGGTCATGGAGAATTGCGATGACAAGTGCGTGGCGCATTGTGATGACAGGGGTCATGGAGAATTGTGATGACAAGGGCCATGGAGCATTGTGATGACAGAGTTCATGGGGCATTGTGATGAAAGTGGTCATGGAGCATTGTGATGAAAATGGTCATGGAGCATTGTGATGACAGGGGTCATGGAGCATTGTGAGGACAAGTGCCCTGCAGCATTGTGATGATAGGAGTCATGGGGCATTGTGATGACAGGGATCTTGGAGCTTTGTGGTGAAAGGGGTCATGGAACATTGTGATTACAACGACCTGGAGCATTGTGATCACAATCACCATGGATCATTGTGATTCGTGGGGTAATGGAGCATTGTCATGAAAGGGGTCATGGATCATTGTGATTACAGGGAATCGAGGAGCATTGTTTTGACAAGCTGCAGGGATCATTGTGATGAAACGGGAAAAGCAGAATTGTGATGAAAGGAATCATGGATCATTGTGATGACAGGGATCATGGAGCATTGTTACGACAAGAGCGAAGGAGCACTGTGATGACAAGGGCCATGGATCATGGTGATGACAGGGGTCAGGGAGCATTGTAATGACAGGGCTCATGGAGCATTGTGATGACAATGGTCATGGAGAATTTTGATGAAAGGGGTCATGGAGCATTGTGCTGAAAGTGGTCATGGATCTTTGTGATGACATGCACCAGGGAGCATTGTGATGACAAGGGCCATGGATCATTGTGATGACAGTGGTTATGGAGCATTGTGATGAAAGGTGTCATGGCTCATTGTGATGACAGGGGGCCTGGAGTATTGTGATGACAGGGTTCATGGGGCATTGTGATGACAAGGGCCTTGGAGCATTGTGATGAAAGTGGTCATATGGCATTTTGAATGATAGGGGCCATGGAACATTGTGACGACAAGTGTCATGGAGCCTTGTAATGACAGGGTGCATGGAACATTGTGATGTCACCGCCATGTAGCATTTTAGACAAGGGTCAAGGAGTATTGTGATGATAAGTGCGTGGAACATTGCGAAGACAGGTGTCATGGAGCATTGTGATGATAAGGGCATGGAGCCTTGTGATGACAGGGGGCATGGAACATTGTAATGAAAGGGGGCATGGAGCATTGTGATGACAGGGGGCATGAAGCATTGTGATGAAAAGGGCATGGAGCATTGTGAGACAAGTCTCATGGAGCATTGTGTTGAGAGTGGGCTTGGAGCATTGTGGTGACAGGGGGCATGAAACTTTGTGATGACAATGGCATGGAGCATTGTGAGAAAAGTGTTAAGGAGAGTTTTGATGAAAGGGGTCATGGAAGACTCTGATTACAGGGGACATGGAGCATTGTAATGAGAAAGACAAGTAGCATTGTGATGACATGGCTCAGGGAGCATTGTGGGGAAATGGGTCATGGGGCATTGTGATGACAGGGGTTATGGAGCATTGTGATGAAAGCGGCCATGGAACATTGTGATGAAAGGGGTCAAGGATCATTGTGATTACAGGGATCATGGAGCATTGTGATGACAAGCGCCAAGGATCACTGTGAGGAAAGGGGTAATGGAGAATTGTTATCAAAGGGGTCATGGATCATTGTGATTACAGTGGTCATGGAGCCTTGTGATGACAAGCGCCATGGAGCTTTGTGATGACAAGAGCCATGGAGCATTGTAAGGAAAGGGGTCATGGAGCATCGTGATGACCGTGGTCATGGAGCTTTGTTATGACAATGTTCATGGCGCATTTTGATGAAAGGGTTCATGGAGCATTGTGAGGGAAGGGGTCATGGGGCATTGTGATGAGAAGGGCCATGGAGCATTGTGATGAAAGGGTTCATGGAGCACTGTGATGATTAGGGCATGGAGCCTTGTGATCAAAATGGTCATGGAACATTGTGATGAAAAGGGGTCATGGAGCATTGTGATGAACACAGCACATGGAGCTTTGTGATCAACACGGCACATGGAGCTTTGTGATGAAAGTGGTCATGGAGCATTGTGATGAAAGACCTCTGGGAGCATTGTGATGAAAGGCGCCATGGGCATTGTGATGACAAGGGGTCATGGAGCATTGTGATGGCAAGCGCCATGGGGCATTCTGATGGCATGAACCATGGAATATTGTGATGAAAAGGGTCAGGGACCACCGTGCTGAATGTGGTCATGGAGCATTGTGATGCACAGCGCCATGGAGCATTGTGATGACAAGCGTCATGGAGCTTTGTGATGAAATGTCTCATGGAACATTTTGATGACAGGGGTCTTGGAGCACTGTGATTACATTGAACATGGAGCATTGTGATGACAAAGGCCATGGAGCATTGTGATGAGAAGGGCATGGAGCATTGTGATGACAAAAGTCATAGAGCAGTGCGATGAAAGGATTAATGGAGCATTGTGATGAAAGGGGTCATGGAGCATTGTGATGACAGGGGGCATGGAGCACTGTGATGAAAGGGGTTATGGAGCACTGTGATTACAGGGGTAATTGTGATGCATTGTGATGAAAGGGGACATGAGACAGGGGTAATGGAGCATTCTGATGAAAGTTTTCATGGCTCATTGTGATGAAAAGGGGCATGGAGCATTGTGAGGAAAAGGGTTATGGAGCACTGTGATTACAGTGGTAATTTAGAGCATTGTGATAAACGGGGACATGGAGCAATTTGATGACAGGGGTCATGGGGCATTGTGAGGACATGTGCCATGGAGCATTGTGATGATAGGAGTCATGGGGCATTGTGATGACAGGGGGCATGGAACATTGTGATCACAAGAGCATGGATCATTGTGAGGCAAGGGTCATGGGCCAATGTGATGACATGGGGTATGGAGCATTGTGATGACAATGGTATGTAGCATTGTGATGACAAGGGTCATGAAGCATTGCCATGAGAGTGGTCATGGAGCACTGGGATGCCAGGGGTCATGGAGCATTGTGTTGATAATGGTCATGGCGCATTTTGATGAAACGTGTCACGGAGCACTGTGATGGTAGGGGTCATGGAGCTTTGTGATGAAAGGGGTCATGGGACATTGTGATGATAAGGGCGTGGAGCATTGTGATGACAGTGCTCACGGAACATTGTGACGATAAGGGCATGGAGCCTAGTGAGGGACAGTCTAGCGGTCTTGGGACTAAATTCAGTGCCTGAGGTAGGCACAGCATAAGGCCTTTAGTTAGCATAAGAGGTAGGATATTAGCTCGGGACAGGGTTAGGGTGAAGGCTAGGAATCGTTTCAGGAAATGACCTAAGGATAGTGTGAAGACCTTTGTTACTGAGAATATCAGGGCCTTATTCAGAACCAGTGTTAGGGCTTCAGGTAGGGACAGTATCAGGGCCTGACTTAGCGAGAGCGACAGGGTCTGAGTGAGGCCTAATGTCAGGCCCTCAGCTGGGGACACTGTCAGGGAGTGACTTAGGAGCAGCATCAGTGCCTTAGTTGGATCAGCTTTAGGCTCTTAGTTAAAGATGACCAGAGCCCTAGTTAGTCACAGCGTCAAGGCCTCAGTTAGGGAAAGCTTCAGGGCCTGAGTTACGGACAGCCTCAGGTCTTCACTTAAAGACAGCGACAGGGCTTTCTTAGGGAGAGTGTCAAGACCTTGGTTAGAAATGGGTCAGGATATTATCTCAGGAGAGTGTCAGGATTTTAATTATTGCTGGCAGCAGGGCCTATATTAGGGACAGATTCTGGGCCTTTGTTAGAGACAGTGTCATGGCCTTAGTTAGGAGTAGTCAGGGCCTTAGTTAGGGAGAGCATTAGGGTTTCAGTCAGCATAAGATGCAGGAGATTATCTCGGGACAGAGTCAGGTTCCACGCCAGAGATAGTGAAAGGAAATGACCAAGGGATAACGAGAAGACCTTAGTCATTGAGAGCATCAGGGCCTTAGTTAGCAGCAGCGTGAGGGCCTTAATCAGGATCAGTGCCAGGGCTTGATGTACGGACAGCGACAGAGCCTAACTAAGGTACAGCAACAGGGCCTAAGTGAGGCCTATCTTTGGGGCCTGAGTAAGGGACAGTATCAGGGCATGACTTAGGAGCAGCAGAAAGGCCTCTGTAGGATCAGCATTAGGGTCTTCGTTAAAGATATTATCAGGGCCTCTGTTAGGGACAGCCTCAAGGTCTCACTTAGGGACAGCGTCAGGGCTTACTTTGGAAAAGTTTCAGGACCTTGGTAAGACATGGGTCAGGATATTAGCTCAGGATAATGTCAGGTGTTCAGATATTGACGGCAGAAGGGCCTTAGTTAGAGGCAGTGTCAGGCCTAAGTTCGGACTAGCATCAGAGCCTTTGTTAGGTACAGTGTCAGTGACGGAGTTAGGTGTAGTGTCAGAGCCTTAGTTAGGGACAGTGTCAGGACCTGCGTTAGGACGCGCCTCCAGGCCTCAGTTAGGGACAGGTTCACGGCCTCGGATCTAAATTCAGGGACTCATTTAGGGACAGAATCACAGATTTAGCTAGCATAAGAGGATCTACAGCTGAAAGCAACTTGAACACCACCACAAGCAGATGCAGAAGTGAACCATGCACACTCCTATGAAGGAATATTCCACAGCAGTTGAGTACATTTTGTTTAAAGTTAGTAACACTATAAAAATTATGTTTTTAAGAAAACCATATTCAGAAGATGAAAGAATCTCGTTCTAAAGAATCTCTTTAGCTAATCTCGACATTAGCTAAAGAGAAGCTTAGGTTAAGATCTAGGGATAGTGTCAGGAAATGACTTAGGGATAGTGTCAAGACCTTGGTTACTTAGAGCATCAGGGCCTAATTAAGGACCAGTGAGTGTCAGGGCTTCGGGTAGGGACAGCGTCAGAGCCTGACTTAGGGAGAGCGACAGGGCCTGAGTGAGGCCTAGCGTCAGGGCCTTAGCTAGGGACAGTGTCAGCGCATGACTTAGGAGCAACATAAGAGCCACGGTAGGATCAGCCTCAGGGGCTATGTTAAAGATATTATCAGGGCCTCTGTTAGGGACAGCCTCAAGGCCTCACTTAGGGAGAGCACCAGGGCTTCCTTAGGGAGAGTTTCAGGACCTTGGTAAGAGATGAGTTAGGATATTAGCTCAGGATAACGTCAGGATTTTAGATATTGATGGTAGCAGGGCCTAAATAAGGGACAGTGTCAAGGCGTTAGTTAGGAGTAGCGGGCCCCTGATAGGTCCAGTGTCAGGTCCTCAGTTAGCAATAGTGTTAGGGCCTTAGTTAGGGACAGTGTCAGGGCCAGATGTAGGACGAGCATCTAGGCCTTAGTTCGGGACAGTTTCACGGTCTTGGGACTAAATTCAGTGCCTGAGGCAGGCACAACCTAAGGGCTTCAGTTAGCATAAGAGGCAGGACATTAGCTAGTGACAGTGTCAGTTTAGCATGTAGGGATAGTGTCAGGAGATGACCTAAGGATAGTGTGAAGACCTTTGTTACTGAGACTCTCAGGGCCTTATTCAGAACCAGTGTTAGGGCTTCAGGTAGGGACAGCATCAGAGCCTGACTTAGGGAGAGCAATAGGGTCTGAGTGAGGCCTAGCGTCAGACCCTTAGCTGGGGACACTGTCAGGGCATGACTTAGGAGCAGCATCCCGGCCTCTGTTGGATCAGCCTTAGGGTCTTAGTTAAAGACATGATCAGTGTCTGAGTTAGTCACAGCATCAAGGCCTGAGTTAGTTAGGGAAAGCTGCAGGGCCTCACTTAGGGACAGCGTCAGGGCTTACTTTGGGACAGTTTCAGGACCTTGGTAAGACATGGGTCAGGATATTAGCTCCGGATAATGTCAGGACTTTAGATATTGATGGCAGCAGCCCTTAGTTAGAGACAGTGTCAGGCCCTGAGTTACGACTAGCATCACAGCCTTTGTTAGGTACACTTTACGGGACTGAGTTAGGAGTAGAATCAGGGCCTTAGTTAGTGACAGTGTCAGGGCCTGACTTCGGGAGAGCGACAGGGCCTGAGTGAGGCCTAGCGTCAGGCCCTTTGCTGGTCACACTGTCAGGGCATGACTTTGGAGCAGCATCAGCGTCTTTGCTGGATCAGCATTAAGGTCTTGGTGAAATACATAATCAGGGCCTGAGTTAGTCACAGCTTCAAGGCTTCAGTTAAGGAAAGCTTCAGGGCCTGAGTTAGGGACAGCCTCAGGTCTTCACTTACGGACAGCGTCAGGGCTTACTTTGGGACAGTTTCAGGACCTTGGAAAGACATAGGTCAGGATATTAGCTCAGGATAATGTCAGGACTTTACATACTGATGGCAGCAGGGCCTTAGTTACAGACACTTTGAGGGCCTGATTTAGGCCTAGCATCAGTGACTTTGTTAGATACAGTGTAAGGGACTGAGTTAGGAGTACTGTCAGGGCCTTGCTTAGGGACAGTGTCAGGGTCTGAGTTAGGTGTACTGTCAGAGACCTAGTTAGGGACAGTGCTAGGGCCTGAGTTACGATTCGTGTCAAGGCCTTATTTAGGACCAATTTCAGAACCTTAGTTTGGACTAGCATCAGAGCCATTGTTAGGAATCGTATGAGGGCCTGAGTTAGGCGTACTGTCAGGGCCTTAGCTAGGGACAGTGTTAGGGCCTGAGTTAGGATTAGTGTCAAGGCCTTATTTAAGACCAATTTTAGGGCTTTAGTTTGGACTAGCAACAGAGCCTTTGTTAGGTATCATTTCGGGACCGAAGTTAGGTGTAGTGTCAGGGCCATTGTTAGGGACAGTATCAGGGCCTGACTTAGGAGAAGTTCAGGGCCTTAGCCAGGGAAAGGGTCAGGGCCTTAGTAAGGGATATTATCAGGACCTGAATTAGCAGTAGTGTCAAAAATCCTTAGGGAGGAAAGTTAGGAATAAGTCAGGACTCAGGCCCTGACACTGTCCTTAACTAAGGCCCTGACACTACTCGTAACACAGGCCCTGATCTGATTCCTATCATAGGCCCTGACACTGGTCTTAACTAAGGCCCGGACACTGGCCCTAACTAAAGCTGTGACGCTACTCTTAACTCAGGCACTGACACTGTCCCTAACAAAGCCTCTGACACTACTCCTAACTCAGGCCCTGACACTGTCTCTAACTAAGGCCCTGATACTACTACGAACTCAGCACTGGCCCTGTCCCTAACTTAGGCCCTGACTCTACTCCTAACTCAGGAACTGACACTGTCACTAACTAAGGCCCTGACAGTGTTCATAACTCACACCCTAACACTCCTCCTAAATCATGCCCTGGCAATGTCCCTAACTAAGGCCTTGACACTATTCCTAACTCAGGCACTGATACAATACCTAAGGAAGGCCCTGACATTACTCCTAACTCAGGCCCTGAAAAGGTCCCTAACTAAGGCCGACAAAACTCCTAACTCAGGCACTGACACTGTCCCAAAATAAGGCCCTGAATCTATTCCTAACTGAGGCGCTGATACAATACCTAACGAAGGCACTGATGCTACTCCTAACTAAGGCCCTGACACTACTCCTAACTCAGGCAATGACACAGTCCATAACTAAGGCCCTGACACTATTCCCAAATCAGGCACTGACAATGTACGTAACTAAAACCCTGACACTACACCTAACTCAGGCACTGACAGTGTCCCTAACAAGGGCCCTCACACTACTCCCAACTCAGTCACTGACATTTTCCCTAATTGAGGCAATGATACTACTCCCAACTCAGGAACTAAGGCTCTGGATCATTGTGATGACAAGCGCCATGGAGCACTGTGATGACAAGGGTCATGGAGAATTGCGATGACAAGTGTGTGGCGCATTGTGATGACAGGGGTCATGGAGAATTGTGATGACAAGGGCCATGGAGCATTGTGATGACAGAGTTCATGGGGCATTGTGATGAAAGTGGTCATGGAGCATTGTGATGAAAATGGTCATGGAGCATTGTGATGACAGGGGTCATGGAGCATTGTGAGGACAAGTGCCCTGGAGCATTGTGATGATAGGAGTCATGGGGCATTGTGATGACAGGGATCTTGGAGCTTTGTGGTGAAAGGGGTCATGGAACATTGTGATTACAACGACCTGGAGCATTGTGATCACAATCACCATGGATCATTGTGATTCGTGGGGTAATGGAGCATTGTCATGAAAGGGGTCATGGATCATTGTGATTACAGGGAATCGAGGAGCATTGTTTTGACAAGCTGCAGGGATCATTGTGATGAAACGGGAAAAGGAGAATTGTGATGAAAGGAATCATGGATCATTGTGATGACAGGGATCATGGAGCATTGTTACGACAAGAGCGAAGGAGCACTGTGATGACAAGGGCCATGGATCATGGTGATGACAGGGGTCAGGGAGCATTGTAATGACAGGGCTCATGGAGCATTGTGATGACAATGGTCATGGAGAATTTTGATGAAAGGGGTCATGGAGCATTGTGCTGAAAGTGGTCATGGATCTTTGTGATGACATGCACCAGGGAGCATTGTGATGACAAGGGCCATGGATCATTGTGATGACAGTGGTTATGGAGCATTGTGATGAAAGGTGTCATGGCTCATTGTGATGACAGGGGGCCTGGAGCATTGTGATGACAGGGTTCATGGGGCATTGTGATGACAAGGGCCTTGGAGCATTGTGATGAAAGTGGTCATATGGCATTTTGAATGATAGGGGCCATGGAACATTGTGACGACAAGTGTCATGGAGCCTTGTAATGACAGGGTGCATGGAACATTGTGATGTCACCGCCATGTAGCATTTTAGACAAGGGTCAAGGAGTATTGTGATGATAAGTGCGTGGAACATTGCGAAGACAGGTGTCATGGAGCATTGTGATGATAAGGGCATGGAGCCTTGTGATGACAGGGGGCATGAAGCATTGTGATGAAAAGGGCATGGAGCATTGTGAGACAAGTCTCATGGAGCATTGTGTTGAGAGTGGGCTTGGAGCATTGTGGTGACAGGGGGCATGAAACTTTGTGATGACAATGGCATGGAGCATTGTGAGAAAAGTGTTAAGGAGAGTTGTGATGAAAGGGGTCATGGAAGATTCTGATTACAGGGGACATGGAGCATTGTAATGAGAAAGACAAGTAGCATTGTGATGACATGGCTCAGGGAGCATTGTGGGGAAATGGGTCATGGGGCATTGTGATGACAGGGGTTATGGAGCATTGTGATGAAAGCGGCCATGGAACATAGTGATGAAAGGGGTCAAGGATCATTGTGATTACAGGGATCATGGAGCATTGTGATGACAAGCGCCAAGGATCACTGTGAGGAAAGGGGTAATGGAGAATTGTTATCAAAGGGGTCATGGATCATTGTGATTACAGTGGTCATGGAGCCTTGTGATGACAAGCGCCATGGAGCTTTGTGATGACAAGAGCCATGGAGCATTGTAAGGAATGGGGTCATGGAGCATCGTGATGACCGTGGTCATGGAGCTTTGTTATGACAATGTTCATGGCGCATTTTGATGAAAGGGTTCATGGAGCATTGTGAGGGAAGGGGTCATGGGGCATTGTGATGAGAAGGGCCATGGAGCATTGTGATGAAAGGGTTCATGGAGCACTGTGATGATAAGGGCATGGAGCCTTGTGATCAAAATGGTCATGGAACATTGTGATGAAAAGGGGTCATGGAGCATTGTGATGAACACGGCACATGGAGCTTTGTGATGAACACGGCACATGGAGCTTTGTGATGAAAGTGGTCATGGAGCATTGTGATGAAAGACCTCTGGGAGCATTGTGATGAAAGGCGCCATGGGCGTTGTGATGACAAGGGGTCATGGAGCATTGTGATGGCAAGCGCCATGGGGCATTCTGATGGCATGAACCATGGAATATTGTGATGAAAAGGGTCAGGGACCACCGTGCTGAATGTGGTCATGGAGCATTGTGATGCACAGCGCCATGGAGCATTGTGATGACAAGCGTCATGGAGCTTTGTGATGAAATGTCTCATGGAACATTTTGATGACAGGGGTCTTGGAGCACTGTGATTACATTGAACATGGAGCATTGTGATGACAAAGGCCATGGAGCATTGTGATGAGAAGGGCATGGAGCATTGTGATGACAAAAGTCATAGAGCAGTGCGATGAAAGGATTAATGGAGCATTGTGATGAAAGGGGTCATGGAGCATTGTGATGACAGGGGGCATGGAGCACTGTGATGAAAGGGGTTATGGAGCACTGTGATTACAGGGGTAATTGTGATGCATTGTGATGAAAGGGGACATGAGACAGGGGTAATGGAGCATTCTGATGAAAGTTTTCATGGCTCATTGTGATGAAAAGGGGCATGGAGCATTGTGAGGAAAAGGGTTATGGAGCACTGTGATTACAGTGGTAATTTAGAGCATTGTGATAAACGGGGACATGGAGCAATTTGATGACAGGGGTCATGGGGCATTGTGAGGACATGTGCCATGGAGCATTGTGATGATAGGAGTCATGGGGCATTGTGATGACAGGGGGCATGGAACATTGTGATCACAAGAGCATGGATCATTGTGAGGCAAGGGTCATGGGCCAATGTGATGACATGGGGTATGGAGCATTGTGATGACAATGGTATGTAGCATTGTGATGAAAAGGGTCATGAAGCATTGCCATGAGAGTGGTCATGGAGCACTGGGATGCCAGGGGTCATGGAGCATTGTGTTGATAATGGTCATGGCGCATTTTGATGAAACGTGTCACGGAGCACTGTGATGGTAGGGGTCATGGAGCTTTGTGATGAAAGGGGTCATGGGACATTGTGATGATAAGGGCGTGGAGCATTGTGATGACAGTGCTCACGGAACATTGTGACGATAATGGCATGGAGCCTAGTGAGGGACAGTCTAGCGGTCTTGGGACTAAATTCAGTGCCTGAGGTAGGCACAGCATAAGGCCTTTAGTTAGCATAAGAGGTAGGATATTAGCTCGGGACAGGGTTAGGGTGAAGGCTAGGAATCGTTTCAGGAAATGACCTAAGGATAGTGTGAAGACCTTTGTTACTGAGAATATCAGGGCCTTATTCAGAACCAGTGTTAGGGCTTCAGGTAGGGACAGTATCAGGGCCTGACTTAGCAAGAGCGACAGGGTCTGAGTGAGGCCTAATGTCAGGCCCTCAGCTGGGGACACTGTCAGGGAGTGACTTAGGAGCAGCATCAGTGCCTTAGTTGGATCAGCTTTAGGCTCTTAGTTAAAGATGACCAGAGCCCTAGTTAGTCACAGCGTCAAGGCCTCAGTTAGGGAAAGCTTCAGGGCCTGAGTTACGGACAGCCTCAGGTCTTCACTTAAAGACAGCGACAGGGCTTTCTTAGGGAGAGTGTCAAGACCTTGGTTAGAAATGGGTCAGGATATTATCTCAGGAGAGTGTCAGGATTTTAATTATTGCTGGCAGCAGGGCCTATATTAGGGACAGATTCTGGGCCTTTGTTAGAGACAGTGTCATGGCCTTAGTTAGGAGTAGTCAGGGCCTTAGTTAGGGAGAGCATTAGGGTTTCAGTCAGCATAAGATGCAGGAGATTATCTCGGGACAGAGTCAGGTTCCAGGCCAGAGATAGTGAAAGGAAATGACCAAGGGATAACGAGAAGACCTTAGTCATTGAGAGCATCAGGGCCTTAGTTAGCAGCAGCGTGAGGGCCTTAATCAGGATCAGTGCCAGGGCTTGATGTACGGACAGCGACAGAGCCTAACTAAGGTACAGCAACAGGGCCTAAGTGAGGCCTATCTTTGGGGCCTGAGTAAGGGACAGTATCAGGGCATGACTTAGGAGCAGCAGAAAGGCCTCTGTAGGATCAGCATTAGGGTCTTCGTTAAAGATATTATCAGGGCCTCTGTTAGGGACAGCCTCAAGGTCTCACTTAGGGACAGCGTCAGGGCTTACTTTGGAAAAGTTTCAGGACCTTGGTAAGACATGGGTCAGGATATTAGCTCAGGATAATGTCAGGTGTTCAGATATTGACGGCAGAAGGGCCTTAGTTAGAGGCAGTGTCAGGCCTAAGTTCGGACTAGCATCAGAGCCTTTGTTAGGTACAGTGTCAGTGACGGAGTTAGGTGTAGTGTCAGGGCCTTAGTTAGGGACAGTGTCAGGACCTGCGTTAGGACGCGCCTCCAGGCCTCAGTTAGGGACAGGTTCACGGCCTCGGACCTAAATTCAGGGCCTCATTTAGGGACAGAATCACAGATTTAGCTAGCATAAGAGGATCTCCAGCTGAAAGCAACTTGAACACCACCACAAGCAGATGCAGAAGTGAACCATGCACGCTCCTATGAAGGAATATTCCACAGCAGTTGAGTACATTTTGTTTAAAGTTAGTAACACTATAAAAATTATGTTTTTAAGAAAACCATATTCAGAAGATGAAAGAATCTCGTTCTAAAGAATCTCTTTAGCTAATCTCGACATTAGCTAAAGAGAAGGTTAGGTTAAGATCTAGGGATAGTGTCAGGAAATGACTTAGGGATAGTGTCAAGACCTTGGTTACGTAGAGCATCAGGGCCTAATTAAGGACCAGTGAGTGTCAGGGCTTCGGGTAGGGACAGCGTCAGAGCCTGACTTAGGGAGAGCGACAGGGCCTGAGTGAGGCCTAGCGTCAGGGCCTTAGCTAGGGACAGTGTCAGCGCATGACTTAGGAGCAACATAAGAGCCACGGTAGGATCAGCCTCAGGGGCTATGTTAAAGATATTATCAGGGCCTCTGTTAGGGACAGCCTCAAGGCCTCACTTAGGGAGAGCACCAGGGCTTCCTTAGGGAGAGTTTCAGGACCTTGGTAAGAGATGAGTTAGGATATTAGCTCAGGATAACGTCAGGATTTTAGATATTGATGGTAGCAGGGCCTAAGTAAGGGACAGTGTCAAGGCGTTAGTTAGGAGTAGCGGGCCCCTGATAGGTCCAGTGTCAGGTCCTCAGTTAGCAATAGTGTTAGGGCCTTAGTTAGGGACAGTGTCAGGGCCAGATGTAGGACGAGCATCTAGGCCTTAGTTCGGGACAGTTTCACGGTCTTGGGACTAAATTCAGTGCCTGAGGCAGGCACAACCTAAGGGCTTCAGTTAGCATAAGAGGCAGGACATTAGCTAGTGACAGTGTCAGTTTAGCATGTAGGGATAGTGTCAGGAGATGACCTAAGGATAGTGTGAAGACCTTTGTTACTGAGACTCTCAGGGCCTTATTCAGAACCAGTGTTAGGGCTTCAGGTAGGGACAGCATCAGAGCCTGACTTAGGGAGAGCAATAGGGTCTGAGTGAGGCCTAGCGTCAGACCCTTAGCTGGGGACACTGTCAGGGCATGACTTAGGAGCAGCATCCCGGCCTCTGTTGGATCAGCCTTAGGGTCTTAGTTAAAGACATGATCAGTGTCTGAGTTAGTCACAGCATCAAGGCCTGAGTTAGTTAGGGAAAGCTGCAGGGCCTCACTTAGGGACAGCGTCAGGGCTTACTTTGGGACAGTTTCAGGACCTTGGTAAGACATGGGTCAGGATATTAGCTCCGGATAATGTCAGGACTTTAGATATTGATGGCAGCAGCCCTTAGTTAGAGACAGTGTCAGGCCCTGAGTTACGACTAGCATCAGAGCCTTTGTTAGGTACACTTTACGGGACTGAGTTAGGAGTAGAATCAGGGCCTTAGTTAGTGACAGTGTCAGGGCCTGACTTCGGGAGAGCGACAGGGCCTGAGTGAGGCCTAGCGTCAGACCCTTTGCTGGTCACACTGTCAGGGCATGACTTTGGAGCAGCATCAGCGTCTTTGCTGGATCAGCATTAAGGTCTTGGTGAAATACATAATCAGGGCCTGAGTTAGTCACAGCTTCAAGGCTTCAGTTAAGGAAAGCTTCAGGGCCTGAGTTAGGGACAGCCTCAGGTCTTCACTTACGGACAGCGTCAGGGCTTACTTTGGGACAGTTTCAGGACCTTGGAAAGACATAGGTCAGGATATTAGCTCAGGATAATGTCAGGACTTTACATACTGATGGCAGCAGGGCCTTAGTTACAGACACTTTGAGGGCCTGATTTAGGCCTAGCATCAGTGACTTTGTTAGATACAGTGTAAGGGACTGAGTTAGGAGTAGTGTCAGGGCCTTGCTTAGGGACAGTGTCAGGGTCTGAGTTAGGTGTACTGTCAGAGAGCTAGTTAGGGACAGTGCTAGGGCCTGAGTTACGATTCGTGTCAAGGCCTTATTTAGGACCAATTTCAGGGCCTTAGTTTGGACTAGCATCAGAGCCATTGTTAGGAATCGTATGAGGGCCTGAGTTAGGCGTACTGTCAGGGCCTTAGCTAGGGACAGTGTTAGGGCCTGAGTTAGGATTAGTGTCAAGGCCTTATTTAAGACCAATTTTAGGGCTTTAGTTTGGACTAGCAACAGAGCCTTTGTTAGGTATCATTTCGGGACCGAAGTTAGGTGTAGTGTCAGGGCCATTGTTAGGGACAGTATCAGGGCCTGACTTAGGAGAAGTTCAGGGCCTTAGCCAGGGAAAGGGTCAGGGCCTTAGTAAGGGATATTATCAGGACCTGAATTAGCAGTAGTGTCAAAAATCCTTAGGGAGGAAAGTTAGGAATAATTCAGGACTCAGGCCCTGACACTGTCCTTAACTAAGGCCCTGACACTACTCGTAACACAGGCCCTGATCTGATTCCTATCATAGGCCCTGACACTGGTCTTAACTAAGGCCCGGACACTGGCCCTAACTAAAGCTGTGACGCTACTCTTAACTCAGGCACTGACACTGTCCCTAACAAAGCCTCTGACACTACTCCTAACTGAGGCCCTGACACTGTCTCTAACTAAGGCCCTGATACTACTACGAACTCAGCACTGGCCCTGTCCCTAACTTAGGCCCTGACTCTACTCCTAACTCAGGAACTGACACTGTCACTAACTAAGGCCCTGACACTGTTCATAACTCACACCCTAACACTCCTCCTAAATCATGCCCTGGCAATGTCCCTAACTAAGGCCTTGACACTATTCCTAACTCAGGCACTGATACAATACCTAAGGAAGGCCCTGACATTACTCCTAACTCAGGCCCTGAAAAGGTCCCTAACTAAGGCCGACAAAACTCCTAACTCAGGCACTGACACTGTCCCAAAATAAGGCCCTGAATCTATTCCTAACTGAGGCGCTGATACAATACCTAACGAAGGCACTGATGCTACTCCTAACTAAGGCCCTGACACTACTCCTAACTCAGGCAATGACACAGTCCATAACTAAGGCCCTGACACTATTCCCAAATCAGGCACTGACAATGTACGTAACTAAAACCCTGACACTACACCTAAGTCAGGCACTGACAGTGTCCCTAACAAGGGCCCTCACACTACTCCCAACTCAGTCACTGACATTTTCCCTAATTGAGGCAATGATACTACTCCCAACTCAGGAACTAAGGCTCTGGATCATTGTGATGACAAGCGCCATGGAGCACTGTGATGACAAGGGTCATGGAGAATTGCGATGACAAGTGCGTGGCGCATTGTGATGACAGGGGTCATGGAGAATTGTGATGACAAGGGCCATGGAGCATTGTGATGACAGAGTTCATGGGGCATTGTGATGAAAGTGGTCATGGAGCATTGTGATGAAAATGGTCATGGAGCATTGTGATGACAGGGGTCATGGAGCATTGTGAGGACAAGTGCCCTGGAGCATTGTGATGATAGGAGTCATGGGGCATTGTGATGACAGGGATCTTGGAGCTTTGTGGTGAAAGGGGTCATGGAACATTGTGATTACAACGACCTGGAGCATTGTGATCACAATCACCATGGATCATTGTGATTCGTGGGGTAATGGAGCCTTGTCATGAAAGGGGTCATGGATCATTGTGATTACAGGGAATCGAGGAGCATTGTTTTGACAAGCTGCAGGGATCATTGTGATGAAACGGGAAAAGGAGAATTGTGATGAAAGGAATCATGGATCATTGTGATGACAGGGATCATGGAGCATTGTTACGACAAGAGCGAAGGAGCACTGTGATGACAAGGGCCATGGATCATGGTGATGACAGGGGTCAGGGAGCATTGTAATGACAGGGGTCATGGAGCATTGTGATGACAATGGTCATGGAGAATTTTGATGAAAGGGGTCATGGAGCATTGTGCTGAAAGTGGTCATGGATCTTTGTGATGACATGCACCAGGGAGCATTGTGATGACAAGGGCCATGGATCATTGTGATGACAGTGGTTATGGAGCATTGTGATGAAAGGTGTCATGGCTCATTGTGATGACAGGGGGCCTGGAGCATTGTGATGACAGGGTTCATGGGGCATTGTGATGACAAGGGCCTTGGAGCATTGTGATGAAAGTGGTCATATGGCATTTTGAATGATAGGGGCCATGGAACATTGTGACGACAAGTGTCATGGAGCCTTGTAATGACAGGGTGCATGGAACATTGTGATGTCACCGCCATGTAGCATTTTAGACAAGGGTCAAGGAGTATTGTGATGATAAGTGCGTGGAACATTGCGAAGACAGGTGTCATGGAGCATTGTGATGATAAGGGCATGGAGCCTTGTGATGACAGGGGGCATGAAGCATTGTGATGAAAAGGGCATGGAGCATTGTGAGACAAGTCTCATGGAGCATTGTGTTGAGAGTGGGCTTGGAGCATTGTGGTGACAGGGGGCATGAAACTTTGTGATGACAATGGCATGGAGCATTGTGAGAAAAGTGTTAAGGAGAGTTGTGATGAAAGGGGTCATGGAAGACTCTGATTACAGGGGACATGGAGCATTGTAATGAGAAAGACAAGTAGCATTGTGATGACATGGCTCAGGGAGCATTGTGGGGAAATGGGTCATGGGGCATTGTGATGACAGGGGTTATGGAGCATTGTGATGAAAGCGGCCATGGAACATAGTGATGAAAGGGGTCAAGGATCATTGTGATTACAGGGATCATGGAGCATTGTGATGACAAGCGCCAAGGATCACTGTGAGGAAAGGGGTAATGGAGAATTGTTATCAAAGGGGTCATGGATCATTGTGATTACAGTGGTCATGGAGCCTTGTGATGACAAGCGCCATGGAGCTTTGTGATGACAAGAGCCATGGAGCATTGTAAGGAAAGGGGTCATGGAGCATCGTGATGACCGTGGTCATGGAGCTTTGTTATGACAATGTTCATGGCGCATTTTGATGAAAGGGTTCATGGAGCATTGTGAGGGAAGGGGTCATGGGGCATTGTGATGAGAAGGGCCATGGAGCATTGTGATGAAAGGGTTCATGGAGCACTGTGATGATAAGGGCATGGAGCCTTGTGATCAAAATGGTCATGGAACATTGTGATGAAAAGGGGTCATGGAGCATTGTGATGAACACGGCACATGGAGCTTTGTGATGAACACGGCACATGGAGCTTTGTGATGAAAGTGGTCATGGAGCATTGTGATGAAAGACCTCTGGGAGCATTGTGATGAAAGGCGCCATGGGCATTGTGATGACAAGGGGTCATGGAGCATTGTGATGGCAAGCGCCATGGGGCATTCTGATGGCATGAACCATGGAATATTGTGATGAAAAGGGTCAGGGACCACCGTGCTGAATGTGGTCATGGAGCATTGTGATGCACAGCGCCATGGAGCATTGTGATGACAAGCGTCATGGAGCTTTGTGATGAAATGTCTCATGGAACATTTTGATGACAGGGGTCTTGGAGCACTGTGATTACATTGAACATGGAGCATTGTGATGACAAAGGCCATGGAGCATTGTGATGAGAAGGGCATGGAGCATTGTGATGACAAAAGTCATAGAGCAGTGCGATGAAAGGATTAATGGAGCATTGTGATGAAAGGGGTCATGGAGCATTGTGATGACAGGGGGCATGGAGCACTGTGATGAAAGGGGTTATGGAGCACTGTGATTACAGGGGTAATTGTGATGCATTGTGATGAAAGGGGACATGAGACAGGGGTAATGGAGCATTCTGATGAAAGTTTTCATGGCTCATTGTGATGAAAAGGGGCATGGAGCATTGTGAGGAAAAGGGTTATGGAGCACTGTGATTACAGTGGTAATTTAGAGCATTGTGATAAACGGGGACATGGAGCAATTTGATGACAGGGGTCATGGGGCATTGTGAGGACATGTGCCATGGAGCATTGTGATGATAGGAGTCATGGGGCATTGTGATGACAGGGGGCATGGAACATTGTGATCACAAGAGCATGGATCATTGTGAGGCAAGGGTCATGGGCCAATGTGATGACATGGGGTATGGAGCATTGTGATGACAATGGTATGTAGCATTGTGATGACAAGGGTCATGAAGCATTGCCATGAGAGTGGTCATGGAGCACTGGGATGCCAGGGGTCATGGAGCATTGTGTTGATAATGGTCATGGCGCATTTTGATGAAACGTGTCACGGAGCACTGTGATGGTAGGGGTCATGGAGCTTTGTGATGAAAGGGGTCATGGGACATTGTGATGATAAGGGCGTGGAGCATTGTGATGACAGTGCTCACGGAACATTGTGACGATAAGGGCATGGAGCCTAGTGAGGGACAGTCTAGCGGTCTTGGGACTAAATTCAGTGCCTGAGGTAGGCACAGCATAAGGCCTTTAGTTAGCATAAGAGGTCGGATATTAGCTCGGGACAGGGTTAGGGTGAAGGCTAGGAATCGTTTCAGGAAATGACCTAAGGATAGTGTGAAGACCTTTGTTACTGAGAATATCAGGGCCTTATTCAGAACCAGTGTTAGGGCTTCAGGTAGGGACAGTATCAGGGCCTGACTTAGCGAGAGCGACAGGGTCTGAGTGAGGCCTAATGTCAGGCCCTCAGCTGGGGACACTGTCAGGGAGTGACTTAGGAGCAGCATCAGTGCCTTAGTTGGATCAGCTTTAGGCTCTTAGTTAAAGATGACCAGAGCCCTAGTTAGTCACAGCGTCAAGGCCTCAGTTAGGGAAAGCTTCAGGGCCTGAGTTACGGACAGCCTCAGGTCTTCACTTAA
The DNA here is from genome assembly GCF_965194825.1 of Balaenoptera physalus. NCBI lineage: Eukaryota > Metazoa > Chordata > Mammalia > Artiodactyla > Balaenopteridae > Balaenoptera > Balaenoptera physalus. The sequence continues at coordinate 265,018 of NW_028126091.1, read as the reverse complement.
AGACAGCGACAGGGCTTTCTTAGGGAGAGTGTCAAGACCTTGGTTAGAAATGGGTCAGGATATTATCTCAGGAGACTGTCAGGATTTTAATTATTGCTGGCAGCAGGGCCTATATTAGGGACAGATTCTGGGCCTTTGTTAGAGACAGTGTCATGGCCTTAGTTAGGAGTAGTCAGGGCCTTAGTTAGGGAGAGCATTAGGGTTTCAGTCAGCATAAGATGCAGGAGATTATCTCGGGACAGAGTCAGGTTCCAGGCCAGAGAGAGTGAAAGGAAATGACCAAGGGATAACGAGAAGACCTTAGTCATTGAGAGCATCAGGGCCTTAGTTAGCAGCAGCGTGAGGGCCTTAATCAGGATCAGTGCCAGGGCTTGATGTACGGACAGCGACAGAGCCTAACTAAGGTACAGCAACAGGGCCTAAGTGAGGCCTATCTTTGGGGCCTGAGTAAGGGACAGTATCAGGGCATGACTTAGGAGCAGCAGAAAGGCCTCTGTAGGATCAGCATTAGGGTCTTCGTTAAAGATATTATCAGGGCCTCTGTTAGGGACAGCCTCAAGGTCTCACTTAGGGACAGCGTCAGGGCTTACTTTGGAAAAGTTTCAGGACCTTGGTAAGACATGGGTCAGGATATTAGCTCAGGATAATGTCAGGTGTTCAGATATTGACGGCAGAAGGGCCTTAGTTAGAGGCAGTGTCAGGCCTAAGTTCGGACTAGCATCAGAGCCTTTGTTAGGTACAGTGTCAGTGACGGAGTTAGGTGTAGTGTCAGGGCCTTAGTTAGGGACAGTGTCAGGACCTGCGTTAGGACGCGCCTCCAGGCCTCAGTTAGGGACAGGTTCACGGCCTCGGACCTAAATTCAGGGCCTCATTTAGGGACAGAATCACAGATTTAGCTAGCATAAGAGGATCTCCAGCTGAAAGCAACTTGAACACCACCACAAGCAGATGCAGAAGTGAACCATGCACGCTCCTATGAAGGAATATTCCACAGCAGTTGAGTACATTTTGTTTAAAGTTAGTAACACTATAAAAATTATGTTTTTAAGAAAACCATATTCAGAAGATGAAAGAATCTCGTTCTAAAGAATCTCTTTAGCTAATCTCGACATTAGCTAAAGAGAAGGTTAGGTTAAGATCTAGGGATAGTGTCAGGAAATGACTTAGGGATAGTGTCAAGACCTTGGTTACTTAGAGCATCAGGGCCTAATTAAGGACCAGTGAGTGTCAGGGCTTCGGGTAGGGACAGCGTCAGAGCCTGACTTAGGGAGAGCGACAGGGCCTGAGTGAGGCCTAGCGTCAGGGCCTTAGCTAGGGACAGTGTCAGCGCATGACTTAGGAGCAACATAAGAGCCACGGTAGGATCAGCCTCAGGGGCTATGTTAAAGATATTATCAGGGCCTCTGTTAGGGACAGCCTCAAGGCCTCACTTAGGGAGAGCACCAGGGCTTCCTTAGGGAGAGTTTCAGGACCTTGGTAAGAGATGAGTTAGGATATTAGCTCAGGATAACGTCAGGATTTTAGATATTGATGGTAGCAGGGCCTAAGTAAGGGACAGTGTCAAGGCGTTAGTTAGGAGTAGCGGGCCCCTGATAGGTCCAGTGTCAGGTCCTCAGTTAGCAATAGTGTTAGGGCCTTAGTTAGGGACAGTGTCAGGGCCAGATGTAGGACGAGCATCTAGGCCTTAGTTCGGGACAGTTTCACGGTCTTGGGACTAAATTCAGTGCCTGAGGCAGGCACAACCTAAGGGCTTCAGTTAGCATAAGAGGCAGGACATTAGCTAGTGACAGTGTCAGTTTAGCATGTAGGGATAGTGTCAGGAGATGACCTAAGGATAGTGTGAAGACCTTTGTTACTGAGACTCTCAGGGCCTTATTCAGAACCAGTGTTAGGGCTTCAGGTAGGGACAGCATCAGAGCCTGACTTAGGGAGAGCAATAGGGTCTGAGTGAGGCCTAGCGTCAGACCCTTAGCTGGGGACACTGTCAGGGCATGACTTAGGAGCAGCATCCCGGCCTCTGTTGGATCAGCCTTAGGGTCTTAGTTAAAGACATGATCAGTGTCTGAGTTAGTCACAGCATCAAGGCCTGAGTTAGTTAGGGAAAGCTGCAGGGCCTCACTTAGGGACAGCGTCAGGGCTTACTTTGGGACAGTTTCAGGACCTTGGTAAGACATGGGTCAGGATATTAGCTCCGGATAATGTCAGGACTTTAGATATTGATGGCAGCAGCCCTTAGTTAGAGACAGTGTCAGGCCCTGAGTTACGACTAGCATCAGAGCCTTTGTTAGGTACACTTTACGGGACTGAGTTAGGAGTAGAATCAGGGCCTTAGTTAGTGACAGTGTCAGGGCCTGACTTCGGGAGAGCGACAGGGCCTGAGTGAGGCCTAGCGTCAGGCCCTTTGCTGGTCACACTGTCAGGGCATGACTTTGGAGCAGCATCAGCGTCTTTGCTGGATCAGCATTAAGGTCTTGGTGAAATACATAATCAGGGCCTGAGTTAGTCACAGCTTCAAGGCTTCAGTTAAGGAAAGCTTCAGGGCCTGAGTTAGGGACAGCCTCAGGTCTTCACTTACGGACAGCGTCAGGGCTTACTTTGGGACAGTTTCAGGACCTTGGAAAGACATAGGTCAGGATATTAGCTCAGGATAATGTCAGGACTTTACATACTGATGGCAGCAGGGCCTTAGTTACAGACACTTTGAGGGCCTGATTTAGGCCTAGAATCAGTGACTTTGTTAGATACAGTGTAAGGGACTGAGTTAGGAGTAGTGTCAGGGCCTTGCTTAGGGACAGTGTCAGGGTCTGAGTTAGGTGTACTGTCAGAGACCTAGTTAGGGACAGTGCTAGGGCCTGAGTTACGATTCGTGTCAAGGCCTTATTTAGGACCAATTTCAGAACCTTAGTTTGGACTAGCATCAGAGCCATTGTTAGGAATCGTATGAGGGCCTGAGTTAGGCGTACTGTCAGGGCCTTAGCTAGGGACAGTGTTAGGGCCTGAGTTAGGATTAGTGTCAAGGCCTTATTTAAGACCAATTTTAGGGCTTTAGTTTGGACTAGCAACAGAGCCTTTGTTAGGTATCATTTCGGGACCGAATTTAGGTGTAGTGTCAGGGCCATTGTTAGGGACAGTATCAGGGCCTGACTTAGGAGAAGTTCAGGGCCTTAGCCAGGGAAAGGGTCAGGGCCTTAGTAAGGGATATTATCAGGACCTGAATTAGCAGTAGTGTCAAAAATCCTTAGGGAGGAAAGTTAGGAATAATTCAGGACTCAGGCCCTGACACTGTCCTTAACTAAGGCCCTGACACTACTCGTAACACAGGCCCTGATCTGATTCCTATCATAGGCCCTGACACTGGTCTTAACTAAGGCCCGGACACTGGCCCTAACTAAAGCTGTGACGCTACTCTTAACTCAGGCACTGACACTGTCCCTAACAAAGCCTCTGACACTACACCTAACTCAGGCCCTGACACTGTCTCTAACTAAGGCCCTGATACTACTACGAACTCAGCACTGGCCCTGTCCCTAACTTAGGCCCTGACTCTACTCCTAACTCAGGAACTGACACTGTCACTAACTAAGGCCCTGACACTGTTCATAACTCACACCCTAACACTCCTCCTAAATCATGCCCTGGCAATGTCCCTAACTAAGGCCTTGACACTATTCCTAACTCAGGCACTGATACAATACCTAAGGAAGGCCCTGACATTACTCCTAACTCAGGCCCTGAAAAGGTCCCTAACTAAGGCCGACAAAACTCCTAACTCAGGCACTGACACTGTCCCAAAATAAGGCCCTGAATCTATTCCTAACTGAGGCTCTGATACAATACCTAACGAAGGCACTGATGCTACTCCTAACTAAGGCCCTGACACTACTCCTAACTCAGGCAATGACACAGTCCATAACTAAGGCCCTGACACTATTCCCAAATCAGGCACTGACAATGTACGTAACTAAAACCCTGACACTACACCTAACTCAGGCACTGACAGTGTCCCTAACAAGGGCCCTCACACTACTCCCAACTCAGTCACTGACATTTTCCCTAATTGAGGCAATGATACTACTCCCAACTCAGGAACTAAGGCTCTGGATCATTGTGATGACAAGCGCCATGGAGCACTGTGATGACAAGGGTCATGGAGAATTGCGATGACAAGTGCGTGGCGCATTGTGATGACAGGGGTCATGGAGAATTGTGATGACAAGGGCCATGGAGCATTGTGATGACAGAGTTCATGGGGCATTGTGATGAAAGTGGTCATGGAGCATTGTGATGAAAATGGTCATGGAGCATTGTGATGACAGGGGTCATGGAGCATTGTGAGGACAAGTGCCCTGCAGCATTGTGATGATAGGAGTCATGGGGCATTGTGATGACAGGGATCTTGGAGCTTTGTGGTGAAAGGGGTCATGGAACATTGTGATTACAACGACCTGGAGCATTGTGATCACAATCACCATGGATCATTGTGATTCGTGGGGTAATGGAGCATTGTCATGAAAGGGGTCATGGATCATTGTGATTACAGGGAATCGAGGAGCATTGTTTTGACAAGCTGCAGGGATCATTGTGATGAAACGGGAAAAGGAGAATTGTGATGAAAGGAATCATGGATCATTGTGATGACAGGGATCATGGAGCATTGTTACGACAAGAGCGAAGGAGCACTGTGATGACAAGGGCCATGGATCATGGTGATGACAGGGGTCAGGGAGCATTGTAATGACAGGGCTCATGGAGCATTGTGATGACAATGGTCATGGAGAATTTTGATGAAAGGGGTCATGGAGCATTGTGCTGAAAGTGGTCATGGATCTTTGTGATGACATGCACCAGGGAGCATTGTGATGACAAGGGCCATGGATCATTGTGATGACAGTGGTTATGGAGCATTGTGATGAAAGGTGTCATGGCTCATTGTGATGACAGGGGGCCTGGAGCATTGTGATGACAGGGTTCATGGGGCATTGTGATGACAAGGGCCTTGGAGCATTGTGATGAAAGTGGTCATATGGCATTTTGAATGATAGGGGCCATGGAACATTGTGATGACAAGTGTCATGGAGCCTTGTAATGACAGGGTGCATGGAACATTGTGATGTCACCGCCATGTAGCATTTTAGACAAGGGTCAAGGAGTATTGTGATGATAAGTGCGTGGAACATTGCGAAGACAGGTGTCATGGAGCATTGTGATGATAAGGGCATGGAGCCTTGTGATGACAGGGGGCATGGAACATTGTAATGAAAGGGGGCATGGAGCATTGTGATGACAGGGGGCATGAAGCATTGTGATGAAAAGGGCATGGAGCATTGTGAGACAAGTCTCATGGAGCATTGTGTTGAGAGTGGGCTTGGAGCATTGTGGTGACAGGGGGCATGAAACTTTGTGATGACAATGGCATGGAGCATTGTGAGAAAAGTGTTAAGGAGAGTTGTGATGAAAGGGGTCATGGAAGACTCTGATTACAGGGGACATGGAGCATTGTAATGAGAAAGACAAGTAGCATTGTGATGACAGGGCTCAGGGAGCATTGTGGGGAAATGGGTCATGGGGCATTGTGATGACAGGGGTTATGGAGCATTGTGATGAAAGCGGCCATGGAACATTGTGATGAAAGGGGTCAAGGATCATTGTGATTACAGGGATCATGGAGCATTGTGATGACAAGCGCCAAGGATCACTGTGAGGAAAGGGGTAATGGAGAATTGTTATCAAAGGGGTCATGGATCATTGTGATTACAGTGGTCATGGAGCCTTGTGATGACAAGTGCCATGGAGCTTTGTGATGACAAGAGCCATGGAGCATTGTAAGGAAAGGGGTCATGGAGCATCGTGATGACCGTGGTCATGGAGCTTTGTTATGACAATGTTCATGGCGCATTTTGATGAAAGGGTTCATGGAGCATTGTGAGGGAAGGGGTCATGGGGCATTGTGATGAGAAGGGCCATGGAGCATTGTGATGAAAGGGTTCATGGAGCACTGTGATGATAAGGGCATGGAGCCTTGTGATCCAAATGGTCATGGAACATTGTGATGAAAAGGGGTCATGGAGCATTGTGATGAACACGGCACATGGAGCTTTGTGATGAACACGGCACATGGAGCTTTGTGATGAAAGTGGTCATGGAGCATTGTGATGAAAGACCTCTGTGAGCATTGTGATGAAAGGCGCCATGGGCATTGTGATGACAAGGGGTCATGGAGCATTGTGATGGCAAGCGCCATGGGGCATTCTGATGGCATGAACCATGGAATATTGTGATGAAAAGGGTCAGGGACCACCGTGCTGAATGTGGTCATGGAGCATTGTGATGCACAGCGCCATGGAGCATTGTGATGACAAGCGTCATGGAGCTTTGTGATGAAATGTCTCATGGAACATTTTGATGACAGGGGTCTTGGAGCACTGTGATTACATTGAACATGGAGCATTGTGATGACAAAGGCCATGGAGCATTGTGATGAGAAGGGCATGGAGCATTGTGATGACAAAAGTCATAGAGCAGTGCGATGAAAGGATTAATGGAGCATTGTGATGAAAGGGGTCATGGAGCATTGTGATGACAGGGGGCATGGAGCACTGTGATGAAAGGGGTTATGGAGCACTGTGATTACAGGGGTAATTGTGATGCATTGTGATGAAAGGGGACATGAGACAGGGGTAATGGAGCATTCTGATGAAAGTTTTCATGGCTCATTGTGATGAAAAGGGGCATGGAGCATTGTGAGGAAAAGGGTTATGGAGCACTGTGATTACAGTGGTAATTTAGAGCATTGTGATAAACGGGGACATGGAGCAATTTGATGACAGGGGTCATGGGGCATTGTGAGGACATGTGCCATGGAGCATTGTGATGATAGGAGTCATGGGGCATTGTGATGACAGGGGGCATGGAACATTGTGATCACAAGAGCATGGATCATTGTGAGGCAAGGGTCATGGGCCAATGTGATGACATGGGGTATGGAGCATTGTGATGACAATGGTATGTAGCATTGTGATGACAAGGGTCATGAAGCATTGCCATGAGAGTGGTCATGGAGCACTGGGATGCCAGGGGTCATGGAGCATTGTGTTGATAATGGTCATGGCGCATTTTGATGAAACGTGTCACGGAGCACTGTGATGGTAGGGGTCATGGAGCTTTGTGATGAAAGGTGTCATGGGACATTGTGATGATAAGGGCGTGGAACATTGTGATGACAGTGCTCACGGAACATTGTGACGATAAGGGCATGGAGCCTAGTGAGGGACAGTCTAGCGGTCTTGGGACTAAATTCAGTGCCTGAGGTAGGCACAGCATAAGGCCTTTAGTTAGCATAAGAGGTAGGATATTAGCTCGGGACAGGGTTAGGGTGAAGGCTAGGAATCGTTTCAGGAAATGACCTAAGGATAGTGTGAAGACCTTTGTTACTGAGAATATCAGGGCCTTATTCAGAACCAGTGTTAGGGCTTCAGGTAGGGACAGTATCAGGGCCTGACTTAGCGAGAGCGACAGGGTCTGAGTGAGGCCTAATGTCAGGCCCTCAGCTGGGGACACTGTCAGGGAGTGACTTAGGAGCAGCATCAGTGCCTTAGTTGGATCAGCTTTAGGCTCTTAGTTAAAGATGACCAGAGCCCTAGTTAGTCACAGCGTCAAGGCCTCAGTTAGGGAAAGCTTCAGGGCCTGAGTTACGGACAGCCTCAGGTCTTCACTTAAAGACAGCGACAGGGCTTTCTTAGGGAGAGTGTCAAGACCTTGGTTAGAAATGGGTCAGGATATTATCTCAGGAGAGTGTCAGGATTTTAATTATTGCTGGCAGCAGGGCCTATATTAGGGACAGATTCTGGGCCTTTGTTAGAGACAGTGTCATGGCCTTAGTTAGGAGTAGTCAGGGCCTTAGTTAGGGAGAGCATTAGGGTTTCAGTCAGCATAAGATGCAGGAGATTATCTCGGGACAGAGTCAGGTTCCAGGCCAGAGATAGTGAAAGGAAATGACCAAGGGATAACGAGAAGACCTTAGTCATTGAGAGCATCAGGGCCTTAGTTAGCAGCAGCGTGAGGGCCTTAAGCAGGACCAGTGCCAGGGCTTGATGTACGGACAGCGTCAGAGCCTAACTAAGGTACAGCAACAGGGCCTAAGTGAGGCCTATCTTTGGGGCCTGAGTAAGGGACAGTATCAGGGCATGACTTAGGAGCAGCAGAAAGGCCTCTGTAGGATCAGCATTAGGGTCTTCGTTAAAGATATTATCAGGGCCTCTGTTAGGGACAGCCTCAAGGTCTCACTTAGGGACAGCGTCAGGGCTTACTTTGGAAAAGTTTCAGGACCTTGGTAAGACATGGGTCAGGATATTAGCTCAGGATAATGTCAGGTGTTCAGATATTGACGGCAGAAGGGCCTTAGTTAGAGGCAGTGTCAGGCCTAAGTTCGGACTAGCATCAGAGCCTTTGTTAGGTACAGTGTCAGTGACGGAGTTAGGTGTAGTGTCAGGGCCTTAGTTAGGGACAGTGTCAGGACCTGCGTTAGGACGCGCCTCCAGGCCTCAGTTAGGGACAGGTTCACGGCCTCGGACCTAAATTCAGGGCCTCATTTAGGGACAGAATCACAGATTTAGCTAGCATAAGAGGATCTCCAGCTGAAAGCAACTTGAACACCACCACAAGCAGATGCAGAAGTGAACCATGCACGCTCCTATGAAGGAATATTCCACAGCAGTTGAGTACATTTTGTTTAAAGTTAGTAACACTATAAAAATTATGTTTTTAAGAAAACCATATTCAGAAGATGAAAGAATCTCGTTCTAAAGAATCTCTTTAGCTAATCTCGACATTAGCTAAAGAGAAGGTTAGGTTAAGATCTAGGGATAGTGTCAGGAAATGACTTAGGGATAGTGTCAAGACCTTGGTTACTTAGAGCATCAGGGCCTAATTAAGGACCAGTGAGTGTCAGGGCTTCGGGTAGGGACAGCGTCAGAGCCTGACTTAGGGAGAGCGACAGGGCCTGAGTGAGGCCTAGCGTCAGGGCCTTAGCTAGGGACAGTGTCAGCGCATGACTTAGGAGCAACATAAGAGCCACGGTAGGATCAGCCTCAGGGGCTATGTTAAAGATATTATCAGGGCCTCTGTTAGGGACAGCCTCAAGGCCTCACTTAGGGAGAGCACCAGGGCTTCCTTAGGGAGAGTTTCAGGACCTTGGTAAGAGATGAGTTAGGATATTAGCTCAGGATAACGTCAGGATTTTAGATATTGATGGTAGCAGGGCCTAAGTAAGGGACAGTGTCAAGGCGTTAGTTAGGAGTAGCGGGCCCCTGATAGGTCCAGTGTCAGGTCCTCAGTTAGCAATAGTGTTAGGGCCTTAGTTAGGGACAGTGTCAGGGCCAGATGTAGGACGAGCATCTAGGCCTTAGTTCGGGACAGTTTCACGGTCTTGGGACTAAATTCAGTGCCTGAGGCAGGCACAACCTAAGGGCTTCAGTTAGCATAAGAGGCAGGACATTAGCTAGTGACAGTGTCAGTTTAGCATGTAGGGATAGTGTCAGGAGATGACCTAAGGATAGTGTGAAGACCTTTGTTACTGAGACTCTCAGGGCCTTATTCAGAACCAGTGTTAGGGCTTCAGGTAGGGACAGCATCAGAGCCTGACTTAGGGAGAGCAATAGGGTCTGAGTGAGGCCTAGCGTCAGACCCTTAGCTGGGGTCACTGTCAGGGCATGACTTAGGAGCAGCATCCCGGCCTCTGTTGGATCAGCCTTAGGGTCTTAGTTAAAGACATGATCAGTGTCTGAGTTAGTCACAGCATCAAGGCCTGAGTTAGTTAGGGAAAGCTGCAGGGCCTCACTTAGGGACAGCGTCAGGGCTTACTTTGGGACAGTTTCAGGACCTTGGTAAGACATGGGTCAGGATATTATCTCCGGATAATGTCAGGACTTTAGATATTGATGGCAGCAGCCCTTAGTTAGAGACAGTGTCAGGCCCTGAGTTACGACTAGCATCAGAGCCTTTGTTAGGTACACTTTCCGGGACTGAGTTAGGAGTAGAATCAGGGCCTTAGTTAGTGACAGTGTCAGGGCCTGACTTCGGGAGAGCGACAGGGCCTGAGTGAGGCCTAGCATCAGGCCCTTTGCTGGTCACACTGTCAGGGCATGACTTTGGAACAGCATCAGCGTCTTTGCTGGATCAGCATTAAGGTCTTGGTGAAATACATAATCAGGGCCTGAGTTAGTCACAGCTTCAAGGCTTCAGTTAAGGAAAGCTTCAGGGCCTGAGTTAGGGACAGCCTCAGGTCTTCACTTACGGACAGCGTCAGGGCTTACTTTGGGACAGTTTCAGGACCTTGGAAAGACATAGGTCAGGATATTAGCTCAGGATAATGTCAGGACTTTACATACTGATGGCAGCAGGGCCTTAGTTACAGACACTTTGAGGGCCTGATTTAGGCCTAGCATCAGTGACTTTGTTAGATACAGTGTAAGGGACTGAGTTAGGAGTAGTGTCAGGGCCTTGCTTAGGGACAGTGTCAGGGTCTGAGTTAGGTGTACTGTCAGAGACCTAGTTAGGGACAGTGCTAGGGCCTGAGTTACGATTCGTGTCAAGGCCTTATTTAGGACCAATTTCAGGGCCTTAGTTTGGACTAGCATCAGAGCCATTGTTAGGAATCGTATGAGGGCCTGAGTTAGGCGTACTGTCAGGGCCTTAGCTAGGGACAGTGTTAGGGCCTGAGTTAGGATTAGTGTCAAGGCCTTATTTAAGACCAATTTTAGGGCTTTAGTTTGGACTAGCAACAGAGCCTTTGTTAGGTATCATTTCGGGACCGAAGTTAGGTGTAGTGTCAGGGCCATTGTTAGGGACAGTATCAGGGCCTGACTTAGGAGAAGTTCAGGGCCTTAGCCAGGGAAAGGGTCAGGGCCTTAGTAAGGGATATTATCAGGACCTGAATTAGCAGTAGTGTCAAAAATCCTTATGGAGGAAAGTTAGGAATAAGTCAGGACTCAGGCCCTGACACTGTCCTTAACTAAGGCCCTGACACTACTCGTAACACAGGCCCTGATCTGATTCCTATCATAGGCCCTGACACTGGTCTTAACTAAGGCCCGGACACTGGCCCTAACTAAAGCTGTGACGCTACTCTTAACTCAGGCACTGACACTGTCCCTAACAAAGCCTCTGACACTACTCCTAACTCAGGCCCTGACACTGTCTCTAACTAAGGCCCTGATACTACTACGAACTCAGCACTGGCCCTGTCCCTAACTTAGGCCCTGACTCTACTCCTAACTCAGGAACTGACACTGTCACTAACTAAGGCCCTGACACTGTTCATAACTCACACCCTAACACTCCTCCTAAATCATGCCCTGGCAATGTCCCTAACTAAGGCCTTGACACTATTCCTAACTCAGGCACTGATACAATACCTAAGGAAGACCCTGACATTACTCCTAACTCAGGCCCTGAAAAGGTCCCTAACTAAGGCCGACAAAACTCCTAACTCAGGCACTGACACTGTCCCAAAATAAGGCCCTGAATCTATTCCTAACTGAGGCGCTGATACAATACCTAACGAAGGCACTGATGCTACTCCTAACTAAGGCCCTGACACTACTCCTAACTCAGGCAATGACACAGTCCATAACTAAGGCCCTGACACTATTCCCAAATCAGGCACTGACAATGTACGTAACTAAAACCCTGACACTACACCTAAGTCAGGCACTGACAGTGTCCCTAACAAGGGCCCTCACACTACTCCCAACTCAGTCACTGACATTTTCCCTAATTGAGGCAATGATACTACTCCCAACTCAGGAACTAAGGCTCTGGATCATTGTGATGACAAGCGCCATGGAGCACTGTGATGACAAGGGTCATGGAGAATTGCGATGACAAGTGCGTGGCGCATTGTGATGACAGGGGTCATGGAGAATTGTGATGACAAGGGCCATGGAGCATTGTGATGACAGAGTTCATGGGGCATTGTGATGAAAGTGGTCATGGAGCATTGTGATGAAAATGGTCATGGAGCATTGTGATGACAGGGGTCATGGAGCATTGTGAGGACAAGTGCCCTGGAGCATTGTGATGATAGGAGTCATGGGGCATTGTGATGACAGGGATCTTGGAGCTTTGTGGTGAAAGGGGTCATGGAAAATTGTGATTACAATGACCTGGAGCATTGTGATCACAATCACCATGGATCATTGTGATTCGTGGGGTAATGGAGCCTTGTCATGAAAGGGGTCATGGATCATTGTGATTACAGGGAATCGAGGAGCATTGTTTTGACAAGCTGCAGGGATCATTGTGATGAAACGGGAAAAGGAGAATTGTGATGAAAGGAATCATGGATCATTGTGATGACAGGGATCATGGAGCATTGTTACGACAAGAGCGAAGGAGCACTGTGATGACAAGGGCCATGGATCATGGTGATGACAGGGGTCAGGGAGCATTGTAATGACAGGGCTCATGGAGCATTGTGATGACAATGGTCATGGAGAATTTTGATGAAAGGGGTCATGGAGCATTGTGCTGAAAGTGGTCATGGATCTTTGTGATGACATGCACCAGGGAGCATTGTGATGACAAGGGCCATGGATCATTGTGATGACAGTGGTTATGGAGCATTGTGATGAAAGGTGTCATGGCTCATTGTGATGACAGGGGGCCTGGAGCATTGTGATGACAGGGTTCATGGGGCATTGTGATGACAAGGGCCTTGGAGCATTGTGATGAAAGTGGTCATATGGCATTTTGAATGATAGGGGCCATGGAACATTGTGATGACAAGTGTCATGGAGCCTTGTAATGACAGGGTGCATGGAACATTGTGATGTCACCGCCATGTAGCATTTTAGACAAGGGTCAAGGAGTATTGTGATGATAAGTGCGTGGAACATTGCGAAGACAGGTGTCATGGAGCATTGTGATGATAAGGGCATGGAGCCTTGTGATGACAGGGGGCATGGAACATTGTAATGAAAGGGGGCATGGAGCATTGTGATGACAGGGGGCATGAAGCATTGTGATGAAAAGGGCATGGAGCATTGTGAGACAAGTCTCATGGAGCATTGTGTTGAGAGTGGGCTTGGAGCATTGTGGTGACGGGGGCATGAAACTTTGTGATGACAATGGCATGGAGCATTGTGAGAAAAGTGTTAAGGAGAGTTGTGATGAAAGGGGTCATGGAAGACTCTGATTACAGGGGACATGGAGCATTGTAATGAGAAAGACAAGTAGCATTGTGATGACATGGCTCAGGGAGCATTGTGGGGAAATGGGTCATGGGGCATTGTGATGACAGGGGTTATGGAGCATTGTGATGAAAGCGGCCATGGAACATTGTGATGAAAGGGGTCAAGGATCATTGTGATTACAGGGATCATGGAGCATTGTGATGACAAGCGCCAAGGATCACTGTGAGGAAAGGGGTAATGGAGAATTGTTATCAAAGGGGTCATGGATCATTGTGATTACAGTGGTCATGGAGCCTTGTGATGACAAGCGCCATGGAGCTTTGTGATGACAAGAGCCATGGAGCATTGTAAGGAAAGGGGTCATGGAGCATCGTGATGACCGTGGTCATGGAGCTTTGTTATGACAATGTTCATGGCGCATTTTGATGAAAGGGTTCATGGAGCATTGTGAGGGAAGGGGTCATGGGGCATTGTGATGAGAAGGGCCATGGAGCATTGTGATGAAAGGGTTCATGGAGCACTGTGATGATAAGGGCATGGAGCCTTGTGATCAAAATGGTCATGGAACATTGTGATGAAAAGGGGTCATGGAGCATTGTGATGAACACGGCACATGGAGCTTTGTGATGAAAGTGGTCATGGAGCATTGTGATGAAAGACCTCTGGGAGCATTGTGATGAAAGGCGCCATGGGCATTGTGATGACAAGGGGTCATGGAGCATTGTGATGGCAAGCGCCATGGGGCATTCTGATGGCATGAACCATGGAATATTGTGATGAAAAGGGTCAGGGACCACCGTGCTGAATGTGGTCATGGAGCATTGTGATGCACAGCGCCATGGAGCATTGTGATGACAAGCGTCATGGAGCTTTGTGATGAAATGTCTCATGGAACATTTTGATGACAGGGGTCTTGGAGCACTGTGATTACATTGAACATGGAGCATTGTGATGACAAAGGCCATGGAGCATTGTGATGAGAAGGGCATGGAGCATTGTGATGACAAAAGTCATAGAGCAGTGCGATGAAAGGATTAATGGAGCATTGTGATGAAAGGGGTCATGGAGCATTGTGATGACAGGGGGCATGGAGCACTGTGATGAAAGGGGTTATGGAGCACTGTGATTACAGGGGTAATTGTGATGCATTGTGATGAAAGGGGACATGAGACAGGGGTAATGGAGCATTCTGATGAAAGTTTTCATGGCTCATTGTGATGAAAAGGGGCATGGAGCATTGTGAGGAAAAGGGTTATGGAGCACGGTGATTACAGTGGTAATTTAGAGCATTGTGATAAACGGGGACATGGAGCAATTTGATGACAGGGGTCATGGGGCATTGTGAGGACATGTGCCATGGAGCATTGTGATGATAGGAGTCATGGGGCATTGTGATGACAGGGGGCATGGAACATTGTGATCACAAGAGCATGGATCATTGTGAGGCAAGGGTCATGGGCCAATGTGATGACATGGGGTATGGAGCATTGTGATGACAAAGGTATGTAGCATTGTGATGACAAGGGTCATGAAGCATTGCCATGAGAGTGGTCATGGAGCACTGGGATGCCAGGGGTCATGGAGCATTGTGTTGATAATGGTCATGGCGCATTTTGATGAAACGTGTCACGGAGCACTGTGATGGTAGGGGTCATGGAGCTTTGTGATGAAAGGGGTCATGGGACATTGTGATGATAAGTGCGTGGAGCATTGTGATGACAGTGCTCACGGAACATTGTGACGATAAGGGCATGGAGCCTAGTGAGGGACAGTCTAGCGGTCTTGGGACTAAATTCAGTGCCTGAGGTAGGCACAGCATAAGGCCTTTAGTTAGCATAAGAGGTAGGATATTAGCTCGGGACAGGGTTAGGGTGAAGGCTAGGAATCGTTTCAGGAAATGACCTAAGGATAGTGTGAAGACCTTTGTTACTGAGAATATCAGGGCCTTATTCAGAACCAGTGTTAGGGCTTCAGGTAGGGACAGTATCAGGGCCTGACTTAGCGAGAGCGACAGGGTCTGAGTGAGGCCTAATGTCAGGCCCTCAGCTGGGGACACTGTCAGGGAGTGACTTAGGAGCAGCATCAGTGCCTTTGTTGGATCAGCTTTACGCTCTTAGTTAAAGATGACCAGAGCCCTAGTTAGTCACAGCTTCAAGGCCTCAGTTAGGGAAAGCTTCAGGGCCTGAGTTACGGACAGCCTCAGGTCTTCACTTAAAGACAGCGACAGGGCTTTCTTAGGGAGAGTGTCAAGACCTTGGTTAGAAATGGGTCAGGATATTATCTCAGGAGAGTGTCAGGATTTTAATTATTGCTGGCAGCAGGGCCTATATTAGGGACAGATTCTGGGCCTTTGTTAGAGACAGTGTCATGGCCTTAGTTAGGAGTAGTCAGGGCCTTAGTTAGGGAGAGCATTAGGGTTTCAGTCAGCATAAGATGCAGGAGATTATCTCGGGACAGAGTCAGGTTCCAGGCCAGAGAGAGTGAAAGGAAATGACCAAGGGATAACGAGAAGACGTTAGTCATTGAGAGCATCAGGGCCTTAGTTAGCAGCAGCGTGAGGGCCTTAATCAGGATCAGTGCCAGGGCTTGATGTACGGACAGCGACAGAGCCTAACTAAGGTACAGCAACAGGGCCTAAGTGAGGCCTATCTTTGGGGCCTGAGTAAGGGACAGTATCAGGGCATGACTTAGGAGCAGCAGAAAGGCCTCTGTAGGATCAGCATTAGGGTCTTCGTTAAAGATATTATCAGGGCCTCTGTTAGGGACAGCCTGAAGGTCTCACTTAGGGACAGCGTCAGGGCTTACTTTGGAAAAGTTTCAGGACCTTGGTAAGACATGGGTCAGGATATTAGCTCAGGATAATGTCAGGTGTTCAGATATTGACGGCAGAAGGGCCTTAGTTAGAGGCAGTGTCAGGCCTAAGTTCGGACTAGCATCAGAGCCTTTGTTAGGTACAGTGTCAGTGACGGAGTTAGGTGTAGTGTCAGGGCCTTAGTTAGGGACAGTGTCAGGACCTGCGTTAGGACGCGCCTCCAGGCCTCAGTTAGGGACAGGTTCACGGCCTCGGACCTAAATTCAGGGCCTCATTTAGGGACAGAATCACAGATTTAGCTAGCATAAGAGGATCTCCAGCTGAAAGCAACTTGAACACCACCACAAGCAGATGCAGAAGTGAACCAAGCACGCTCCTATGAAGGACTATTCCACAGCAGTTGAGTACATTTTGTTTAAAGTTAGTAACACTATAAAAATTATGTTTTTAAGAAAACCATATTCAGAAGATGAAAGAATCTCGTTCTAAAGAATCTCTTTAGCTAATCTCGACATTAGCTAAAGAGAAGGTTAGGTTAAGATCTAGGGATAGTGTCAGGAAATGACTTAGGGATAGTGTCAAGACCTTGGTTACTTAGAGCATCAGGGCCTAATTAAGGACCAGTGAGTGTCAGGGCTTCGGGTAGGGACAGCGTCAGAGCCTGACTTAGGGAGAGCGACAGGGCCTGAGTGAGGCCTAGCGTAGGGGCATTAGCTAGGGAAAGTTTCAGCGCATGACTTAGGAGCAATATAAGAGCCACGGTAGGATCAGCCTCAGGGGCTATGTTAAAGATATTATCAGGGCCTCTGTTAGGGACAGCCTCAAGTCCTCACTTAGGGAGAGCATCAGGGCTTCCTTAGGGAGAGTTTCAGGACCTTGGTAAGAGATGAGTTAGGATATGAGCTCAGGATAACGTCAGGATTTTAGATATTGATGGTAGCAGGGCCTAAGTAAGGGACAGTGTCAAGGCGTTAGTTAGGAGTAGCGGGCCCCTGATAGGTCCAGTGTCAGGTCCTCAGTTAGCAATAGTGTTAGGGCCTTAGTTAGGGACAGTGTCAGGGCCAGATGTAGGACGAGCATCTAGGCCTTAGTTCGGGACAGTTTCACGGTCTTGGGACTAAATTCAGTGCCTGAGGCAGGCACAACCTAAGGGCTTCAGTTAGCATAAGAGGCAGGACATTAGCTAGTGACAGTGTCAGTTTAGCATGTAGGGATAGTGTCAGGAGATGACCTAAGGATAGTGTGAAGACCTTTGTTACTGAGACTCTCAGGGCCTTATTCAGAACCAGTGTTAGGGCTTCAGGTAGGGACAGCATCAGAGCCTGACTTAGGGAGAGCAATAGGGTCTGAGTGAGGCCTAGCGTCAGACCCTTAGCTGGGGACACTGTCAGGGCATGACTTAGGAGCAGCATCCCGGCCTCTGTTGGATCAGCCTTAGGGTCTTAGTTAAAGACATGATCAGTGTCTGAGTTAGTCACAGCATCAAGGCCTGAGTTAGTTAGGGAAAGCTGCAGGGCCTCACTTAGGGACAGCGTCAGGGCTTACTTTGGGACAGTTTCAGGACCTTGGTAAGACATGGGTCAGGATATTAGCTCCGGATAATGTCAGGACTTTAGATATTGATGGCAGCAGCCCTTAGTTAGAGACAGTGTCAGGCCCTGAGTTACGACTAGCATCAGAGCCTTTGTTAGGTACACTTTACGGGACTGAGTTAGGAGTAGAATCAGGGCCTTAGTTAGTGACAGTGTCAGGGCCTGACTTCGGGAGAGCGACAGGGCCTGAGTGAGGCCTAGCGTCAGGCCCTTTGCTGGTCACACTGTCAGGGCATGACTTTGGAGCAGCATCAGCGTCTTTGCTGGATCAGCATTAAGGTCTTGGTGAAATACATAATCAGGGCCTGAGTTAGTCACAGCTTCAAGGCTTCAGTTAAGGAAAGCTTCAGGGCCTGAGTTAGGGACAGCCTCAGGTCTTCACTTACGGACAGCGTCAGGGCTTACTTTGGGACAGTTTCAGGACCTTGGAAAGACATAGGTCAGGATATTAGCTCAGGATAATGTCAGGACTTTACATACTGATGGCAGCAGGGCCTTAGTTACAGACACTTTGAGGGCCTGATTTAGGCCTAGCATCAGTGACTTTGTTAGATACAGTGTAAGGGACTGAGTTAGGAGTAGTGTCAGGGCCTTGCTTAGGGACAGTGTCAGGGTCTGAGTTAGGTGTACTGTCAGAGACCTAGTTAGGGACAGTGCTAGGGCCTGAGTTACGATTCGTGTCAAGGCCTTATTTAGGACCAATTTCAGGGCCTTAGTTTGGACTAGCATCAGAGCCATTGTTAGGAATCGTATGAGGGCCTGAGTTAGGCGTACTGTCAGGGCCTTAGCTAGGGACAGTGTTAGGGCCTGAGTTAGGATTAGTGTCAAGGCCTTATTTAAGACCAATTTTAGGGCTTTAGTTTGGACTAGCAACAGAGCCTTTGTTAGGTATCATTTTTGGGCCTCAGTTAGGTGTAGTGTCAGGGCCATTGTTAGGGACAGTATCAGGGCCTGACTTAGGAGAAGTTCAGGGCCTTAGCCAGGGAAAGGGTCAGGGCCTTAGTAAGGGATATTATCAGGACCTGAATTAGCAGTAGTGTCAAAAATCCTTAGGGAGGAAAGTTAGGAATAAGTCAGGACTCAGGCCCTGACACTGTCCTTAACTAAGGCCCTGACACTACTCGTAACACAGGCCCTGATCTGATTCCTATCATAGGCCCTGACACTGGTCTTAACTAAGGCCCGGACACTGGCCCTAACTAAAGCTGTGACGCTACTCTTAACTCAGGCACTGACACTGTCCCTAACAAAGCCTCTGACACTACTCCTAACTGAGGCCCTGACACTGTCTCTAACTAAGGCCCTGATACTACTACGAACTCAGCACTGGCCCTGTCCCTAACTTAGGCCCTGACTCTACTCCTAACTCAGGAACTGACACTGTCACTAACTAAGGCCCTGACACTGTTCATAACTCACACCCTAACACTCCTCCTAAATCATGCCCTGGCAATGTCCCTAACTAAGGCCTTGACACTATTCCTAACTCAGGCACTGATACAATACCTAAGGAAGGCCCTGACATTACTCCTAACTCAGGCCCTGAAAAGGTCCCTAACTAAGGCCGACAAAACTCCTAACTCAGGCACTGACACTGTCCCAAAATAAGGCCCTGAATCTATTCCTAACTGAGGCGCTGATACAATACCTAACGAAGGCACTGATGCTACTCCTAACTAAGGCCCTGACACTACTCCTAACTCAGGCAATGACACAGTCCATAACTAAGGCCCTGACACTATTCCCAAATCAGGCACTGACAATGTACGTAACTAAAACCCTGACACTACACCTAAGTCAGGCACTGACAGTGTCCCTAACAAGGGCCCTCACACTACTCCCAACTCAGTCACTGACATTTTCCCTAATTGAGGCAATGATACTACTCCCAACTCAGGAACTAAGGCTCTGGATCATTGTGATGACAAGCGCCATGGAGCACTGTGATGACAAGGGTCATGGAGAATTGCGATGACAAGTGCGTGGCGCATTGTGATGACAGGGGTCATGGAGAATTGTGATGACAAGGGCCATGGAGCATTGTGATGACAGAGTTCATGGGGCATTGTGATGAAAGTGGTCATGGAGCATTGTGATGAAAATGGTCATGGAGCATTGTGATGACAGGGGTCATGGAGCATTGTGAGGACAAGTGCCCTGGAGCATTGTGATGATAGGAGTCATGGGGCATTGTGATGACAGGGATCTTGGAGCTTTGTGGTGAAAGGGGTCATGGAATATTGTGATTACAACGACCTGGAGCATTGTGATCACAATCACCATGGATCATTGTGATTCGTGGGGTAATGGAGCCTTGTCATGAAAGGGGTCATGGATCATTGTGATTACAGGGAATCGAGGAGCATTGTTTTGACAAGCTGCAGGGATCATTGTGATGAAACGGGAAAAGGAGAATTGTGATGAAAGGAATCATGGATCATTGTGATGACAGGGATCATGGAGCATTGTTACGACAAGAGCGAAGGAGCACTGTGATGACAAGGGCCATGGATCATGGTGATGACAGGGGTCAGGGAGCATTGTAATGACAGGGCTCATGGAGCATTGTGATGACAATGGTCATGGAGAATTTTGATGAAAGGGGTCATGGAGCATTGTGCTGAAAGTGGTCATGGATCTTTGTGATGACATGCACCAGGGAGCATTGTGATGACAAGGGCCATGGATCATTGTGATGACAGTGGTTATGGAGCATTGTGATGAAAGGTGTCATGGCTCATTGTGATGACAGGGGGCCTGGAGCATTGTGATGACAGGGTTCATGGGGCATTGTGATGACAAGGGCCTTGGAGCATTGTGATGAAAGTGGTCATATGGCATTTTGAATGATAGGGGCCATGGAACATTGTGACGACAAGTGTCATGGAGCCTTGTAATGACAGGGTGCATGGAACATTGTGATGTCACCGCCATGTAGCATTTTAGACAAGGGTCAAGGAGTATTGTGATGATAAGTGCGTGGAACATTGCGAAGACAGGTGTCATGGAGCATTGTGATGATAAGGGCATGGAGCCTTGTGATGACAGGGGGCATGAAGCATTGTGATGAAAAGGGCATGGAGCATTGTGAGACAAGTCTCATGGAGCATTGTGTTGAGAGTGGGCTTGGAGCATTGTGGTGACAGGGGGCATGAAACTTTGTGATGACAATGGCATGGAGCATTGTGAGAAAAGTGTTAAGGAGAGTTGTGATGAAAGGGGTCATGGAAGACTCTGATTACAGGGGACATGGAGCATTGTAATGAGAAAGACAAGTAGCATTGTGATGACATGGCTCAGGGAGCATTGTGGGGAAATGGGTCATGGGGCATTGTGATGACAGGGGTTATGGAGCATTGTGATGAAAGCGGCCATGGAACATTGTGATGAAAGGGGTCAAGGATCATTGTGATTACAGGGATCATGGAGCATTGTGATGACAAGCGCCAAGGATCACTGTGAGGAAAGGGGTAATGGAGAATTGTTATCAAAGGGGTCATGGATCATTGTGATTACAGTGGTCATGGAGCCTTGTGATGACAAGCGCCATGGAGCTTTGTGATGACAAGAGCCATGGAGCATTGTAAGGAAAGGGGTCATGGAGCATCGTGATGACCGTGGTCATGGAGCTTTGTTATGACAATGTTCATGGCGCATTTTGATGAAAGGGTTCATGGAGCATTGTGAGGGAAGGGGTCATGGGGCATTGTGATGAGAAAGGCCATGGAGCATTGTGATGAAAGGGTTCATGGAGCACTGTGATGATAAGGGCATGGAGCCTTGTGATCAAAATGGTCATGGAACATTGTGATGAAAAGGGGTCATGGAGCATTGTGATGAACACGGCACATGGAGCTTTGTGATGAACACGGCACATGGAGCTTTGTGATGAAAGTGGTCATGGAGCATTGTGATGAAAGACCTCTGGGAGCATTGTGATGAAAGGCGCCATGGGCATTGTGATGACAAGGGGTCATGGAGCATTGTGATGGCAAGCGCCATGGGGCATTCTGATGGCATGAACCATGGAATATTGTGATGAAAAGGGTCAGGGACCACCGTGCTGAATGTGGTCATGGAGCATTGTGATGCACAGCGCCATGGAGCATTGTGATGACAAGCGTCATGGAGCTTTGTGATGAAATGTCTCATGGAACATTTTGATGACAGGGGTCTTGGAGCACTGTGATTACATTGAACATGGAGCATTGTGATGACAAAGGCCATGGAGCATTGTGATGAGAAGGGCATGGAGCATTGTGATGACAAAAGTCATAGAGCAGTGCGATGAAAGGATTAATGGAGCATTGTGATGAAAGGGGTCATGGAGCATTGTGATGACAGGGGGCATGGAGCACTGTGATGAAAGGGGTTATGGAGCACTGTGATTACAGGGGTAATTGTGATGCATTGTGATGAAAGGGGACATGAGACAGGGGTAATGGAGCATTCTGATGAAAGTTTTCATGGCTCATTGTGATGAAAAGGGGCATGGAGCATTGTGAGGAAAAGGGTTATGGAGCACTGTGATTACAGTGGTAATTTAGAGCATTGTGATAAACGGGGACATGGAGCAATTTGATGACAGGGGTCATGGGGCATTGTGAGGACATGTGCCATGGAGCATTGTGATGATAGGAGTCATGGGGCATTGTGATGACAGGGGGCATGGAACATTGTGATCACAAGAGCATGGATCATTGTGAGGCAAGGGTCATGGGCCAATGTGATGACATGGGGTATGGAGCATTGTGATGACAATGGTATGTAGCATTGTGATGACAAGGGTCATGAAGCATTGCCATGAGAGTGGTCATGGAGCACTGGGATGCCAGGGGTCATGGAGCATTGTGTTGATAATGGTCATGGCGCATTTTGATGAAACGTGTCACGGAGCACTGTGATGGTAGGGGTCATGGAGCTTTGTGATGAAAGGGGTCATGGGACATTGTGATGATAAGGGCGTGGAGCATTGTGATGACAGTGCTCACGGAACATTGTGACGATAAGGGCATGGAGCCTAGTGAGGGACAGTCTAGCGGTCTTGGGACTAAATTCAGTGCCTGAGGTAGGCACAGCATAAGGCCTTTAGTTAGCATAAGAGGTCGGATATTAGCTCGGGACAGGGTTAGGGTGAAGGCTAGGAATCGTTTCAGGAAATGACCTAAGGATAGTGTGAAGACCTTTGTTACTGAGAATATCAGGGCCTTATTCAGAACCAGTGTTAGGGCTTCAGGTAGGGACAGTATCAGGGCCTGACTTAGCGAGAGCGACAGGGTCTGAGTGAGGCCTAATGTCAGGCCCTCAGCTGGGGACACTGTCAGGGAGTGACTTAGGAGCAGCATCAGTGCCTTAGTTGGATCAGCTTTAGGCTCTTAGTTAAAGATGACCAGAGCCCTAGTTAGTCACAGCGTCAAGGCCTCAGTTAGGGAAAGCTTCAGGGCCTGAGTTACGGACAGCCTCAGGTCTTCACTTAAAGACAGCGACAGGGCTTTCTTAGGGAGAGTGTCAAGACCTTGGTTAGAAATGGGTCAGGATATTATCTCAGGAGAGTGTCAGGATTTTAATTATTGCTGGCAGCAGGGCCTATATTAGGGACAGATTCTGGGCCTTTGTTAGAGACAGTGTCATGGCCTTAGTTAGGAGTAGTCAGGGCCTTAGTTAGGGAGAGCATTAGGGTTTCAGTCAGCATAAGATGCAGGAGATTATCTCGGGACAGAGTCAGGTTCCAGGCCAGAGATAGTGAAAGGAAATGACCAAGGGATAACGAGAAGACCTTAGTCATTGAGAGCATCAGGGCCTTAGTTAGCAGCAGCGTGAGTGCCTTAATCAGGATCAGTGCCAGGGCTTGATGTACGGACAGCGACAGAGCCTAACTAAGGTACAGCAACAGGGCCTAAGTGAGGCCTATCTTTGGGGCCTGAGTAAGGGACAGTATCAGGGCATGACTTAGGAGCAGCAGAAAGGCCTCTGTAGGATCAGCATTAGGGTCTTCGTTAAAGATATTATCAGGGCCTCTGTTAGGGACAGCCTCAAGGTCTCACTTAGGGACAGCGTCAGGGCTTACTTTGGAAAAGTTTCAGGACCTTGGTAAGACATGGGTCAGGATATTAGCTCAGGATAATGTCAGGTGTTCAGATATTGACGGCAGAAGGGCCTTAGTTAGAGGCAGTGTCAGGCCTAAGTTCGGACTAGCATCAGAGCCTTTGTTAGGTACAGTGTCAGTGACGGAGTTAGGTGTAGTGTCAGGGCCTTAGTTAGGGACAGTGTCAGGACCTGCGTTAGGACGCGCCTCCAGGCCTCAGTTAGGGACAGGTTCACGGCCTCGGACCTAAATTCAGGGCCTCATTTAGGGACAGAATCACAGATTTAGCTAGCATAAGAGGATCTCCAGCTGAAAGCAACTTGAACACCACCACAAGCAGATGCAGAAGTGAACCATGCACGCTCCTATGAAGGAATATTCCACAGCAGTTGAGTACATTTTGTTTAAAGTTAGTAACACTATAAAAATTATGTTTTTAAGAAAACCATATTCAGAAGATGAAAGAATCTCGTTCTAAAGAATCTCTTTAGCTAATCTCGACATTAGCTAAAGAGAAGGTTAGGTTAAGATCTAGGGATAGTGTCAGGAAATGACTTAGGGATAGTGTCAAGACCTTGGTTACTTAGAGCATCAGGGCCTAATTAAGGACCAGTGAGTGTCAGGGCTTCGGGTAGGGACAGCGTCAGAGCCTGACTTAGGGAGAGCGACAGGGCCTGAGTGAGGCCTAGCGTCAGGGCCTTAGCTAGGGACAGTGTCAGCGCATGACTTAGGAGCAACATAAGAGCCACGGTAGGATCAGCCTCAGGGGCTATGTTAAAGATATTATCAGGGCCTCTGTTAGGGACAGCCTCAAGGCCTCACTTAGGGAGAGCACCAGGGCTTCCTTAGGGAGAGTTTCAGGACCTTGGTAAGAGATGAGTTAGGATATTAGCTCAGGATAACGTCAGGATTTTAGATATTGATGGTAGCAGGGCCTAAGTAAGGGACAGTGTCAAGGCGTTAGTTAGGAGTAGCGGGCCCCTGATAGGTCCAGTGTCAGGTCCTCAGTTAGCAATAGTGTTAGGGCCTTAGTTAGGGACAGTGTCAGGGCCAGATGTAGGACGAGCATCTAGGCCTTAGTTCGGGACAGTTTCACGGTCTTGGGACTAAATTCAGTGCCTGAGGCAGGCACAACCTAAGGGCTTCAGTTAGCATAAGAGGCAGGACATTAGCTAGTGACAGTGTCAGTTTAGCATGTAGGGATAGTGTCAGGAGATGACCTAAGGATAGTGTGAAGACCTTTTTTACTGAGACTCTCAGGGCCTTATTCAGAACCAGTGTTAGGGCTTCAGGTAGGGACAGCATCAGAGCCTGACTTAGGGAGAGCAATAGGGTCTGAGTGAGGCCTAGCGTCAGACCCTTAGCTGGGGTCACTGTCAGGGCATGACTTAGGAGCAGCATCCCGGCCTCTGTTGGATCAGCCTTAGGGTCTTAGTTAAAGACATGATCAGTGTCTGAGTTAGTCACAGCATCAAGGCCTGAGTTAGTTAGGGAAAGCTGCAGGGCCTCACTTAGGGACAGCGTCAGGGCTTACTTTGGGACAGTTTCAGGACCTTGGTAAGACATGGGTCAGGATATTATCTCCGGATAATGTCAGGACTTTAGATATTGATGGCAGCAGCCCTTAGTTAGAGACAGTGTCAGGCCCTGAGTTACGACTAGCATCAGAGCCTTTGTTAGGTACACTTTCCGGGACTGAGTTAGGAGTAGAATCAGGGCCTTAGTTAGTGACAGTGTCAGGGCCTGACTTCGGGAGAGCGACAGGGCCTGAGTGAGGCCTAGCATCAGGCCCTTTGCTGGTCACACTGTCAGGGCATGACTTTGGAGCAGCATCAGCGTCTTTGCTGGATCAGCATTAAGGTCTTCGTGAAATACATAATCAGGGCCTGAGTTAGTCACAGCTTCAAGGCTTCAGTTAAGGAAAGCTTCAGGGCCTGAGTTAGGGACAGCCTCAGGTCTTCACTTACGGACAGCGTCAGGGCTTACTTTGGGACAGTTTCAGGACCTTGGAAAGACATAGGTCAGGATATTAGCTCAGGATAATGTCAGGACTTTACATACTGATGGCAGCAGGGCCTTAGTTACAGACACTTTGAGGGCCTGATTTAGGCCTAGCATCAGTGACTTTGTTAGATACAGTGTAAGGGACTGAGTTAGGAGTAGTGTCAGGGCCTTGCTTAGGGACAGTGTCAGGGTCTGAGTTAGGTGTACTGTCAGAGACCTAGTTAGGGACAGTGCTAGGGCCTGAGTTACGATTCGTGTCAAGGCCTTATTTAGGACCAATTTCAGGGCCTTAGTTTGGACTAGCATCAGAGCCATTGTTAGGAATCGTATGAGGGCCTGAGTTAGGCGTACTGTCAGGGCCTTAGCTAGGGACAGTGTTAGGGCCTGAGTTAGGATTAGTGTCAAGGCCTTATTTAAGACCAATTTTAGGGCTTTAGTTTGGACTAGCAACAGAGCCTTTGTTAGGTATCATTTCGGGACCGAAGTTAGGTGTAGTGTCAGGGCCATTGTTAGGGACAGTATCAGGGCCTGACTTAGGAGAAGTTCAGGGCCTTAGCCAGGGAAAGGGTCAGGGCCTTAGTAAGGGATATTATCAGGACCTGAATTAGCAGTAGTGTCAAAAATCCTTAGGGAGGAAAGTTAGGAATAAGTCAGGACTCAGGCCCTGACACTGTCCTTAACTAAGGCCCTGACACTACTCGTAACACAGGCCCTGATCTGATTCCTATCATAGGCCCTGACACTGGTCTTAACTAAGGCCCGGACACTGGCCCTAACTAAAGCTGTGACGCTACTCTTAACTCAGGCACTGACACTGTCCCTAACAAAGCCTCTGACACTACTCCTAACTCAGGCCCTGACACTGTCTCTAACTAAGGCCCTGATACTACTACGAACTCAGCACTGGCCCTGTCCCTAACTTAGGCCCTGACTCTACTCCTAACTCAGGAACTGACACTGTCACTAACTAAGGCCCTGACACTGTTCATAACTCACACCCTAACACTCCTCCTAAATCATGCCCTGGCAATGTCCCTAACTAAGGCCTTGACACTATTCCTAACTCAGGCACTGATACAATACCTAAGGAAGACCCTGACATTACTCCTAACTCAGGCCCTGAAAAGGTCCCTAACTAAGGCCGACAAAACTCCTAACTCAGGCACTGACACTGTCCCAAAATAAGGCCCTGAATCTATTCCTAACTGAGGCGCTGATACAATACCTAACGAAGGCACTGATGCTACTCCTAACTAAGGCCCTGACACTACTCCTAACTCAGGCAATGACACAGTCCATAACTAAGGCCCTGACACTATTCCCAAATCAGGCACTGACAATGTACGTAACTAAAACCCTGACACTACACCTAAGTCAGGCACTGACAGTGTCCCTAACAAGGGCCCTCACACTACTCCCAACTCAGTCACTGACATTTTCCCTAATTGAGGCAATGATACTACTCCCAACTCAGGAACTAAGGCTCTGGATCATTGTGATGACAAGCGCCATGGAGCACTGTGATGACAAGGGTCATGGAGAATTGCGATGACAAGTGCGTGGCGCATTGTGATGACAGGGGTCATGGAGAATTGTGATGACAAGGGCCATGGAGCATTGTGATGACAGAGTTCATGGGGCATTGTGATGAAAGTGGTCATGGAGCATTGTGATGAAAATGGTCATGGAGCATTGTGATGACAGGGGTCATGGAGCATTGTGAGGACAAGTGCCCTGGAGCATTGTGATGATAGGAGTCATGGGGCATTGTGATGACAGGGATCTTGGAGCTTTGTGGTGAAAGGGGTCATGGAAAATTGTGATTACAATGACCTGGAGCATTGTGATCACAATCACCATGGATCATTGTGATTCGTGGGGTAATGGAGCCTTGTCATGAAAGGGGTCATGGATCATTGTGATTACAGGGAATCGAGGAGCATTGTTTTGACAAGCTGCAGGGATCATTGTGATGAAACGGGAAAAGGAGAATTGTGATGAAAGGAATCATGGAACATTGTGATGACAGGGATCATGGAGCATTGTTACGACAAGAGCGAAGGAGCACTGTGATGACAAGGGCCATGGATCATGGTGATGACAGGGGTCAGGGAGCATTGTAATGACAGGGCTCATGGAGCATTGTGATGACAATGGTCATGGAGAATTTTGATGAAAGGGGTCATGGAGCATTGTGCTGAAAGTGGTCATGGATCTTTGTGATGACATGCACCAGGGAGCATTGTGATGACAAGGGCCATGGATCATTGTGATGACAGTGGTTATGGAGCATTGTGATGAAAGGTGTCATGGCTCATTGTGATGACAGGGGGCCTGGAGCATTGTGATGACAGGGTTCATGGGGCATTGTGATGACAAGGGCCTTGGAGCATTGTGATGAAAGTGGTCATATGGCATTTTGAATGATAGGGGCCATGGAACATTGTGATGACAAGTGTCATGGAGCCTTGTAATGACAGGGTGCATGGAACATTGTGATGTCACCGCCATGTAGCATTTTAGACAAGGGTCAAGGAGTATTGTGATGATAAGTGCGTGGAACATTGCGAAGACAGGTGTCATGGAGCATTGTGATGATAAGGGCATGGAGCCTTGTGATGACAGGGGGCATGGAACATTGTAATGAAAGGGGGCATGGAGCATTGTGATGACAGGGGGCATGAAGCATTGTGATGAAAAGGGCATGGAGCATTGTGAGACAAGTCTCATGGAGCATTGTGTTGAGAGTGGGCTTGGAGCATTGTGGTGACGGGGGCATGAAACTTTGTGATGACAATGGCATGGAGCATTGTGAGAAAAGTGTTAAGGAGAGTTGTGATGAAAGGGGTCATGGAAGACTCTGATTACAGGGGACATGGAGCATTGTAATGAGAAAGACAAGTAGCATTGTGATGACATGGCTCAGGGAGCATTGTGGGGAAATGGGTCATGGGGCATTGTGATGACAGGGGTTATGGAGCATTGTGATGAAAGCGGCCATGGAACATTGTGATGAAAGGGGTCAAGGATCATTGTGATTACAGGGATCATGGAGCATTGTGATGACAAGCGCCAAGGATCACTGTGAGGAAAGGGGTAATGGAGAATTGTTATCAAAGGGGTCATGGATCATTGTGATTACAGTGGTCATGGAGCCTTGTGATGACAAGCGCCATGGAGCTTTGTGATGACAAGAGCCATGGAGCATTGTAAGGAAAGGGGTCATGGAGCATCGTGATGACCGTGGTCATGGAGCTTTGTTATGACAATGTTCATGGCGCATTTTGATGAAAGGGTTCATGGAGCATTGTGAGGGAAGGGGTCATGGGGCATTGTGATGAGAAGGGCCATGGAGCATTGTGATGAAAGGGTTCATGGAGCACTGTGATGATAAGGGCATGGAGCCTTGTGATCAAAATGGTCATGGAACATTGTGATGAAAAGGGGTCATGGAGCATTGTGATGAACACGGCACATGGAGCTTTGTGATGAAAGTGGTCATGGAGCATTGTGATGAAAGACCTCTGGGAGCATTGTGATGAAAGGCGCCATGGGCATTGTGATGACAAGGGGTCATGGAGCATTGTGATGGCAAGCGCCATGGGGCATTCTGATGGCATGAACCATGGAATATTGTGATGAAAAGGGTCAGGGACCACCGTGCTGAATGTGGTCATGGAGCATTGTGATGCACAGCGCCATGGAGCATTGTGATGACAAGCGTCATGGAGCTTTGTGATGAAATGTCTCATGGAACATTTTGATGACAGGGGTCTTGGAGCACTGTGATTACATTGAACATGGAGCATTGTGATGACAAAGGCCATGGAGCATTGTGATGAGAAGGGCATGGAGCATTGTGATGACAAAAGTCATAGAGCAGTGCGATGAAAGGATTAATGGAGCATTGTGATGAAAGGGGTCATGGAGCATTGTGATGACAGGGGGCATGGAGCACTGTGATGAAAGGGGTTATGGAGCACTGTGATTACAGGGGTAATTGTGATGCATTGTGATGAAAGGGGACATGAGACAGGGGTAATGGAGCATTCTGATGAAAGTTTTCATGGCTCATTGTGATGAAAAGGGGCATGGAGCATTGTGAGGAAAAGGGTTATGGAGCACGGTGATTACAGTGGTAATTTAGAGCATTGTGATAAACGGGGACATGGAGCAATTTGATGACAGGGGTCATGGGGCATTGTGAGGACATGTGCCATGGAGCATTGTGATGATAGGAGTCATGGGGCATTGTGATGACAGGGGGCATGGAACATTGTGATCACAAGAGCATGGATCATTGTGAGGCAAGGGTCATGGGCCAATGTGATGACATGGGGTATGGAGCATTGTGATGACAAAGGTATGTAGCATTGTGATGACAAGGGTCATGAAGCATTGCCATGAGAGTGGTCATGGAGCACTGGGATGCCAGGGGTCATGGAGCATTGTGTTGATAATGGTCATGGCGCATTTTGATGAAACGTGTCACGGAGCACTGTGATGGTAGGGGTCATGGAGCTTTGTGATGAAAGGGGTCATGGGACATTGTGATGATAAGTGCGTGGAGCATTGTGATGACAGTGCTCACGGAACATTGTGACGATAAGGGCATGGAGCCTAGTGAGGGACAGTCTAGCGGTCTTGGGACTAAATTCAGTGCCTGAGGTAGGCACAGCATAAGGCCTTTAGTTAGCATAAGAGGTAGGATATTAGCTCGGGACAGGGTTAGGGTGAAGGCTAGGAATCGTTTCAGGAAATGACCTAAGGATAGTGTGAAGACCTTTGTTACTGAGAATATCAGGGCCTTATTCAGAACCAGTGTTAGGGCTTCAGGTAGGGACAGTATCAGGGCCTGACTTAGCGAGAGCGACAGGGTCTGAGTGAGGCCTAATGTCAGGCCCTCAGCTGGGGACACTGTCAGGGAGTGACTTAGGAGCAGCATCAGTGCCTTAGTTGGATCAGCTTTACGCTCTTAGTTAAAGATGACCAGAGCCCTAGTTAGTCACAGCTTCAAGGCCTCAGTTAGGGAAAGCTTCAGGGCCTGAGTTACGGACAGCCTCAGGTCTTCACTTAAAGACAGCGACAGGGCTTTCTTAGGGAGAGTGTCAAGACCTTGGTTAGAAATGGGTCAGGATATTATCTCAGGAGAGTGTCAGGATTTTAATTATTGCTGGCAGCAGGGCCTATATTAGGGACAGATTCTGGGCCTTTGTTAGAGACAGTGTCATGGCCTTAGTTAGGAGTAGTCAGGGCCTTAGTTAGGGAGAGCATTAGGGTTTCAGTCAGCATAAGATGCAGGAGATTATCTCGGGACAGAGTCAGGTTCCAGGCCAGAGAGAGTGAAAGGAAATGACCAAGGGATAACGAGAAGACGTTAGTCATTGAGAGCATCAGGGCCTTAGTTAGCAGCAGCGTGAGGGCCTTAATCAGGATCAGTGCCAGGGCTTGATGTACGGACAGCGACAGAGCCTAACTAAGGTACAGCAACAGGGCCTAAGTGAGGCCTATCTTTGGGGCCTGAGTAAGGGACAGTATCAGGGCATGACTTAGGAGCAGCAGAAAGGCCTCTGTAGGATCAGCATTAGGGTCTTCGTTAAAGATATTATCAGGGCCTCTGTTAGGGACAGCCTCAAGGTCTCACTTAGGGACAGCGTCAGGGCTTACTTTGGAAAAGTTTCAGGACCTTGGTAAGACATGGGTCAGGATATTAGCTCAGGATAATGTCAGGTGTTCAGATATTGACGGCAGAAGGGCCTTAGTTAGAGGCAGTGTCAGGCCTAAGTTCGGACTAGCATCAGAGCCTTTGTTAGGTACAGTGTCAGTGACGGAGTTAGGTGTAGTGTCAGGGCCTTAGTTAGGGACAGTGTCAGGACCTGCGTTAGGACGCGCCTCCAGGCCTCAGTTAGGGACAGGTTCACGGCCTCGGACCTAAATTCAGGGCCTCATTTAGGGACAGAATCACAGATTTAGCTAGCATAAGAGGATCTCCAGCTGAAAGCAACTTGAACACCACCACAAGCAGATGCAGAAGTGAACCAAGCACGCTCCTATGAAGGACTATTCCACAGCAGTTGAGTACATTTTGTTTAAAGTTAGTAACACTATAAAAATTATGTTTTTAAGAAAACCATATTCAGAAGATGAAAGAATCTCGTTCTAAAGAATCTCTTTAGCTAATCTCGACATTAGCTAAAGAGAAGGTTAGGTTAAGATCTAGGGATAGTGTCAGGAAATGACTTAGGGATAGTGTCAAGACCTTGGTTACTTAGAGCATCAGGGCCTAATTAAGGACCAGTGAGTGTCAGGGCTTCGGGTAGGGACAGCGTCAGAGCCTGACTTAGGGAGAGCGACAGGGCCTGAGTGAGGCCTAGCGTAGGGGCATTAGCTAGGGAAAGTGTCAGCGCATGACTTAGGAGCAATATAAGAGCCACGGTAGGATCAGCCTCAGGGGCTATGTTAAAGATATTATCAGGGCCTCTGTTAGGGACAGCCTCAAGTCCTCACTTAGGGAGAGCATCAGGGCTTCCTTAGGGAGAGTTTCAGGACCTTGGTAAGAGATGAGTTAGGATATGAGCTCAGGATAACGTCAGGATTTTAGATATTGATGGTAGCAGGGCCTAAGTAAGGGACAGTGTCAAGGCGTTAGTTAGGAGTAGCGGGCCCCTGATAGGTCCAGTGTCAGGTCCTCAGTTAGCAATAGTGTTAGGGCCTTAGTTAGGGACAGTGTCAGGGCCAGATGTAGGACGAGCATCTAGGCCTTAGTTCGGGACAGTTTCACGGTCTTGGGACTAAATTCAGTGCCTGAGGCAGGCACAACCTAAGGGCTTCAGTTAGCATAAGAGGCAGGACATTAGCTAGTGACAGTGTCAGTTTAGCATGTAGGGATAGTGTCAGGAGATGACCTAAGGATAGTGTGAAGACCTTTGTTACTGAGACTCTCAGGGCCTTATTCAGAACCAGTGTTAGGGCTTCAGGTAGGGACAGCATCAGAGCCTGACTTAGGGAGAGCAATAGGGTCTGAGTGAGGCCTAGCGTCAGACCCTTAGCTGGGGACACTGTCAGGGCATGACTTAGGAGCAGCATCCCGGCCTCTGTTGGATCAGCCTTAGGGTCTTAGTTAAAGACATGATCAGTGTCTGAGTTAGTCACAGCATCAAGGCCTGAGTTAGTTAGGGAAAGCTGCAGGGCCTCACTTAGGGACAGCGTCAGGGCTTACTTTGGGACAGTTTCAGGACCTTGGTAAGACATGGGTCAGGATATTAGCTCCGGATAATGTCAGGACTTTAGATATTGATGGCAGCAGCCCTTAGTTAGAGACAGTGTCAGGCCCTGAGTTACGACTAGCATCAGAGCCTTTGTTAGGTACACTTTACGGGACTGAGTTAGGAGTAGAATCAGGGCCTTAGTTAGTGACAGTGTCAGGGCCTGACTTCGGGAGAGCGACAGGGCCTGAGTGAGGCCTAGCGTCAGGCCCTTTGCTGGTCACACTGTCAGGGCATGACTTTGGAGCAGCATCAGCGTCTTTGCTGGATCAGCATTAAGGTCTTGGTGAAATACATAATCAGGGCCTGAGTTAGTCACAGCTTCAAGGCTTCAGTTAAGGAAAGCTTCAGGGCCTGAGTTAGGGACAGCCTCAGGTCTTCACTTACGGACAGCGTCAGGGCTTACTTTGGGACAGTTTCAGGACCTTGGAAAGACATAGGTCAGGATATTAGCTCAGGATAATGTCAGGACTTTACATACTGATGGCAGCAGGGCCTTAGTTACAGACACTTTGAGGGCCTGATTTAGGCCTAGCATCAGTGACTTTGTTAGATACAGTGTAAGGGACTGAGTTAGGAGTAGTGTCAGGGCCTTGCTTAGGGACAGTGTCAGGGTCTGAGTTAGGTGTACTGTCAGAGACCTAGTTAGGGACAGTGCTAGGGCCTGAGTTACGATTCGTGTCAAGGCCTTATTTAGGACCAATTTCAGAACCTTAGTTTGGACTAGCATCAGAGCCATTGTTAGGAATCGTATGAGGGCCTGAGTTAGGCGTACTGTCAGGGCCTTAGCTAGGGACAGTGTTAGGGCCTGAGTTAGGATTAGTGTCAAGGCCTTATTTAAGACCAATTTTAGGGCTTTAGTTTGGACTAGCAACAGAGCCTTTGTTAGGTATCATTTCGGGACCGAAGTTAGGTGTAGTGTCAGGGCCATTGTTAGGGACAGTATCAGGGCCTGACTTAGGAGAAGTTCAGGGCCTTAGCCAGGGAAAGGGTCAGGGCCTTAGTAAGGGATATTATCAGGACCTGAATTAGCAGTAGTGTCAAAAATCCTTAGGGAGGAAAGTTAGGAATAAGTCAGGACTCAGGCCCTGACACTGTCCTTAACTAAGGCCCTGACACTACTCGTAACACAGGCCCTGATCTGATTCCTATCATAGGCCCTGACACTGGTCTTAACTAAGGCCCGGACACTGGCCCTAACTAAAGCTGTGACGCTACTCTTAACTCAGGCACTGACACTGTCCCTAACAAAGCCTCTGACACTACTCCTAACTCAGGCCCTGACACTGTCTCTAACTAAGGCCCTGATACTACTACGAACTCAGCACTGGCCCTGTCCCTAACTTAGGCCCTGACTCTACTCCTAACTCAGGAACTGACACTGTCACTAACTAAGGCCCTGACACTGTTCATAACTCACACCCTAACACTCCTCCTAAATCATGCCCTGGCAATGTCCCTAACTAAGGCCTTGACACTATTCCTAACTCAGGCACTGATACAATACCTAAGGAAGGCCCTGACATTACTCCTAACTCAGGCCCTGAAAAGGTCCCTAACTAAGGCCGACAAAACTCCTAACTCAGGCACTGACACTGTCCCAAAATAAGGCCCTGAATCTATTCCTAACTGAGGCGCTGATACAATACCTAACGAAGGCACTGATGCTACTCCTAACTAAGGCCCTGACACTACTCCTAACTCAGGCAATGACACAGTCCATAACTAAGGCCCTGACACTATTCCCAAATCAGGCACTGACAATGTACGTAACTAAAACCCTGACACTACACCTAAGTCAGGCACTGACAGTGTCCCTAACAAGGGCCCTCACACTACTCCCAACTCAGTCACTGACATTTTCCCTAATTGAGGCAATGATACTACTCCCAACTCAGGAACTAAGGCTCTGGATCATTGTGATGACAAGCGCCATGGAGCACTGTGATGACAAGGGTCATGGAGAATTGCGATGACAAGTGCGTGGCGCATTGTGATGACAGGGGTCATGGAGAATTGTGATGACAAGGGCCATGGAGCATTGTGATGACAGAGTTCATGGGGCATTGTGATGAAAGTGGTCATGGAGCATTGTGATGAAAATGGTCATGGAGCATTGTGATGACAGGGGTCATGGAGCATTGTGAGGACAAGTGCCCTGGAGCATTGTGATGATAGGAGTCATGGGGCATTGTGATGACAGGGATCTTGGAGCTTTGTGGTGAAAGGGGTCATGGAACATTGTGATTACAACGACCTGGAGCATTGTGATCACAATCACCATGGATCATTGTGATTCGTGGGGTAATGGAGCCTTGTCATGAAAGGGGTCATGGATCATTGTGATTACAGGGAATCGAGGAGCATTGTTTTGACAAGCTGCAGGGATCATTGTGATGAAACGGGAAAAGGAGAATTGTGATGAAAGGAATCATGGATCATTGTGATGACAGGGATCATGGAGCATTGTTACGACAAGAGCGAAGGAGCACTGTGATGACAAGGGCCATGGATCATGGTGATGACAGGGGTCAGGGAGCATTGTAATGACAGGGCTCATGGAGCATTGTGATGACAATGGTCATGGAGAATTTTGATGAAAGGGGTCATGGAGCATTGTGCTGAAAGTGGTCATGGATCTTTGTGATGACATGCACCAGGGAGCATTGTGATGACAAGGGCCATGGATCATTGTGATGACAGTGGTTATGGAGCATTGTGATGAAAGGTGTCATGGCTCATTGTGATGACAGGGGGCCTGGAGCATTGTGATGACAGGGTTCATGGGGCATTGTGATGACAAGGGCCTTGGAGCATTGTGATGAAAGTGGTCATATGGCATTTTGAATGATAGGGGCCATGGAACATTGTGACGACAAGTGTCATGGAGCCTTGTAATGACAGGGTGCATGGAACATTGTGATGTCACCGCCATGTAGCATTTTAGACAAGGGTCAAGGAGTATTGTGATGATAAGTGCGTGGAACATTGCGAAGACAGGTGTCATGGAGCATTGTGATGATAAGGGCATGGAGCCTTGTGATGACAGGGGGCATGAAGCATTGTGATGAAAAGGGCATGGAGCATTGTGAGACAAGTCTCATGGAGCATTGTGTTGAGAGTGGGCTTGGAGCATTGTGGTGACAGGGGGCATGAAACTTTGTGATGACAATGGCATGGAGCATTGTGAGAAAAGTGTTAAGGAGAGTTGTGATGAAAGGGGTCATGGAAGACTCTGATTACAGGGGACATGGAGCATTGTAATGAGAAAGACAAGTAGCATTGTGATGACATGGCTCAGGGAGCATTGTGGGGAAATGGGTCATGGGGCATTGTGATGACAGGGGTTATGGAGCATTGTGATGAAAGCGGCCATGGAACATTGTGATGAAAGGGGTCAAGGATCATTGTGATTACAGGGATCATGGAGCATTGTGATGACAAGCGCCAAGGATCACTGTGAGGAAAGGGGTAATGGAGAATTGTTATCAAAGGGGTCATGGATCATTGTGATTACAGTGGTCATGGAGCCTTGTGATGACAAGCGCCATGGAGCTTTGTGATGACAAGAGCCATGGAGCATTGTAAGGAAAGGGGTCATGGAGCATCGTGATGACCGTGGTCATGGAGCTTTGTTATGACAATGTTCATGGCGCATTTTGATGAAAGGGTTCATGGAGCATTGTGAGGGAAGGGGTCATGGGGCATTGTGATGAGAAAGGCCATGGAGCATTGTGATGAAAGGGTTCATGGAGCACTGTGATGATAAGGGCATGGAGCCTTGTGATCAAAATGGTCATGGAACATTGTGATGAAAAGGGGTCATGGAGCATTGTGATGAACACGGCACATGGAGCTTTGTGATGAACACGGCACATGGAGCTTTGTGATGAAAGTGGTCATGGAGCATTGTGATGAAAGACCTCTGGGAGCATTGTGATGAAAGGCGCCATGGGCATTGTGATGACAAGGGGTCATGGAGCATTGTGATGGCAAGCGCCATGGGGCATTCTGATGGCATGAACCATGGAATATTGTGATGAAAAGGGTCAGGGACCACCGTGCTGAATGTGGTCATGGAGCATTGTGATGCACAGCGCCATGGAGCATTGTGATGACAAGCGTCATGGAGCTTTGTGATGAAATGTCTCATGGAACATTTTGATGACAGGGGTCTTGGAGCACTGTGATTACATTGAACATGGAGCATTGTGATGACAAAGGCCATGGAGCATTGTGATGAGAAGGGCATGGAGCATTGTGATGACAAAAGTCATAGAGCAGTGCGATGAAAGGATTAATGGAGCATTGTGATGAAAGGGGTCATGGAGCATTGTGATGACAGGGGGCATGGAGCACTGTGATGAAAGGGGTTATGGAGCACTGTGATTACAGGGGTAATTGTGATGCATTGTGATGAAAGGGGACATGAGACAGGGGTAATGGAGCATTCTGATGAAAGTTTTCATGGCTCATTGTGATGAAAAGGGGCATGGAGCATTGTGAGGAAAAGGGTTATGGAGCACTGTGATTACAGTGGTAATTTAGAGCATTGTGATAAACGGGGACATGGAGCAATTTGATGACAGGGGTCATGGGGCATTGTGAGGACATGTGCCATGGAGCATTGTGATGATAGGAGTCATGGGGCATTGTGATGACAGGGGGCATGGAACATTGTGATCACAAGAGCATGGATCATTGTGAGGCAAGGGTCATGGGCCAATGTGATGACATGGGGTATGGAGCATTGTGATGACAATGGTATGTAGCATTGTGATGACAAGGGTCATGAAGCATTGCCATGAGAGTGGTCATGGAGCACTGGGATGCCAGGGGTCATGGAGCATTGTGTTGATAATGGTCATGGCGCATTTTGATGAAACGTGTCACGGAGCACTGTGATGGTAGGGGTCATGGAGCTTTGTGATGAAAGGGGTCATGGGACATTGTGATGATAAGGGCGTGGAGCATTGTGATGACAGTGCTCACGGAACATTGTGACGATAAGGGCATGGAGCCTAGTGAGGGACAGTCTAGCGGTCTTGGGACTAAATTCAGTGCCTGAGGTAGGCACAGCATAAGGCCTTTAGTTAGCATAAGAGGTCGGATATTAGCTCGGGACAGGGTTAGGGTGAAGGCTAGGAATCGTTTCAGGAAGTGACCTAAGGATAGTGTGAAGACCTTTGTTACTGAGAATATCAGGGCCTTATTCAGAACCAGTGTTAGGGCTTCAGGTAGGGACAGTATCAGGGCCTGACTTAGCAAGAGCGACAGGGTCTGAGTGAGGCCTAATGTCAGGCCCTCAGCTGGGGACACTGTCAGGGAGTGACTTAGGAGCAGCATCAGTGCCTTAGTTGGATCAGCTTTAGGCTCTTAGTTAAAGATGACCAGAGCCCTAGTTAGTCACAGCGTCAAGGCCTCAGTTAGGGAAAGCTTCAGGGCCTGAGTTACGGACAGCCTCAGGTCTTCACTTAAAGACAGCGACAGGGCTTTCTTAGGGAGAGTGTCAAGACCTTGGTTAGAAATGGGTCAGGATATTATCTCAGGAGAGTGTCAGGATTTTAATTATTGCTGGCAGCAGGGCCTATATTAGGGACAGATTCTGGGCCTTTGTTAGAGACAGTGTCATGGCCTTAGTTAGGAGTAGTCAGGGCCTTAGTTAGGGAGAGCATTAGGGTTTCAGTCAGCATAAGATGCAGGAGATTATCTCGGGACAGAGTCAGGTTCCAGGCCAGAGATAGTGAAAGGAAATGACCAAGGGATAACGAGAAGACCTTAGTCATTGAGAGCATCAGGGCCTTAGTTAGCAGCAGCGTGAGTGCCTTAATCAGGATCAGTGCCAGGGCTTGATGTACGGACAGCGACAGAGCCTAACTAAGGTACAGCAACAGGGCCTAAGTGAGGCCTATCTTTGGGGCCTGAGTAAGGGACAGTATCAGGGCATGACTTAGGAGCAGCAGAAAGGCCTCTGTAGGATCAGCATTAGGGTCTTCGTTAAAGATATTATCAGGGCCTCTGTTAGGGACAGCCTCAAGGTCTCACTTAGGGACAGCGTCAGGGCTTACTTTGGAAAAGTTTCAGGACCTTGGTAAGACATGGGTCAGGATATTAGCTCAGGATAATGTCAGGTGTTCAGATATTGACGGCAGAAGGGCCTTAGTTAGAGGCAGTGTCAGGCCTAAGTTCGGACTAGCATCAGAGCCTTTGTTAGGTACAGTGTCAGTGACGGAGTTAGGTGTAGTGTCAGGGCCTTAGTTAGGGACAGTGTCAGGACCTGCGTTAGGACGCGCCTCCAGGCCTCAGTTAGGGACAGGTTCACGGCCTCGGACCTAAATTCAGGGCCTCATTTAGGGACAGAATCACAGATTTAGCTAGCATAAGAGGATCTCCAGCTGAAAGCAACTTGAACACCACCACAAGCAGATGCAGAAGTGAACCATGCACGCTCCTATGAAGGAATATTCCACAGCAGTTGAGTACATTTTGTTTAAAGTTAGTAACACTATAAAAATTATGTTTTTAAGAAAACCATATTCAGAAGATGAAAGAATCTCGTTCTAAAGAATCTCTTTAGCTAATCTCGACATTAGCTAAAGAGAAGGTTAGGTTAAGATCTAGGGATAGTGTCAGGAAATGACTTAGGGATAGTGTCAAGACCTTGGTTACTTAGAGCATCAGGGCCTAATTAAGGACCAGTGAGTGTCAGGGCTTCGGGTAGGGACAGCGTCAGAGCCTGACTTAGGGAGAGCGACAGGGCCTGAGTGAGGCCTAGCGTCAGGGCCTTAGCTAGGGACAGTGTCAGGGCATGACTTAGGAGCAATATAAGAGCCACGGTAGGATCAGCCTCAGGGGCTATGTTAAAGATATTATCAGGGCCTCTGTTAGGGACAGCCTCAAGGCCTCACTTAGGGAGAGCATCAGGGCTTCCTTAGGGAGAGTTTCAGGACCTTGGTAAGAGATGAGTTAGGATATTAGCTCAGGATAACGTCAGGATTTTAGATATTGATGGTAGCAGGGCCTAAGTAAGGGACAGTGTCAAGGCGTTAGTTAGGAGTAACGGGCCCCTGATAGGTCCAGTGTCAGGTCCTCAGTTAGCAATAGTGTTAGGGCCTTAGTTAGGGACAGTGTCAGGGCCAGATGTAGGACGAGCATCTAGGCCTTAGTTCGGGACAGTTTCACGGTCTTGGGACTAAATTCAGTGCCTGAGGCAGGCACAACCTAAGGGCTTCAGTTAGCATAAGAGGCAGGACATTAGCTAGTGACAGTGTCAGTTTAGCATGTAGGGATAGTGTCAGGAGATGACCTAAGGATAGTGTGAAGACCTTTGTTACTGAGACTCTCAGGGCCTTATTCAGAACCAGTGTTAGGGCTTCAGGTAGGGACAGCATCAGAGCCTGACTTAGGGAGAGCAATAGGGTCTGAGTGAGGCCTAGCGTCAGACCCTTAGCTGGGGACACTGTCAGGGCATGACTTAGGAGCAGCATCCCGGCCTCTGTTGGATCAGCCTTAGGGTCTTAGTTAAAGACATGATCAGTGTCTGAGTTAGTCACAGCATCAAGGCCTGAGTTAGTTAGGGAAAGCTGCAGGGCCTCACTTAGGGACAGCGTCAGGGCTTACTTTGGGACAGTTTCAGGACCTTGGTAAGACATGGGTCAGGATATTAGCTCCGGATAATGTCAGGACTTTAGATATTGATGGCAGCAGCCCTTAGTTAGAGACAGTGTCAGGCCCTGAGTTACGACTAGCATCAGAGCCTTTGTTAGGTACACTTTACGGGACTGAGTTAGGAGTAGAATCAGGGCCTTAGTTAGTGACAGTGTCAGGGCCTGACTTCGGGAGAGCGACAGGGCCTGAGTGAGGCCTAGCGTCAGGCCCTTTGCTGGTCACACTGTCAGGGCATGACTTTGGAGCAGCATCAGCGTCTTTGCTGGATCAGCATTAAGGTCTTGGTGAAATACATAATCAGGGCCTGAGTTAGTCACAGCTTCAAGGCTTCAGTTAAGGAAAGCTTCAGGGCCTGAGTTAGGGACAGCCTCAGGTCTTCACTTACGGACAGCGTCAGGGCTTACTTTGGGACAGTTTCAGGACCTTGGAAAGACATAGGTCAGGATATTAGCTCAGGATAATGTCAGGACTTTACATACTGATGGCAGCAGGGCCTTAGTTACAGACACTTTGAGGGCCTGATTTAGGCCTAGCATCAGTGACTTTGTTAGATACAGTGTAAGGGACTGAGTTAGGAGTAGTGTCAGGGCCTTGCTTAGGGACAGTGTCAGGGTCTGAGTTAGGTGTACTGTCAGAGACCTAGTTAGGGACAGTGCTAGGGCCTGAGTTACGATTCGTGTCAAGGCCTTATTTAGGACCAATTTCAGGGCCTTAGTTTGGACTAGCATCAGAGCCATTGTTAGGAATCGTATGAGGGCCTGAGTTAGGCGTACTGTCAGGGCCTTAGCTAGGGACAGTGTTAGGGCCTGAGTTAGGATTAGTGTCAAGGCCTTATTTAAGACCAATTTTAGGGCTTTAGTTTGGACTAGCAACAGAGCCTTTGTTAGGTATCATTTCGGGACCGAAGTTAGGTGTAGTGTCAGGGCCATTGTTAGGGACAGTATCAGGGCCTGACTTAGGAGAAGTTCAGGGCCTTAGCCAGGGAAAGGGTCAGGGCCTTAGTAAGGGATATTATCAGGACCTGAATTAGCAGTAGTGTCAAAAATCCTTAGGGAGGAAAGTTAGGAATAAGTCAGGACTCAGGCCCTGACACTGTCCTTAACTAAGGCCCTGACACTACTCGTAACACAGGCCCTGATCTGATTCCTATCATAGGCCCTGACACTGGTCTTAACTAAGGCCCGGACACTGGCCCTAACTAAAGCTGTGACGCTACTCTTAACTCAGGCACTGACACTGTCCCTAACAAAGCCTCTGACACTACTCCTAACTCAGGCCCTGACACTGTCTCTAACTAAGGCCCTGATACTACTACGAACTCAGCACTGGCCCTGTCCCTAACTTAGGCCCTGACTCTACTCCTAACTCAGGAACTGACACTGTCACTAACTAAGGCCCTGACACTGTTCATAACTCACACCCTAACACTCCTCCTAAATCATGCCCTGGCAATGTCCCTAACTAAGGCCTTGACACTATTCCTAACTCAGGCACTGATACAATACCTAAGGAAGGCCCTGACATTACTCCTAACTCAGGCCCTGAAAAGGTCCCTAACTAAGGCCGACAAAACTCCTAACTCAGGCACTGACACTGTCCCAAAATAAGGCCCTGAATCTATTCCTAACTGAGGCGCTGATACAATACCTAACGAAGGCACTGATGCTACTCCTAACTAAGGCCCTGACACTACTCCTAACTCAGGCAATGACACAGTCCATAACTAAGGCCCTGACAGTATTCCCAAATCAGGCACTGACAATGTACGTAACTAATACCCTGACACTACACCTAACTCAGGCACTGACAGTGTCCCTAACAAGGGCCCTCACACTACTCCCAACTCAGTCACTGACATTTTCCCTAATTGAGGCAATGATACTACTCCCAACTCAGGAACTAAGGCTCTGGATCATTGTGATGACAAGCGCCATGGAGCACTGTGATGACAAGGGTCATGGAGAATTGCGATGACAAGTGCGTGGCGCATTGTGATGACAGGGGTCATGGAGAATTGTGATGACAAGGGCCATGGAGCATTGTGATGACAGAGTTCATGGGGCATTGTGATGAAAGTGGTCATGGAGCATTGTGATGAAAATGGTCATGGAGCATTGTGATGACAGGGGTCATGGAGCATTGTGAGGACAAGTGCCCTGGAGCATTGTGATGATAGGAGTCATGGGGCATTGTGATGACAGGGATCTTGGAGCTTTGTGGTGAAAGGGGTCATGGAACATTGTGATTACAACGACCTGGAGCATTGTGATCACAATCACCATGGATCATTGTGATTCGTGGGGTAATGGAGCCTTGTCATGAAAGGGGTCATGGATCATTGTGATTACAGGGAATCGAGGAGCATTGTTTTGACAAGCTGCAGGGATCATTGTGATGAAACGGGAAAAGAAGAATTGTGATGAAAGGAATCATGGATCATTGTGATGACAGGGATCATGGAGCATTGTTACGACAAGAGCGAAGGAGCACTGTGATGACAAGGGCCATGGATCATGGTGATGACAGGGGTCAGGGAGCATTGTAATGACAGGGCTCATGGAGCATTGTGATGACAATGGTCATGGAGAATTTTGATGAAAGGGGTCATGGAGCATTGTGCTGAAAGTGGTCATGGATCTTTGTGATGACATGCACCAGGGAGCATTGTGATGACAAGGGCCATGGATCATTGTGATGACAGTGGTTATGGAGCATTGTGATGAAAGGTGTCATGGCTCATTGTGATGACAGGGGGCCTGGAGCATTGTGATGACAGGGTTCATGGGGCATTGTGATGACAAGGGCCTTGGAGCATTGTGATGAAAGTGGTCATATGGCATTTTGAATGATAGGGGCCATGGAACATTGTGACGACAAGTGTCATGTAGCCTTGTAATGACAGGGTGCATGGAACATTGTGATGTCACCGCCATGTAGCATTTTAGACAAGGGTCAAGGAGTATTGTGATGATAAGTGCGTGGAACATTGCGAAGACAGGTGTCATGGAGCATTGTGATGATAAGGGCATGGAGCCTTGTGATGACAGGGGGCATGAAGCATTGTGATGAAAAGGGCATGGAGCATTGTGAGACAAGTCTCATGGAGCATTGTGTTGAGAGTGGGCTTGGAGCATTGTGGTGACAGGGGGCATGAAACTTTGTGATGACAATGGCATGGAGCATTGTGAGAAAAGTGTTAAGGAGAGTTGT
Source organism: Balaenoptera physalus (assembly GCF_965194825.1). NCBI lineage: Eukaryota > Metazoa > Chordata > Mammalia > Artiodactyla > Balaenopteridae > Balaenoptera > Balaenoptera physalus. The sequence goes on along the minus strand of NW_028126091.1, from coordinate 221,192 downwards.
GATGAAAGGGGTCATGGAAGACTCTGATTACAGGGGACATGGAGCATTGTAATGAGAAAGACAAGTAGCATTGTGATGACATGGCTCAGGGAGCATTGTGGGGAAATGGGTCATGGGGCATTGTGATGACAGGGGTTATGGAGCATTGTGATGAAAGCGGCCATGGAACATTGTGATGAAAGGGGTCAAGGATCATTGTGATTACAGGGATCATGGAGCATTGTGATGACAAGCGCCAAGGATCACTGTGAGGAAAGGGGTAATGGAGAATTGTTATCAAAGGGGTCATGGATCATTGTGATTACAGTGGTCATGGAGCCTTGTGATGACAAGCGCCATGGAGCTTTGTGATGACAAGAGCCATGGAGCATTGTAAGGAAAGGGGTCATGGAGCATCGTGATGACCGTGGTCATGGAGCTTTGTTATGACAATGTTCATGGCGCATTTTGATGAAAGGGTTCATGGAGCATTGTGAGGGAAGGGGTCATGGGGCATTGTGATGAGAAAGGCCATGGAGCATTGTGATGAAAGGGTTCATGGAGCACTGTGATGATAAGGGCATGGAGCCTTGTGATCAAAATGGTCATGGAACATTGTGATGAAAAGGGGTCATGGAGCATTGTGATGAACACGGCACATGGAGCTTTGTGATGAACACGGCACATGGAGCTTTGTGATGAAAGTGGTCATGGAGCATTGTGATGAAAGACCTCTGGGAGCATTGTGATGAAAGGCGCCATGGGCATTGTGATGACAAGGGGTCATGGAGCATTGTGATGGCAAGCGCCATGGGGCATTCTGATGGCATGAACCATGGAATATTGTGATGAAAAGGGTCAGGGACCACCGTGCTGAATGTGGTCATGGAGCATTGTGATGCACAGCGCCATGGAGCATTGTGATGACAAGCGTCATGGAGCTTTGTGATGAAATGTCTCATGGAACATTTTGATGACAGGGGTCTTGGAGCACTGTGATTACATTGAACATGGAGCATTGTGATGACAAAGGCCATGGAGCATTGTGATGAGAAGGGCATGGAGCATTGTGATGACAAAAGTCATAGAGCAGTGCGATGAAAGGATTAATGGAGCATTGTGATGAAAGGGGTCATGGAGCATTGTGATGACAGGGGGCATGGAGCACTGTGATGAAAGGGGTTATGGAGCACTGTGATTACAGGGGTAATTGTGATGCATTGTGATGAAAGGGGACATGAGACAGGGGTAATGGAGCATTCTGATGAAAGTTTTCATGGCTCATTGTGATGAAAAGGGGCATGGAGCATTGTGAGGAAAAGGGTTATGGAGCACTGTGATTACAGTGGTAATTTAGAGCATTGTGATAAACGGGGACATGGAGCAATTTGATGACAGGGGTCATGGGGCATTGTGAGGACATGTGCCATGGAGCATTGTGATGATAGGAGTCATGGGGCATTGTGATGACAGGGGGCATGGAACATTGTGATCACAAGAGCATGGATCATTGTGAGGCAAGGGTCATGGGCCAATGTGATGACATGGGGTATGGAGCATTGTGATGACAATGGTATGTAGCATTGTGATGACAAGGGTCATGAAGCATTGCCATGAGAGTGGTCATGGAGCACTGGGATGCCAGGGGTCATGGAGCATTGTGTTGATAATGGTCATGGCGCATTTTGATGAAACGTGTCACGGAGCACTGTGATGGTAGGGGTCATGGAGCTTTGTGATGAAAGGGGTCATGGGACATTGTGATGATAAGGGCGTGGAGCATTGTGATGACAGTGCTCACGGAACATTGTGACGATAAGGGCATGGAGCCTAGTGAGGGACAGTCTAGCGGTCTTGGGACTAAATTCAGTGCCTGAGGTAGGCACAGCATAAGGCCTTTAGTTAGCATAAGAGGTCGGATATTAGCTCGGGACAGGGTTAGGGTGAAGGCTAGGAATCGTTTCAGGAAATGACCTAAGGATAGTGTGAAGACCTTTGTTACTGAGAATATCAGGGCCTTATTCAGAACCAGTGTTAGGGCTTCAGGTAGGGACAGTATCAGGGCCTGACTTAGCGAGAGCGACAGGGTCTGAGTGAGGCCTAATGTCAGGCCCTCAGCTGGGGACACTGTCAGGGAGTGACTTAGGAGCAGCATCAGTGCCTTAGTTGGATCAGCTTTAGGCTCTTAGTTAAAGATGACCAGAGCCCTAGTTAGTCACAGCGTCAAGGCCTCAGTTAGGGAAAGCTTCAGGGCCTGAGTTACGGACAGCCTCAGGTCTTCACTTAAAGACAGCGACAGGGCTTTCTTAGGGAGAGTGTCAAGACCTTGGTTAGAAATGGGTCAGGATATTATCTCAGGAGAGTGTCAGGATTTTAATTATTGCTGGCAGCAGGGCCTATATTAGGGACAGATTCTGGGCCTTTGTTAGAGACAGTGTCATGGCCTTAGTTAGGAGTAGTCAGGGCCTTAGTTAGGGAGAGCATTAGGGTTTCAGTCAGCATAAGATGCAGGAGATTATCTCGGGACAGAGTCAGGTTCCAGGCCAGAGATAGTGAAAGGAAATGACCAAGGGATAACGAGAAGACCTTAGTCATTGAGAGCATCAGGGCCTTAGTTAGCAGCAGCGTGAGTGCCTTAATCAGGATTAGTGCCAGGGCTTGATGTACGGACAGCGACAGAGCCTAACTAAGGTACAGCAACAGGGCCTAAGTGAGGCCTATCTTTGGGGCCTGAGTAAGGGACAGTATCAGGGCATGACTTAGGAGCAGCAGAAAGGCCTCTGTAGGATCAGCATTAGGGTCTTCGTTAAAGATATTATCAGGGCCTCTGTTAGGGACAGCCTCAAGGTCTCACTTAGGGACAGCGTCAGGGCTTACTTTGGAAAAGTTTCAGGACCTTGGTAAGACATGGGTCAGGATATTAGCTCAGGATAATGTCAGGTGTTCAGATATTGACGGCAGAAGGGCCTTAGTTAGAGGCAGTGTCAGGCCTAAGTTCGGACTAGCATCAGAGCCTTTGTTAGGTACAGTGTCAGTGACGGAGTTAGGTGTAGTGTCAGGGCCTTAGTTAGGGACAGTGTCAGGACCTGCGTTAGGACGCGCCTCCAGGCCTCAGTTAGGGACAGGTTCACGGCCTCGGACCTAAATTCAGGGCCTCATTTAGGGACAGAATCACAGATTTAGCTAGCATAAGAGGATCTCCAGCTGAAAGCAACTTGAACACCACCACAAGCAGATGCAGAAGTGAACCATGCACGCTCCTATGAAGGAATATTCCACAGCAGTTGAGTACATTTTGTTTAAAGTTAGTAACACTATAAAAATTATGTTTTTAAGAAAACCATATTCAGAAGATGAAAGAATCTCGTTCTAAAGAATCTCTTTAGCTAATCTCGACATTAGCTAAAGAGAAGGTTAGGTTAAGATCTAGGGATAGTGTCAGGAAATGACTTAGGGATAGTGTCAAGACCTTGGTTACTTAGAGCATCAGGGCCTAATTAAGGACCAGTGAGTGTCAGGGCTTCGGGTAGGGACAGCGTCAGAGCCTGACTTAGGGAGAGCGACAGGGCCTGAGTGAGGCCTAGCGTCAGGGCCTTAGCTAGGGACAGTGTCAGGGCATGACTTAGGAGCAATATAAGAGCCACGGTAGGATCAGCCTCAGGGGCTATGTTAAAGATATTATCAGGGCCTCTGTTAGGGACAGCCTCAAGGCCTCACTTAGGGAGAGCATCAGGGCTTCCTTAGGGAGAGTTTCAGGACCTTGGTAAGAGATGAGTTAGGATATTAGCTCAGGATAACGTCAGGATTTTAGATATTGATGGTAGCAGGGCCTAAGTAAGGGACAGTGTCAAGGCGTTAGTTAGGAGTAACGGGCCCCTGATAGGTCCAGTGTCAGGTCCTCAGTTAGCAATAGTGTTAGGGCCTTAGTTAGGGACAGTGTCAGGGCCAGATGTAGGACGAGCATCTAGGCCTTAGTTCGGGACAGTTTCACGGTCTTGGGACTAAATTCAGTGCCTGAGGCAGGCACAACCTAAGGGCTTCAGTTAGCATAAGAGGCAGGACATTAGCTAGTGACAGTGTCAGTTTAGCATGTAGGGATAGTGTCAGGAGATGACCTAAGGATAGTGTGAAGACCTTTGTTACTGAGACTCTCAGGGCCTTATTCAGAACCAGTGTTAGGGCTTCAGGTAGGGACAGCATCAGAGCCTGACTTAGGGAGAGCAATAGGGTCTGAGTGAGGCCTAGCATCAGACCCTTAGCTGGGGACACTGTCAGGGCATGACTTAGGAGCAGCATCCCGGCCTCTGTTGGATCAGCCTTAGGGTCTTAGTTAAAGACATGATCAGTGTCTGAGTTAGTCACAGCATCAAGGCCTGAGTTAGTTAGGGAAAGCTGCAGGGCCTCACTTAGGGACAGCGTCAGGGCTTACTTTGGGACAGTTTCAGGACCTTGGTAAGACATGGGTCAGGATATTAGCTCCGGATAATGTCAGGACTTTAGATATTGATGGCAGCAGCCCTTAGTTAGAGACAGTGTCAGGCCCTGAGTTACGACTAGCATCAGAGCCTTTGTTAGGTACACTTTACGGGACTGAGTTAGGAGTAGAATCAGGGCCTTAGTTAGTGACAGTGTCAGGGCCTGACTTCGGGAGAGCGACAGGGCCTGAGTGAGGCCTAGCGTCAGGCCCTTTGCTGGTCACACTGTCAGGGCATGACTTTGGAGCAGCATCAGCGTCTTTGCTGGATCAGCATTAAGGTCTTGGTGAAATACATAATCAGGGCCTGAGTTAGTCACAGCTTCAAGGCTTCAGTTAAGGAAAGCTTCAGGGCCTGAGTTAGGGACAGCCTCAGGTCTTCACTTATGGACAGCGTCAGGGCTTACTTTGGGACAGTTTCAGGACCTTGGAAAGACATAGGTCAGGATATTAGCTCAGGATAATGTCAGGACTTTACATACTGATGGCAGCAGGGCCTTAGTTACAGACACTTTGAGGGCCTGATTTAGGCCTAGCATCAGTGACTTTGTTAGATACAGTGTAAGGGACTGAGTTAGGAGTAGTGTCAGGGCCTTGCTTAGGGACAGTGTCAGGGTCTGAGTTAGGTGTACTGTCAGAGACCTAGTTAGGGACAGTGCTAGGGCCTGAGTTACGATTCGTGTCAAGGCCTTATTTAGGACCAATTTCAGAACCTTAGTTTGGACTAGCATCAGAGCCATTGTTAGGAATCGTATGAGGGCCTGAGTTAGGCGTACTGTCAGGGCCTTAGCTAGGGACAGTGTTAGGGCCTGAGTTAGGATTAGTGTCAAGGCCTTATTTAAGACCAATTTTAGGGCTTTAGTTTGGACTAGCAACAGAGCCTTTGTTAGGTATCATTTCGGGACCGAAGTTAGGTGTAGTGTCAGGGCCATTGTTAGGGACAGTATCAGGGCCTGACTTAGGAGAAGTTCAGGGCCTTAGCCAGGGAAAGGGTCAGGGCCTTAGTAAGGGATATTATCAGGACCTGAATTAGCAGTAGTGTCAAAAATCCTTAGGGAGGAAAGTTAGGAATAAGTCAGGACTCAGGCCCTGACACTGTCCTTAACTAAGGCCCTGACACTACTCGTAACACAGGCCCTGATCTGATTCCTATCATAGGCCCTGACACTGGTCTTAACTAAGGCCCGGACACTGGCCCTAACTAAAGCTGTGACGCTACTCTTAACTCAGGCACTGACACTGTCCCTAACAAAGCCTCTGACACTACTCCTAACTCAGGCCCTGACACTGTCTCTAACTAAGGCCCTGATACTACTACGAACTCAGCACTGGCCCTGTCCCTAACTTAGGCCCTGACTCTACTCCTAACTCAGGAACTGACACTGTCACTAACTAAGGCCCTGACACTGTTCATAACTCACACCCTAACACTCCTCCTAAATCATGCCCTGGCAATGTCCCTAACTAAGGCCTTGACACTATTCCTAACTCAGGCACTGATACAATACCTAAGGAAGGCCCTGACATTACTCCTAACTCAGGCCCTGAAAAGGTCCCTAACTAAGGCCGACAAAACTCCTAACTCAGGCACTGACACTGTCCCAAAATAAGGCCCTGAATCTATTCCTAACTGAGGCGCTGATACAATACCTAACGAAGGCACTGATGCTACTCCTAACTAAGGCCCTGACACTACTCCTAACTCAGGCAATGACACAGTCCATAACTAAGGCCCTGACACTATTCCCAAATCAGGCACTGACAATGTACGTAACTAATACCCTGACACTACACCTAACTCAGGCACTGACAGTGTCCCTAACAAGGGCCCTCACACTACTCCCAACTCAGTCACTGACATTTTCCCTAATTGAGGCAATGATACTACTCCCAACTCAGGAACTAAGGCTCTGGATCATTGTGATGACAAGCGCCATGGAGCACTGTGATGACAAGGGTCATGGAGAATTGCGATGACAAGTGCGTGGCGCATTGTGATGACAGGGGTCATGGAGAATTGTGATGACAAGGGCCATGGAGCATTGTGATGACAGAGTTCATGGGGCATTGTGATGAAAGTGGTCATGGAGCATTGTGATGAAAATGGTCATGGAGCATTGTGATGACAGGGGTCATGGAGCATTGTGAGGACAAGTGCCCTGGAGCATTGTGATGATAGGAGTCATGGGGCATTGTGATGACAGGGATCTTGGAGCTTTGTGGTGAAAGGGGTCATGGAACATTGTGATTACAACGACCTGGAGCATTGTGATCACAATCACCATGGATCATTGTGATTCGTGGGGTAATGGAGCCTTGTCATGAAAGGGGTCATGGATCATTGTGATTACAGGGAATCGAGGAGCATTGTTTTGACAAGCTGCAGGGATCATTGTGATGAAACGGGAAAAGAAGAATTGTGATGAAAGGAATCATGGATCATTGTGATGACAGGGATCATGGAGCATTGTTACGACAAGAGCGAAGGAGCACTGTGATGACAAGGGCCATGGATCATGGTGATGACAGGGGTCAGGGAGCATTGTAATGACAGGGCTCATGGAGCATTGTGATGACAATGGTCATGGAGAATTTTGATGAAAGGGGTCATGGAGCATTGTGCTGAAAGTGGTCATGGATCTTTGTGATGACATGCACCAGGGAGCATTGTGATGACAAGGGCCATGGATCATTGTGATGACAGTGGTTATGGAGCATTGTGATGAAAGGTGTCATGGCTCATTGTGATGACAGGGGGCCTGGAGCATTGTGATGACAGGGTTCATGGGGCATTGTGATGACAAGGGCCTTGGAGCATTGTGATGAAAGTGGTCATATGGCATTTTGAATGATAGGGGCCATGGAACATTGTGACGACAAGTGTCATGGAGCCTTGTAATGACAGGGTGCATGGAACATTGTGATGTCACCGCCATGTAGCATTTTAGACAAGGGTCAAGGAGTATTGTGATGATAAGTGCGTGGAACATTGCAAAGACAGGTGTCATGGAGCATTGTGATGATAAGGGCATGGAGCCTTGTGATGACAGGGGGCATGAAGCATTGTGATGAAAAGGGCATGGAGCATTGTGAGACAAGTCTCATGGAGCATTGTGTTGAGAGTGGGCTTGGAGCATTGTGGTGACAGGGGGCATGAAACTTTGTGATGACAATGGCATGGAGCATTGTGAGAAAAGTGTTAAGGAGAGTTGTGATGAAAGGGGTCATGGAAGACTCTGATTACAGGGGACATGGAGCATTGTAATGAGAAAGACAAGTAGCATTGTGATGACATGGCTCAGGGAGCATTGTGGGGAAATGGGTCATGGGGCATTGTGATGACAGGGGTTATGGAGCATTGTGATGAAAGCGGCCATGGAACATTGTGATGAAAGGGGTCAAGGATCATTGTGATTACAGGGATCATGGAGCATTGTGATGACAAGCGCCAAGGATCACTGTGAGGAAAGGGGTAATGGAGAATTGTTATCAAAGGGGTCATGGATCATTGTGATTACAGTGGTCATGGAGCCTTGTGATGACAAGCGCCATGGAGCTTTGTGATGACAAGAGCCATGGAGCATTGTAAGGAAAGGGGTCATGGAGCATCGTGATGACCGTGGTCATGGAGCTTTGTTATGACAATGTTCATGGCGCATTTTGATGAAAGGGTTCATGGAGCATTGTGAGGGAAGGGGTCATGGGGCATTGTGATGAGAAAGGCCATGGAGCATTGTGATGAAAGGGTTCATGGAGCACTGTGATGATAAGGGCATGGAGCCTTGTGATCAAAATGGTCATGGAACATTGTGATGAAAAGGGGTCATGGAGCATTGTGATGAACACGGCACATGGAGCTTTGTGATGAACACGGCACATGGAGCTTTGTGATGAAAGTGGTCATGGAGCATTGTGATGAAAGACCTCTGGGAGCATTGTGATGAAAGGCGCCATGGGCATTGTGATGACAAGGGGTCATGGAGCATTGTGATGGCAAGCGCCATGGGGCATTCTGATGGCATGAACCATGGAATATTGTGATGAAAAGGGTCAGGGACCACCGTGCTGAATGTGGTCATGGAGCATTGTGATGCACAGCGCCATGGAGCATTGTGATGACAAGCGTCATGGAGCTTTGTGATGAAATGTCTCATGGAACATTTTGATGACAGGGGTCTTGGAGCACTGTGATTACATTGAACATGGAGCATTGTGATGACAAAGGCCATGGAGCATTGTGATGAGAAGGGCATGGAGCATTGTGATGACAAAAGTCATAGAGCAGTGCGATGAAAGGATTAATGGAGCATTGTGATGAAAGGGGTCATGGAGCATTGTGATGACAGGGGGCATGGAGCACTGTGATGAAAGGGGTTATGGAGCACTGTGATTACAGGGGTAATTGTGATGCATTGTGATGAAAGGGGACATGAGACAGGGGTAATGGAGCATTCTGATGAAAGTTTTCATGGCTCATTGTGATGAAAAGGGGCATGGAGCATTGTGAGGAAAAGGGTTATGGAGCACTGTGATTACAGTGGTAATTTAGAGCATTGTGATAAACGGGGACATGGAGCAATTTGATGACAGGGGTCATGGGGCATTGTGAGGACATGTGCCATGGAGCATTGTGATGATAGGAGTCATGGGGCATTGTGATGACAGGGGGCATGGAACATTGTGATCACAAGAGCATGGATCATTGTGAGGCAAGGGTCATGGGCCAATGTGATGACATGGGGTATGGAGCATTGTGATGACAATGGTATGTAGCATTGTGATGACAAGGGTCATGAAGCATTGCCATGAGAGTGGTCATGGAGCACTGGGATGCCAGGGGTCATGGAGCATTGTGTTGATAATGGTCATGGCGCATTTTGATGAAACGTGTCACGGAGCACTGTGATGGTAGGGGTCATGGAGCTTTGTGATGAAAGGGGTCATGGGACATTGTGATGATAAGGGCGTGGAGCATTGTGATGACAGTGCTCACGGAACATTGTGACGATAAGGGCATGGAGCCTAGTGAGGGACAGTCTAGCGGTCTTGGGACTAAATTCAGTGCCTGAGGTAGGCACAGCATAAGGCCTTTAGTTAGCATAAGAGGTAGGATATTAGCTCGGGACAGGGTTAGGGTGAAGGCTAGGAATCGTTTCAGGAAATGACCTAAGGATAGTGTAAAGACCTTTGTTACTGAGAATATCAGGGCCTTATTCAGAACCAGTGTTAGGGCTTCAGGTAGGGACAGTATCAGGGCCTGACTTAGCGAGAGCGACAGGGTCTGAGTGAGGCCTAATGTCAGGCCCTCAGCTGGGGACACTGTCAGGGAGTGACTTAGGAACAGCATCAGTGCCTTAGTTGGATCAGCTTTAGGCTCTTAGTTAAAGATGACCAGAGCCCTAGTTAGTCACAGCGTCAAGGCCTCAGTTAGGGAAAGCTTCAGGGCCTGAGTTACGGACAGCCTCAGGTCTTCACTTAAAGACAGCGACAGGGCTTTCTTAGGGAGAGTGTCAAGACCTTGGTTAGAAATGGGTCAGGATATTATCTCAGGAGAGTGTCAGGATTTTAATTATTGCTGGCAGCAGGGCCTATATTAGGGACAGATTCTGGGCCTTTGTTAGAGACAGTGTCATGGCCTTAGTTAGGAGTAGTCAGGGCCTTAGTTAGGGAGAGCATTAGGGTTTCAGTCAGCATAAGATGCAGGAGATTATCTCGGGACAGAGTCAGGTTCCAGGCCAGAGATAGTGAAAGGAAATGACCAAGGGATAACGAGAAGACCTTAGTCATTGAGAGCATCAGGGCCTTAGTTAGCAGCAGCGTGAGGGCCTTAAGCAGGACCAGTGCCAGGGCTTGATGTACGGACAGCGTCAGAGCCTAACTAAGGTACAGCAACAGGGCCTAAGTGAGGCCTATCTTTGGGGCCTGAGTAAGGGACAGTATCAGGGCATGACTTAGGAGCAGCAGAAAGGCCTCTGTAGGATCAGCATTAGGGTCTTCGTTAAAGATATTATCAGGGCCTCTGTTAGGGACAGCCTCAAGGTCTCACTTAGGGACAGCGTCAGGGCTTACTTTGGAAAAGTTTCAGGACCTTGGTAAGACATGGGTCAGGATATTAGCTCAGGATAATGTCAGGTGTTCAGATATTCACGGCAGAAGGGCCTTAGTTAGAGGCAGTGTCAGGCCTAAGTTCGGACTAGCATCAGAGCCTTTGTTAGGTACAGTGTCAGTGACGGAGTTAGGTGTAGTGTCAGGGCCTTAGTTAGGGACAGTGTCAGGACCTGCGTTAGGACGCGCCTCCAGGCCTCAGTTAGGGACAGGTTCACGGCCTCGGACCTAAATTCAGGGCCTCATTTAGGGACAGAATCACAGATTTAGCTAGCATAAGAGGATCTCCAGCTGAAAGCAACTTGAACACCACCACAAGCAGATGCAGAAGTGAACCATGCACGCTCCTATGAAGGAATATTCCACAGCAGTTGAGTACATTTTGTTTAAAGTTAGTAACACTATAAAAATTATGTTTTTAAGAAAACCATATTCAGAAGATGAAAGAATCTCGTTCTAAAGAATCTCTTTAGCTAATCTCGACATTAGCTAAAGAGAAGGTTAGGTTAAGATCTAGGGATAGTGTCAGGAAATGACTTAGGGATAGTGTCAAGACCTTGGTTACTTAGAGCATCAGGGCCTAATTAAGGACCAGTGAGTGTCAGGGCTTCGGGTAGGGACAGCGTCAGAGCCTGACTTAGGGAGAGCGACAGGGCCTGAGTGAGGCCTAGCGTCAGGGCCTTAGCTAGGGACAGTGTCAGCGCATGACTTAGGAGCAACATAAGAGCCACGGTAGGATCAGCCTCAGGGGCTATGTTAAAGATATTATCAGGGCCTCTGTTAGGGACAGCCTCAAGGCCTCACTTAGGGAGAGCATCAGGGCTTCCTTAGGGAGAGTTTCAGGACCTTGGTAAGAGATGAGTTAGGATATTAGCTCAGGATAACGTCAGGATTTTAGATATTGATGGTAGCAGGGCCTAAGTAAGGGACAGTGTCAAGGCGTTAGTTAGGAGTAGCGGGCCCCTGATAGGTCCAGTGTCAGGTCCTCAGTTAGCAATAGTGTTAGGGCCTTAGTTAGGGACAGTGTCAGGGCCAGATGTAGGACGAGCATCTAGGCCTTAGTTCGGGACAGTTTCACGGTCTTGGGACTAAATTCAGTGCCTGAGGCAGGCACAACCTAAGGGCTTCAGTTAGCATAAGAGGCAGGACATTAGCTAGTGACAGTGTCAGTTTAGCATGTAGGGATAGTGTCAGGAGATGACCTAAGGATAGTGTGAAGACCTTTGTTACTGAGACTCTCAGGGCCTTATTCAGAACCAGTGTTAGGGCTTCAGGTAGGGACAGCATCAGAGCCTGACTTAGGGAGAGCAATAGGGTCTGAGTGAGGCCTAGCGTCAGACCCTTAGCTGGGGACACTGTCAGGGCATGACTTAGGAGCAGCATCCCGGCCTCTGTTGGATCAGCCTTAGGGTCTTAGTTAAAGACATGATCAGTGTCTGAGTTAGTCACAGCATCAAGGCCTGAGTTAGTTAGGGAAAGCTGCAGGGCCTCACTTAGGGACAGCGTCAGGGCTTACTTTGGGACAGTTTCAGGACCTTGGTAAGACATGGGTCAGGATATTAGCTCCGGATAATGTCAGGACTTTAGATATTGATGGCAGCAGCCCTTAGTTAGAGACAGTGTCAGGCCCTGAGTTACGACTAGCATCAGAGCCTTTGTTAGGTACACTTTACGGGACTGAGTTAGGAGTAGAATCAGGGCCTTAGTTAGTGACAGTGTCAGGGCCTGACTTCGGGAGAGCGACAGGGCCTGAGTGAGGCCTAGCGTCAGGCCCTTTGCTGGTCACACTGTCAGGGCATGACTTTGGAGCAGCATCAGCGTCTTTGCTGGATCAGCATTAAGGTCTTGGTGAAATACATAATCAGGGCCTGAGTTAGTCACAGCTTCAAGGCTTCAGTTAAGGAAAGCTTCAGGGCCTGAGTTAGGGACAGCCTCAGGTCTTCACTTACGGACAGCGTCAGGGCTTACTTTGGGACAGTTTCAGGACCTTGGAAAGACATAGGTCAGGATATTAGCTCAGGATAATGTCAGGACTTTACATACTGATGGCAGCAGGGCCTTAGTTACAGACACTTTGAGGGCCTGATTTAGGCCTAGCATCAGTGACTTTGTTAGATACAGTGTAAGGGACTGAGTTAGGAGTAGTGTCAGGGCCTTGCTTAGGGACAGTGTCAGGGTCTGAGTTAGGTGTACTGTCAGAGACCTAGTTAGGGACAGTGCTAGGGCCTGAGTTACGATTCGTGTCAAGGCCTTATTTAGGACCAATTTCAGAACCTTAGTTTGGACTAGCATCAGAGCCATTGTTAGGAATCGTATGAGGGCCTGAGTTAGGCGTACTGTCAGGGCCTTAGCTAGGGACAGTGTTAGGGCCTGAGTTAGGATTAGTGTCAAGGCCTTATTTAAGACCAATTTTAGGGCTTTAGTTTGGACTAGCAACAGAGCCTTTGTTAGGTATCATTTCGGGACCGAAGTTAGGTGTAGTGTCAGGGCCATTGTTAGGGACAGTATCAGGGCCTGACTTAGGAGAAGTTCAGGGCCTTAGCCAGGGAAAGGGTCAGGGCCTTAGTAAGGGATATTATCAGGACCTGAATTAGCAGTAGTGTCAAAAATCCTTAGGGAGGAAAGTTAGGAATAATTCAGGACTCAGGCCCTGACACTGTCCTTAACTAAGGCCCTGACACTACTCGTAACACAGGCCCTGATCTGATTCCTATCATAGGCCCTGACACTGGTCTTAACTAAGGCCCGGACACTGGCCCTAACTAAAGCTGTGACGCTACTCTTAACTCAGGCACTGACACTGTCCCTAACAAAGCCTCTGACACTACACCTAACTCAGGCCCTGACACTGTCTCTAACTAAGGCCCTGATACTACTACGAACTCAGCACTGGCCCTGTCCCTAACTTAGGCCCTGACTCTACTCCTAACTCAGGAACTGACACTGTCACTAACTAAGGCCCTGACACTGTTCATAACTCACACCCTAACACTCCTCCTAAATCATGCCCTGGCAATGTCCCTAACTAAGGCCTTGACACTATTCCTAACTCAGGCACTGATACAATACCTAAGGAAGGCCCTGACATTACTCCTAACTCAGGCCCTGAAAAGGTCCCTAACTAAGGCCGACAAAACTCCTAACTCAGGCACTGACACTGTCCCAAAATAAGGCCCTGAATCTATTCCTAACTGAGGCGCTGATACAATACCTAACGAAGGCACTGATGCTACTCCTAACTAAGGCCCTGACACTACTCCTAACTCAGGCAATGACACAGTCCATAACTAAGGCCCTGACACTATTCCCAAATCAGGCACTGACAATGTACGTAACTAAAACCCTGACACTACACCTAACTCAGGCACTGACTGTGTCCCTAACAAGGGCCCTCACACTACTCCCAACTCAGTCACTGACATTTTCCCTAATTGAGGCAATGATACTACTCCCAACTCAGGAACTAAGGCTCTGGATCATTGTGATGACAAGCGCCATGGAGCACTGTGATGACAAGGGTCATGGAGAATTGCGATGACAAGTGCGTGGCGCATTGTGATGACAGGGGTCATGGAGAATTGTGATGACAAGGGCCATGGAGCATTGTGATGACAGAGTTCATGGGGCATTGTGATGAAAGTGGTCATGGAGCATTGTGATGAAAATGGTCATGGAGCATTGTGATGACAGGGGTCATGGAGCATTGTGAGGACAAGTGCCCTGGAGCATTGTGATGATAGGAGTCATGGGGCATTGTGATGACAGGGATCTTGGAGCTTTGTGGTGAAAGGGGTCATGGAACATTGTGATTACAACGACCTGGAGCATTGTGATCACAATCACCATGGATCATTGTGATTCGTGGGGTAATGGAGCCTTGTCATGAAAGGGGTCATGGATCATTGTGATTACAGGGAATCGAGGAGCATTGTTTTGACAAGCTGCAGGGATCATTGTGATGAAAGGAATCATGGATCATTGTGATGACAGGGATCATGGAGCATTGTTACGACAAGAGCGAAGGAGCACTGTGATGACAAGGGCCATGGATCATGGTGATGACAGGGTTCAGGGAGCATTGTAATGACAGGGCTCATGGAGCATTGTGATGACAATGGTCATGGAGAATTTTGATGAAAGGGGTCATGGAGCATTGTGCTGAAAGTGGTCATGGATCTTTGTGATGACATGCACCAGGGAGCATTGTGATGACAAGGGCCATGGATCATTGTGATGACAGTGGTTATGGAGCATTGTGATGAAAGGTGTCATGGCTCATTGTGATGACAGGGGGCCTGGAGCATTGTGATGACAGGGTTCATGGGGCATTGTGATGACAAGGGCCTTGGAGCATTGTGATGAAAGTGGTCATATGGCATTTTGAATGATAGGGGCCATGGAACATTGCGATGACAAGTGTCATGGAGCCTTGTAATGACAGGGTGCATGGAACATTGTGATGTCACCGCCATGTAGCATTTTAGACAAGGGTCAAGGAGTATTGTGATGATAAGTGCGTGGAACATTGCGAAGACAGGTGTCATGGAGCATTGTGATGATAAGGGCATGGAACCTTGTGATGACAGGGGGCATGGAACATTGTAATGAAAGGGGGCATGGAGCATTGTGATGACAGGGGGCATGAAGCATTGTGATGAAAAGGGCATGGAGCATTGTGAGACAAGTGTCATGGAGCATTGTGTTGAGAGTGGGCTTGGAGCATTGTGGTGACAGGGGGCATGAAACTTTGTGATGACAATGGCATGGAGCATTGTGAGAAAAGTGTTAAGGAGAGTTGTGATGAAAGGGGTCATGGAAGACTCTGATTACAGGGGACATGGAGCATTGTAATGAGAAAGACAAGTAGCATTGTGATGACATGGCTCAGGGAGCATTGTGGGGAAATGGGTAATGGGGCATTGTGATGACAGGGGTTATGGAGCATTGTGATGAAAGCGGCCATGGAACATTGTGATGAAAGGGGTCAAGGATCATTGTGATTACAGGGATCATGGAGCATTGTGATGACAAGCGCCAAGGATCACTGTGAGGAAAGGGGTAATGGAGAATTGTTATCAAAGGGGTCATGGATCATTGTGATTACAGTGGTCATGGAGCCTTGTGATGACAAGCGCCATGGAGCTTTGTGATGACAAGAGCCATGGAGCATTGTAAGGAAAGGGGTCATGGAGCATCGTGATGACTGTGGTCATGGAGCTTTGTTACGACAATGTTCATGGCGCATTTTGATGAAAGGGGTCATGGAGCATTGTGAGGGAAGGGGTCATGGGGCATTGTGATGAGAAGGGCCATGGAGCATTGTGATGAAAGGGTTCATGGAGCACTGTGATGATAAGGGCATGGAGCCTTGTGATCAAAATGGTCATGGAGCATTGTGATGACAAGGGGTCATGGAGCATTGTGATGGCAAGCGCCATGGGGCATTCTGATGGCATGAACCATGGAATATAGTGATGAGAAGGGTCATGGACCACCGTGGTGAATGTGGTCATGGAGCATTGTGATGCACAGCGCCATGGAGCATTGTGATGACAAGCGTCATGGAGCTTTGTGATGAAATGTCTCATGGAACATTGTGATGACAGGGGTCTTGGAGCACTGTGATTACATTGAACATGGAGCATTGTGATGACAAAGGCCATGGAGCATTGTGATGAGAAGGGCATGGAGCATTGTGATGACAAAAGTCATAGAGCAGTGCGATGAAAGGATTAATGGAGCATTGTGATGAAAGGGGTCATGGAGCATTGTGATGACAGGGGGCATGGAGCACTGTGATGAAAGGGGTTATGGAGCACTGTGATTACAGGGGTAATTGTGATGCATTGTGATGAAAGGGGACATGAGACAGGGGTAATGGAGCATTCTGATGAAAGTTTTCATGGCTCATTGTGATGAAAAGGGGCATGGAGCATTGTGAGGAAAAGGGTTATGGAGCACTGTGATTACAGTGGTAATTTAGAGCATTGTGATAAACGGGGACATGGAGCAATTTGATGACAGGGGTCATGGGGCATTGTGAGGACATGTGCCATGGAGCATTGTGATGATAGGAGTCATGGGGCATTATGATGACAGGGGGCATGGAGCATTGTGATCACAAGAGCATGGATCATTGTGAGGCAAGGGTCATGGGCCAATGTGATGACATGGGGTATGGAGCATTGTGATGAAAATGGTATGTAGCATTGATATGACAAGGGTCATGAAGCATTGCCATGAGAGTGGTCATGGAGCATTGGGATGCCAGGGGTCATGGAGCATTGTGTTGACAATGGTCATGGCGCATTTTGATGAAACGGGTCACGGAGCACTGTGATGGAAGGGGTCATGGAGCATTGTGATGACAGGGGTCATGGGGCATTGTGATGATAAGGGCGTGGAGCATTGTGATGACAGTGGTCACGGAACATTGTGACGATAAGGGCATGGAGCCTAGTGAGGGACAGTCTAGCGGTCTTGGGACTAAATTCAGTGCCTGAGGTAGGCACAGCATAAGGCCTTTAGTTAGCATAAGAGGTAGGATATTAGCTCGGGACAGGGTTAGGGTGAAGGCTAGGAATCGTGTCAGGAAATGACCTAAGGATAGTGTGAAGACCTTTGTTACTGAGAATAGCAGGGCCTTATTCAGAACCAGTGTTAGGGCTTCAGGTAGGGACAGTATCAGGGCCTGACTTAGGGAGAGCGACAGGGTCTGAGTGAGGCCTAATGTCAGGCCCTCAGCTGGGGACACTGTCAGGGAGTGACTTAGGAGCAGCATCAGTGCCTTAGTTGGATCAGCTTTAGGCTCTTAGTTAAAGATGACCAGAGCCCTAGTTAGTCACAGCGTCAAGGCCTCAGTTAGGGAAAGCTTCAGGGCCTGAGTTACGGACAGCCTCAGGTCTTCACTTAAAGACAGCGACAGGGCTTTCTTAGGGAGAGTGTCAAGACCTTGGTTAGAAATGGGTCAGGATATTATCTCAGGAGAGTGTCAGGATTTTAATTATTGCTGGCAGCAGGGCCTATATTAGGGACAGATTCTGGGCCTTTGTTAGAGACAGTGTCATGGCCTTAGTTAGGAGTAGTCAGGGCCTTAGTTAGGGAGAGCATTAGGGTTTCAGTCAGCATAAGATGCAGGAGATTATCTCGGGACAGAGTCAGGTTCCAGGCCAGAGATAGTGAAAGGAAATGACCAAGGGATAACGAGAAGACCTTAGTCATTGAGAGCATCAGGGCCTTAGTTAGCAGCAGCGTGAGTGCCTTAATCAGGATCAGTGCCAGGGCTTGATGTACGGACAGCGACAGAGCCTAACTAAGGTACAGCAACAGGGCCTAAGTGAGGCCTATCTTTGGGGCCTGAGTAAGGGACAGTATCAGGGCATGACTTAGGAGCAGCAGAAAGGCCTCTGTAGGATCAGCATTAGGGTCTTCGTTAAAGATATTATCAGGGCCTCTGTTAGGGACAGCCTCAAGGTCTCACTTAGGGACAGCGTCAGGGCTTACTTTGGAAAAGTTTCAGGACCTTGGTAAGACATGGGTCAGGATATTAGCTCAGGATAATGTCAGGTGTTCAGATATTGACGGCAGAAGGGCCTTAGTTAGAGGCAGTGTCAGGCCTAAGTTCGGACTAGCATCAGAGCCTTTGTTAGGTACAGTGTCAGTGACGGAGTTAGGTGTAGTGTCAGGGCCTTAGTTAGGGACAGTGTCAGGACCTGCGTTAGGACGCGCCTCCAGGCCTCAGTTAGGGACAGGTTCACGGCCTCGGACCTAAATTCAGGGCCTCATTTAGGGACAGAATCACAGATTTAGCTAGCATAAGAGGATCTCCAGCTGAAAGCAACTTGAACACCACCACAAGCAGATGCAGAAGTGAACCATGCACGCTCCTATGAAGGAATATTCCACAGCAGTTGAGTACATTTTGTTTAAAGTTAGTAACACTATAAAAATTATGTTTTTAAGAAAACCATATTCAGAAGATGAAAGAATCTCGTTCTAAAGAATCTCTTTAGCTAATCTCGACATTAGCTAAAGAGAAGGTTAGGTTAAGATCTAGGGATAGTGTCAGGAAATGACTTAGGGATAGTGTCAAGACCTTGGTTACTTAGAGCATCAGGGCCTAATTAAGGACCAGTGAGTGTCAGGGCTTCGGGTAGGGACAGCGTCAGAGCCTGACTTAGGGAGAGCGACAGGGCCTGAGTGAGGCCTAGCGTCAGGGCCTTAGCTAGGGACAGTGTCAGGGCATGACTTAGGAGCAATATAAGAGCCACGGTAGGATCAGCCTCAGGGGCTATGTTAAAGATATTATCAGGGCCTCTGTTAGGGACAGCCTCAAGGCCTCACTTAGGGAGAGCATCAGGGCTTCCTTAGGGAGAGTTTCAGGACCTTGGTAAGAGATGAGTTAGGATATTAGCTCAGGATAACGTCAGGATTTTAGATATTGATGGTAGCAGGGCCTAAGTAAGGGACAGTGTCAAGGCGTTAGTTAGGAGTAACGGGCCCCTGATAGGTCCAGTGTCAGGTCCTCAGTTAGCAATAGTGTTAGGGCCTTAGTTAGGGACAGTGTCAGGGCCAGATGTAGGACGAGCATCTAGGCCTTAGTTCGGGACAGTTTCACGGTCTTGGGACTAAATTCAGTGCCTGAGGCAGGCACAACCTAAGGGCTTCAGTTAGCATAAGAGGCAGGACATTAGCTAGTGACAGTGTCAGTTTAGCATGTAGGGATAGTGTCAGGAGATGACCTAAGGATAGTGTGAAGACCTTTGTTACTGAGACTCTCAGGGCCTTATTCAGAACCAGTGTTAGGGCTTCAGGTAGGGACAGCATCAGAGCCTGACTTAGGGAGAGCAATAGGGTCTGAGTGAGGCCTAGCGTCAGACCCTTAGCTGGGGACACTGTCAGGGCATGACTTAGGAGCAGCATCCCGGCCTCTGTTGGATCAGCCTTAGGGTCTTAGTTAAAGACATGATCAGTGTCTGAGTTAGTCACAGCATCAAGGCCTGAGTTAGTTAGGGAAAGCTGCAGGGCCTCACTTAGGGACAGCGTCAGGGCTTACTTTGGGACAGTTTCAGGACCTTGGTAAGACATGGGTCAGGATATTAGCTCCGGATAATGTCAGGACTTTAGATATTGATGGCAGCAGCCCTTAGTTAGAGACAGTGTCAGGCCCTGAGTTACGACTAGCATCAGAGCCTTTGTTAGGTACACTTTACGGGACTGAGTTAGGAGTAGAATCAGGGCCTTAGTTAGTGACAGTGTCAGGGCCTGACTTCGGGAGAGCGACAGGGCCTGAGTGAGGCCTAGCGTCAGGCCCTTTGCTGGTCACACTGTCAGGGCATGACTTTGGAGCAGCATCAGCGTCTTTGCTGGATCAGCATTAAGGTCTTGGTGAAATACATAATCAGGGCCTGAGTTAGTCACAGCTTCAAGGCTTCAGTTAAGGAAAGCTTCAGGGCCTGAGTTAGGGACAGCCTCAGGTCTTCACTTACGGACAGCGTCAGGGCTTACTTTGGGACAGTTTCAGGACCTTGGAAAGACATAGGTCAGGATATTAGCTCAGGATAATGTCAGGACTTTACATACTGATGGCAGCAGGGCCTTAGTTACAGACACTTTGAGGGCCTGATTTAGGCCTAGCATCAGTGACTTTGTTAGATACAGTGTAAGGGACTGAGTTAGGAGTAGTGTCAGGGCCTTGCTTAGGGACAGTGTCAGGGTCTGAGTTAGGTGTACTGTCAGAGACCTAGTTAGGGACAGTGCTAGGGCCTGAGTTACGATTCGTGTCAAGGCCTTATTTAGGACCAATTTCAGGGCCTTAGTTTGGACTAGCATCAGAGCCATTGTTAGGAATCGTATGAGGGCCTGAGTTAGGCGTACTGTCAGGGCCTTAGCTAGGGACAGTGTTAGGGCCTGAGTTAGGATTAGTGTCAAGGCCTTATTTAAGACCAATTTTAGGGCTTTAGTTTGGACTAGCAACAGAGCCTTTGTTAGGTATCATTTCGGGACCGAAGTTAGGTGTAGTGTCAGGGCCATTGTTAGGGACAGTATCAGGGCCTGACTTAGGAGAAGTTCAGGGCCTTAGCCAGGGAAAGGGTCAGGGCCTTAGTAAGGGATATTATCAGGACCTGAATTAGCAGTAGTGTCAAAAATCCTTAGGGAGGAAAGTTAGGAATAAGTCAGGACTCAGGCCCTGACACTGTCCTTAACTAAGGCCCTGACACTACTCGTAACACAGGCCCTGATCTGATTCCTATCATAGGCCCTGACACTGGTCTTAACTAAGGCCCGGACACTGGCCCTAACTAAAGCTGTGACGCTACTCTTAACTCAGGCACTGACACTGTCCCTAACAAAGCCTCTGACACTACTCCTAACTCAGGCCCTGACACTGTCTCTAACTAAGGCCCTGATACTACTACGAACTCAGCACTGGCCCTGTCCCTAACTTAGGCCCTGACTCTACTCCTAACTCAGGAACTGACACTGTCACTAACTAAGGCCCTGACACTGTTCATAACTCACACCCTAACACTCCTCCTAAATCATGCCCTGGCAATGTCCCTAACTAAGGCCTTGACACTATTCCTAACTCAGGCACTGATACAATACCTAAGGAAGGCCCTGACATTACTCCTAACTCAGGCCCTGAAAAGGTCCCTAACTAAGGCCGACAAAACTCCTAACTCAGGCACTGACACTGTCCCAAAATAAGGCCCTGAATCTATTCCTAACTGAGGCGCTGATACAATACCTAACGAAGGCACTGATGCTACTCCTAACTAAGGCCCTGACACTACTCCTAACTCAGGCAATGACACAGTCCATAACTAAGGCCCTGACAGTATTCCCAAATCAGGCACTGACAATGTACGTAACTAATACCCTGACACTACACCTAACTCAGGCACTGACAGTGTCCCTAACAAGGGCCCTCACACTACTCCCAACTCAGTCACTGACATTTTCCCTAATTGAGGCAATGATACTACTCCCAACTCAGGAACTAAGGCTCTGGATCATTGTGATGACAAGCGCCATGGAGCACTGTGATGACAAGGGTCATGGAGAATTGCGATGACAAGTGCGTGGCGCATTGTGATGACAGGGGTCATGGAGAATTGTGATGACAAGGGCCATGGAGCATTGTGATGACAGAGTTCATGGGGCATTGTGATGAAAGTGGTCATGGAGCATTGTGATGAAAATGGTCATGGAGCATTGTGATGACAGGGGTCATGGAGCATTGTGAGGACAAGTGCCCTGGAGCATTGTGATGATAGGAGTCATGGGGCATTGTGATGACAGGGATCTTGGAGCTTTGTGGTGAAAGGGGTCATGGAACATTGTGATTACAACGACCTGGAGCATTGTGATCACAATCACCATGGATCATTGTGATTCGTGGGGTAATGGAGCCTTGTCATGAAAGGGGTCATGGATCATTGTGATTACAGGGAATCGAGGAGCATTGTTTTGACAAGCTGCAGGGATCATTGTGATGAAACGGGAAAAGAAGAATTGTGATGAAAGGAATCATGGATCATTGTGATGACAGGGATCATGGAGCATTGTTACGACAAGAGCGAAGGAGCACTGTGATGACAAGGGCCATGGATCATGGTGATGACAGGGGTCAGGGAGCATTGTAATGACAGGGCTCATGGAGCATTGTGATGACAATGGTCATGGAGAATTTTGATGAAAGGGGTCATGGAGCATTGTGCTGAAAGTGGTCATGGATCTTTGTGATGACATGCACCAGGGAGCATTGTGATGACAAGGGCCATGGATCATTGTGATGACAGTGGTTATGGAGCATTGTGATGAAAGGTGTCATGGCTCATTGTGATGACAGGGGGCCTGGAGCATTGTGATGACAGGGTTCATGGGGCATTGTGATGACAAGGGCCTTGGAGCATTGTGATGAAAGTGGTCATATGGCATTTTGAATGATAGGGGCCATGGAACATTGTGACGACAAGTGTCATGTAGCCTTGTAATGACAGGGTGCATGGAACATTGTGATGTCACCGCCATGTAGCATTTTAGACAAGGGTCAAGGAGTATTGTGATGATAAGTGCGTGGAACATTGCGAAGACAGGTGTCATGGAGCATTGTGATGATAAGGGCATGGAGCCTTGTGATGACAGGGGGCATGAAGCATTGTGATGAAAAGGGCATGGAGCATTGTGAGACAAGTCTCATGGAGCATTGTGTTGAGAGTGGGCTTGGAGCATTGTGGTGACAGGGGGCATGAAACTTTGTGATGACAATGGCATGGAGCATTGTGAGAAAAGTGTTAAGGAGAGTTGTGATGAAAGGGGTCATGGAAGACTCTGATTACAGGGGACATGGAGCATTGTAATGAGAAAGACAAGTAGCATTGTGATGACATGGCTCAGGGAGCATTGTGGGGAAATGGGTCATGGGGCATTGTGATGACAGGGGTTATGGAGCATTGTGATGAAAGCGGCCATGGAACATTGTGATGAAAGGGGTCAAGGATCATTGTGATTACAGGGATCATGGAGCATTGTGATGACAAGCGCCAAGGATCACTGTGAGGAAAGGGGTAATGGAGAATTGTTATCAAAGGGGTCATGGATCATTGTGATTACAGTGGTCATGGAGCCTTGTGATGACAAGCGCCATGGAGCTTTGTGATGACAAGAGCCATGGAGCATTGTAAGGAAAGGGGTCATGGAGCATCGTGATGACCGTGGTCATGGAGCTTTGTTATGACAATGTTCATGGCGCATTTTGATGAAAGGGTTCATGGAGCATTGTGAGGGAAGGGGTCATGGGGCATTGTGATGAGAAAGGCCATGGAGCATTGTGATGAAAGGGTTCATGGAGCACTGTGATGATAAGGGCATGGAGCCTTGTGATCAAAATGGTCATGGAACATTGTGATGAAAAGGGGTCATGGAGCATTGTGATGAACACGGCACATGGAGCTTTGTGATGAACACGGCACATGGAGCTTTGTGATGAAAGTGGTCATGGAGCATTGTGATGAAAGACCTCTGGGAGCATTGTGATGAAAGGCGCCATGGGCATTGTGATGACAAGGGGTCATGGAGCATTGTGATGGCAAGCGCCATGGGGCATTCTGATGGCATGAACCATGGAATATTGTGATGAAAAGGGTCAGGGACCACCGTGCTGAATGTGGTCATGGAGCATTGTGATGCACAGCGCCATGGAGCATTGTGATGACAAGCGTCATGGAGCTTTGTGATGAAATGTCTCATGGAACATTTTGATGACAGGGGTCTTGGAGCACTGTGATTACATTGAACATGGAGCATTGTGATGACAAAGGCCATGGAGCATTGTGATGAGAAGGGCATGGAGCATTGTGATGACAAAAGTCATAGAGCAGTGCGATGAAAGGATTAATGGAGCATTGTGATGAAAGGGGTCATGGAGCATTGTGATGACAGGGGGCATGGAGCACTGTGATGAAAGGGGTTATGGAGCACTGTGATTACAGGGGTAATTGTGATGCATTGTGATGAAAGGGGACATGAGACAGGGGTAATGGAGCATTCTGATGAAAGTTTTCATGGCTCATTGTGATGAAAAGGGGCATGGAGCATTGTGAGGAAAAGGGTTATGGAGCACTGTGATTACAGTGGTAATTTAGAGCATTGTGATAAACGGGGACATGGAGCAATTTGATGACAGGGGTCATGGGGCATTGTGAGGACATGTGCCATGGAGCATTGTGATGATAGGAGTCATGGGGCATTGTGATGACAGGGGGCATGGAACATTGTGATCACAAGAGCATGGATCATTGTGAGGCAAGGGTCATGGGCCAATGTGATGACATGGGGTATGGAGCATTGTGATGACAATGGTATGTAGCATTGTGATGACAAGGGTCATGAAGCATTGCCATGAGAGTGGTCATGGAGCACTGGGATGCCAGGGGTCATGGAGCATTGTGTTGATAATGGTCATGGCGCATTTTGATGAAACGTGTCACGGAGCACTGTGATGGTAGGGGTCATGGAGCTTTGTGATGAAAGGGGTCATGGGACATTGTGATGATAAGGGCGTGGAGCATTGTGATGACAGTGCTCACGGAACATTGTGACGATAAGGGCATGGAGCCTAGTGAGGGACAGTCTAGCGGTCTTGGGACTAAATTCAGTGCCTGAGGTAGGCACAGCATAAGGCCTTTAGTTAGCATAAGAGGTCGGATATTAGCTCGGGACAGGGTTAGGGTGAAGGCTAGGAATCGTTTCAGGAAATGACCTAAGGATAGTGTGAAGACCTTTGTTACTGAGAATATCAGGGCCTTATTCAGAACCAGTGTTAGGGCTTCAGGTAGGGACAGTATCAGGGCCTGACTTAGCGAGAGCGACAGGGTCTGAGTGAGGCCTAATGTCAGGCCCTCAGCTGGGGACACTGTCAGGGAGTGACTTAGGAGCAGCATCAGTGCCTTAGTTGGATCAGCTTTAGGCTCTTAGTTAAAGATGACCAGAGCCCTAGTTAGTCACAGCGTCAAGGCCTCAGTTAGGGAAAGCTTCAGGGCCTGAGTTACGGACAGCCTCAGGTCTTCACTTAAAGACAGCGACAGGGCTTTCTTAGGGAGAGTGTCAAGACCTTGGTTAGAAATGGGTCAGGATATTATCTCAGGAGAGTGTCAGGATTTTAATTATTGCTGGCAGCAGGGCCTATATTAGGGACAGATTCTGGGCCTTTGTTAGAGACAGTGTCATGGCCTTAGTTAGGAGTAGTCAGGGCCTTAGTTAGGGAGAGCATTAGGGTTTCAGTCAGCATAAGATGCAGGAGATTATCTCGGGACAGAGTCAGGTTCCAGGCCAGAGATAGTGAAAGGAAATGACCAAGGGATAACGAGAAGACCTTAGTCATTGAGAGCATCAGGGCCTTAGTTAGCAGCAGCGTGAGTGCCTTAATCAGGATTAGTGCCAGGGCTTGATGTACGGACAGCGACAGAGCCTAACTAAGGTACAGCAACAGGGCCTAAGTGAGGCCTATCTTTGGGGCCTGAGTAAGGGACAGTATCAGGGCATGACTTAGGAGCAGCAGAAAGGCCTCTGTAGGATCAGCATTAGGGTCTTCGTTAAAGATATTATCAGGGCCTCTGTTAGGGACAGCCTCAAGGTCTCACTTAGGGACAGCGTCAGGGCTTACTTTGGAAAAGTTTCAGGACCTTGGTAAGACATGGGTCAGGATATTAGCTCAGGATAATGTCAGGTGTTCAGATATTGACGGCAGAAGGGCCTTAGTTAGAGGCAGTGTCAGGCCTAAGTTCGGACTAGCATCAGAGCCTTTGTTAGGTACAGTGTCAGTGACGGAGTTAGGTGTAGTGTCAGGGCCTTAGTTAGGGACAGTGTCAGGACCTGCGTTAGGACGCGCCTCCAGGCCTCAGTTAGGGACAGGTTCACGGCCTCGGACCTAAATTCAGGGCCTCATTTAGGGACAGAATCACAGATTTAGCTAGCATAAGAGGATCTCCAGCTGAAAGCAACTTGAACACCACCACAAGCAGATGCAGAAGTGAACCATGCACGCTCCTATGAAGGAATATTCCACAGCAGTTGAGTACATTTTGTTTAAAGTTAGTAACACTATAAAAATTATGTTTTTAAGAAAACCATATTCAGAAGATGAAAGAATCTCGTTCTAAAGAATCTCTTTAGCTAATCTCGACATTAGCTAAAGAGAAGGTTAGGTTAAGATCTAGGGATAGTGTCAGGAAATGACTTAGGGATAGTGTCAAGACCTTGGTTACTTAGAGCATCAGGGCCTAATTAAGGACCAGTGAGTGTCAGGGCTTCGGGTAGGGACAGCGTCAGAGCCTGACTTAGGGAGAGCGACAGGGCCTGAGTGAGGCCTAGCGTCAGGGCCTTAGCTAGGGACAGTGTCAGGGCATGACTTAGGAGCAATATAAGAGCCACGGTAGGATCAGCCTCAGGGGCTATGTTAAAGATATTATCAGGGCCTCTGTTAGGGACAGCCTCAAGGCCTCACTTAGGGAGAGCATCAGGGCTTCCTTAGGGAGAGTTTCAGGACCTTGGTAAGAGATGAGTTAGGATATTAGCTCAGGATAACGTCAGGATTTTAGATATTGATGGTAGCAGGGCCTAAGTAAGGGACAGTGTCAAGGCGTTAGTTAGGAGTAACGGGCCCCTGATAGGTCCAGTGTCAGGTCCTCAGTTAGCAATAGTGTTAGGGCCTTAGTTAGGGACAGTGTCAGGGCCAGATGTAGGACGAGCATCTAGGCCTTAGTTCGGGACAGTTTCACGGTCTTGGGACTAAATTCAGTGCCTGAGGCAGGCACAACCTAAGGGCTTCAGTTAGCATAAGAGGCAGGACATTAGCTAGTGACAGTGTCAGTTTAGCATGTAGGGATAGTGTCAGGAGATGACCTAAGGATAGTGTGAAGACCTTTGTTACTGAGACTCTCAGGGCCTTATTCAGAACCAGTGTTAGGGCTTCAGGTAGGGACAGCATCAGAGCCTGACTTAGGGAGAGCAATAGGGTCTGAGTGAGGCCTAGCATCAGACCCTTAGCTGGGGACACTGTCAGGGCATGACTTAGGAGCAGCATCCCGGCCTCTGTTGGATCAGCCTTAGGGTCTTAGTTAAAGACATGATCAGTGTCTGAGTTAGTCACAGCATCAAGGCCTGAGTTAGTTAGGGAAAGCTGCAGGGCCTCACTTAGGGACAGCGTCAGGGCTTACTTTGGGACAGTTTCAGGACCTTGGTAAGACATGGGTCAGGATATTAGCTCCGGATAATGTCAGGACTTTAGATATTGATGGCAGCAGCCCTTAGTTAGAGACAGTGTCAGGCCCTGAGTTACGACTAGCATCAGAGCCTTTGTTAGGTACACTTTACGGGACTGAGTTAGGAGTAGAATCAGGGCCTTAGTTAGTGACAGTGTCAGGGCCTGACTTCGGGAGAGCGACAGGGCCTGAGTGAGGCCTAGCGTCAGGCCCTTTGCTGGTCACACTGTCAGGGCATGACTTTGGAGCAGCATCAGCGTCTTTGCTGGATCAGCATTAAGGTCTTGGTGAAATACATAATCAGGGCCTGAGTTAGTCACAGCTTCAAGGCTTCAGTTAAGGAAAGCTTCAGGGCCTGAGTTAGGGACAGCCTCAGGTCTTCACTTATGGACAGCGTCAGGGCTTACTTTGGGACAGTTTCAGGACCTTGGAAAGACATAGGTCAGGATATTAGCTCAGGATAATGTCAGGACTTTACATACTGATGGCAGCAGGGCCTTAGTTACAGACACTTTGAGGGCCTGATTTAGGCCTAGCATCAGTGACTTTGTTAGATACAGTGTAAGGGACTGAGTTAGGAGTAGTGTCAGGGCCTTGCTTAGGGACAGTGTCAGGGTCTGAGTTAGGTGTACTGTCAGAGACCTAGTTAGGGACAGTGCTAGGGCCTGAGTTACGATTCGTGTCAAGGCCTTATTTAGGACCAATTTCAGAACCTTAGTTTGGACTAGCATCAGAGCCATTGTTAGGAATCGTATGAGGGCCTGAGTTAGGCGTACTGTCAGGGCCTTAGCTAGGGACAGTGTTAGGGCCTGAGTTAGGATTAGTGTCAAGGCCTTATTTAAGACCAATTTTAGGGCTTTAGTTTGGACTAGCAACAGAGCCTTTGTTAGGTATCATTTCGGGACCGAAGTTAGGTGTAGTGTCAGGGCCATTGTTAGGGACAGTATCAGGGCCTGACTTAGGAGAAGTTCAGGGCCTTAGCCAGGGAAAGGGTCAGGGCCTTAGTAAGGGATATTATCAGGACCTGAATTAGCAGTAGTGTCAAAAATCCTTAGGGAGGAAAGTTAGGAATAAGTCAGGACTCAGGCCCTGACACTGTCCTTAACTAAGGCCCTGACACTACTCGTAACACAGGCCCTGATCTGATTCCTATCATAGGCCCTGACACTGGTCTTAACTAAGGCCCGGACACTGGCCCTAACTAAAGCTGTGACGCTACTCTTAACTCAGGCACTGACACTGTCCCTAACAAAGCCTCTGACACTACTCCTAACTCAGGCCCTGACACTGTCTCTAACTAAGGCCCTGATACTACTACGAACTCAGCACTGGCCCTGTCCCTAACTTAGGCCCTGACTCTACTCCTAACTCAGGAACTGACACTGTCACTAACTAAGGCCCTGACACTGTTCATAACTCACACCCTAACACTCCTCCTAAATCATGCCCTGGCAATGTCCCTAACTAAGGCCTTGACACTATTCCTAACTCAGGCACTGATACAATACCTAAGGAAGGCCCTGACATTACTCCTAACTCAGGCCCTGAAAAGGTCCCTAACTAAGGCCGACAAAACTCCTAACTCAGGCACTGACACTGTCCCAAAATAAGGCCCTGAATCTATTCCTAACTGAGGCGCTGATACAATACCTAACGAAGGCACTGATGCTACTCCTAACTAAGGCCCTGACACTACTCCTAACTCAGGCAATGACACAGTCCATAACTAAGGCCCTGACACTATTCCCAAATCAGGCACTGACAATGTACGTAACTAATACCCTGACACTACACCTAACTCAGGCACTGACAGTGTCCCTAACAAGGGCCCTCACACTACTCCCAACTCAGTCACTGACATTTTCCCTAATTGAGGCAATGATACTACTCCCAACTCAGGAACTAAGGCTCTGGATCATTGTGATGACAAGCGCCATGGAGCACTGTGATGACAAGGGTCATGGAGAATTGCGATGACAAGTGCGTGGCGCATTGTGATGACAGGGGTCATGGAGAATTGTGATGACAAGGGCCATGGAGCATTGTGATGACAGAGTTCATGGGGCATTGTGATGAAAGTGGTCATGGAGCATTGTGATGAAAATGGTCATGGAGCATTGTGATGACAGGGGTCATGGAGCATTGTGAGGACAAGTGCCCTGGAGCATTGTGATGATAGGAGTCATGGGGCATTGTGATGACAGGGATCTTGGAGCTTTGTGGTGAAAGGGGTCATGGAACATTGTGATTACAACGACCTGGAGCATTGTGATCACAATCACCATGGATCATTGTGATTCGTGGGGTAATGGAGCCTTGTCATGAAAGGGGTCATGGATCATTGTGATTACAGGGAATCGAGGAGCATTGTTTTGACAAGCTGCAGGGATCATTGTGATGAAACGGGAAAAGAAGAATTGTGATGAAAGGAATCATGGATCATTGTGATGACAGGGATCATGGAGCATTGTTACGACAAGAGCGAAGGAGCACTGTGATGACAAGGGCCATGGATCATGGTGATGACAGGGGTCAGGGAGCATTGTAATGACAGGGCTCATGGAGCATTGTGATGACAATGGTCATGGAGAATTTTGATGAAAGGGGTCATGGAGCATTGTGCTGAAAGTGGTCATGGATCTTTGTGATGACATGCACCAGGGAGCATTGTGATGACAAGGGCCATGGATCATTGTGATGACAGTGGTTATGGAGCATTGTGATGAAAGGTGTCATGGCTCATTGTGATGACAGGGGGCCTGGAGCATTGTGATGACAGGGTTCATGGGGCATTGTGATGACAAGGGCCTTGGAGCATTGTGATGAAAGTGGTCATATGGCATTTTGAATGATAGGGGCCATGGAACATTGTGACGACAAGTGTCATGGAGCCTTGTAATGACAGGGTGCATGGAACATTGTGATGTCACCGCCATGTAGCATTTTAGACAAGGGTCAAGGAGTATTGTGATGATAAGTGCGTGGAACATTGCAAAGACAGGTGTCATGGAGCATTGTGATGATAAGGGCATGGAGCCTTGTGATGACAGGGGGCATGAAGCATTGTGATGAAAAGGGCATGGAGCATTGTGAGACAAGTCTCATGGAGCATTGTGTTGAGAGTGGGCTTGGAGCATTGTGGTGACAGGGGGCATGAAACTTTGTGATGACAATGGCATGGAGCATTGTGAGAAAAGTGTTAAGGAGAGTTGTGATGAAAGTGGTCATGGAAGACTCTGATTACAGGGGACATGGAGCATTGTAATGAGAAAGACAAGTAGCATTGTGATGACATGGCTCAGGGAGCATTGTGGGGAAATGGGTCATGGGGCATTGTGATGACAGGGGTTATGGAGCATTGTGATGAAAGCGGCCATGGAACATTGTGATGAAAGGGGTCAAGGATCATTGTGATTACAGGGATCATGGAGCATTGTGATGACAAGCGCCAAGGATCACTGTGAGGAAAGGGGTAATGGAGAATTGTTATCAAAGGGGTCATGGATCATTGTGATTACAGTGGTCATGGAGCCTTGTGATGACAAGCGCCATGGAGCTTTGTGATGACAAGAGCCATGGAGCATTGTAAGGAAAGGGGTCATGGAGCATCGTGATGACCGTGGTCATGGAGCTTTGTTATGACAATGTTCATGGCGCATTTTGATGAAAGGGTTCATGGAGCATTGTGAGGGAAGGGGTCATGGGGCATTGTGATGAGAAAGGCCATGGAGCATTGTGATGAAAGGGTTCATGGAGCACTGTGATGATAAGGGCATGGAGCCTTGTGATCAAAATGGTCATGGAACATTGTGATGAAAAGGGGTCATGGAGCATTGTGATGAACACGGCACATGGAGCTTTGTGATGAACACGGCACATGGAGCTTTGTGATGAAAGTGGTCATGGAGCATTGTGATGAAAGACCTCTGGGAGCATTGTGATGAAAGGCGCCATGGGCATTGTGATGACAAGGGGTCATGGAGCATTGTGATGGCAAGCGCCATGGGGCATTCTGATGGCATGAACCATGGAATATTGTGATGAAAAGGGTCAGGGACCACCGTGCTGAATGTGGTCATGGAGCATTGTGATGCACAGCGCCATGGAGCATTGTGATGACAAGCGTCATGGAGCTTTGTGATGAAATGTCTCATGGAACATTTTGATGACAGGGGTCTTGGAGCACTGTGATTACATTGAACATGGAGCATTGTGATGACAAAGGCCATGGAGCATTGTGATGAGAAGGGCATGGAGCATTGTGATGACAAAAGTCATAGAGCAGTGCGATGAAAGGATTAATGGAGCATTGTGATGAAAGGGGTCATGGAGCATTGTGATGACAGGGGGCATGGAGCACTGTGATGAAAGGGGTTATGGAGCACTGTGATTACAGGGGTAATTGTGATGCATTGTGATGAAAGGGGACATGAGACAGGGGTAATGGAGCATTCTGATGAAAGTTTTCATGGCTCATTGTGATGAAAAGGGGCATGGAGCATTGTGAGGAAAAGGGTTATGGAGCACTGTGATTACAGTGGTAATTTAGAGCATTGTGATAAACGGGGACATGGAGCAATTTGATGACAGGGGTCATGGGGCATTGTGAGGACATGTGCCATGGAGCATTGTGATGATAGGAGTCATGGGGCATTGTGATGACAGGGGGCATGGAACATTGTGATCACAAGAGCATGGATCATTGTGAGGCAAGGGTCATGGGCCAATGTGATGACATGGGGTATGGAGCATTGTGATGACAATGGTATGTAGCATTGTGATGACAAGGGTCATGAAGCATTGCCATGAGAGTGGTCATGGAGCACTGGGATGCCAGGGGTCATGGAGCATTGTGTTGATAATGGTCATGGCGCATTTTGATGAAACGTGTCACGGAGCACTGTGATGGTAGGGGTCATGGAGCTTTGTGATGAAAGGGGTCATGGGACATTGTGATGATAAGGGCGTGGAGCATTGTGATGACAGTGCTCACGGAACATTGTGACGATAAGGGCATGGAGCCTAGTGAGGGACAGTCTAGCGGTCTTGGGACTAAATTCAGTGCCTGAGGTAGGCACAGCATAAGGCCTTTAGTTAGCATAAGAGGTAGGATATTAGCTCGGGACAGGGTTAGGGTGAAGGCTAGGAATCGTTTCAGGAAATGACCTAAGGATAGTGTAAAGACCTTTGTTACTGAGAATATCAGGGCCTTATTCAGAACCAGTGTTAGGGCTTCAGGTAGGGACAGTATCAGGGCCTGACTTAGCGAGAGCGACAGGGTCTGAGTGAGGCCTAATGTCAGGCCCTCAGCTGGGGACACTGTCAGGGAGTGACTTAGGAACAGCATCAGTGCCTTAGTTGGATCAGCTTTAGGCTCTTAGTTAAAGATGACCAGAGCCCTAGTTAGTCACAGCGTCAAGGCCTCAGTTAGGGAAAGCTTCAGGGCCTGAGTTACGGACAGCCTCAGGTCTTCACTTAAAGACAGCGACAGGGCTTTCTTAGGGAGAGTGTCAAGACCTTGGTTAGAAATGGGTCAGGATATTATCTCAGGAGAGTGTCAGGATTTTAATTATTGCTGGCAGCAGGGCCTATATTAGGGACAGATTCTGGGCCTTTGTTAGAGACAGTGTCATGGCCTTAGTTAGGAGTAGTCAGGGCCTTAGTTAGGGAGAGCATTAGGGTTTCAGTCAGCATAAGATGCAGGAGATTATCTCGGGACAGAGTCAGGTTCCAGGCCAGAGATAGTGAAAGGAAATGACCAAGGGATAACGAGAAGACCTTAGTCATTGAGAGCATCAGGGCCTTAGTTAGCAGCAGCGTGAGGGCCTTAAGCAGGACCAGTGCCAGGGCTTGATGTACGGACAGCGTCAGAGCCTAACTAAGGTACAGCAACAGGGCCTAAGTGAGGCCTATCTTTGGGGCCTGAGTAAGGGACAGTATCAGGGCATGACTTAGGAGCAGCAGAAAGGCCTCTGTAGGATCAGCATTAGGGTCTTCGTTAAAGATATTATCAGGGCCTCTGTTAGGGACAGCCTCAAGGTCTCACTTAGGGACAGCGTCAGGGCTTACTTTGGAAAAGTTTCAGGACCTTGGTAAGACATGGGTCAGGATATTAGCTCAGGATAATGTCAGGTGTTCAGATATTCACGGCAGAAGGGCCTTAGTTAGAGGCAGTGTCAGGCCTAAGTTCGGACTAGCATCAGAGCCTTTGTTAGGTACAGTGTCAGTGACGGAGTTAGGTGTAGTGTCAGGGCCTTAGTTAGGGACAGTGTCAGGACCTGCGTTAGGACGCGCCTCCAGGCCTCAGTTAGGGACAGGTTCACGGCCTCGGACCTAAATTCAGGGCCTCATTTAGGGACAGAATCACAGATTTAGCTAGCATAAGAGGATCTCCAGCTGAAAGCAACTTGAACACCACCACAAGCAGATGCAGAAGTGAACCATGCACGCTCCTATGAAGGAATATTCCACAGCAGTTGAGTACATTTTGTTTAAAGTTAGTAACACTATAAAAATTATGTTTTTAAGAAAACCATATTCAGAAGATGAAAGAATCTCGTTCTAAAGAATCTCTTTAGCTAATCTCGACATTAGCTAAAGAGAAGGTTAGGTTAAGATCTAGGGATAGTGTCAGGAAATGACTTAGGGATAGTGTCAAGACCTTGGTTACTTAGAGCATCAGGGCCTAATTAAGGACCAGTGAGTGTCAGGGCTTCGGGTAGGGACAGCGTCAGAGCCTGACTTAGGGAGAGCGACAGGGCCTGAGTGAGGCCTAGCGTCAGGGCCTTAGCTAGGGACAGTGTCAGCGCATGACTTAGGAGCAACATAAGAGCCACGGTAGGATCAGCCTCAGGGGCTATGTTAAAGATATTATCAGGGCCTCTGTTAGGGACAGCCTCAAGGCCTCACTTAGGGAGAGCATCAGGGCTTCCTTAGGGAGAGTTTCAGGACCTTGGTAAGAGATGAGTTAGGATATTAGCTCAGGATAACGTCAGGATTTTAGATATTGATGGTAGCAGGGCCTAAGTAAGGGACAGTGTCAAGGCGTTAGTTAGGAGTAGCGGGCCCCTGATAGGTCCAGTGTCAGGTCCTCAGTTAGCAATAGTGTTAGGGCCTTAGTTAGGGACAGTGTCAGGGCCAGATGTAGGACGAGCATCTAGGCCTTAGTTCGGGACAGTTTCACGGTCTTGGGACTAAATTCAGTGCCTGAGGCAGGCACAACCTAAGGGCTTCAGTTAGCATAAGAGGCAGGACATTAGCTAGTGACAGTGTCAGTTTAGCATGTAGGGATAGTGTCAGGAGATGACCTAAGGATAGTGTGAAGACCTTTGTTACTGAGACTCTCAGGGCCTTATTCAGAACCAGTGTTAGGGCTTCAGGTAGGGACAGCATCAGAGCCTGACTTAGGGAGAGCAATAGGGTCTGAGTGAGGCCTAGCGTCAGACCCTTAGCTGGGGACACTGTCAGGGCATGACTTAGGAGCAGCATCCCGGCCTCTGTTGGATCAGCCTTAGGGTCTTAGTTAAAGACATGATCAGTGTCTGAGTTAGTCACAGCATCAAGGCCTGAGTTAGTTAGGGAAAGCTGCAGGGCCTCACTTAGGGACAGCGTCAGGGCTTACTTTGGGACAGTTTCAGGACCTTGGTAAGACATGGGTCAGGATATTAGCTCCGGATAATGTCAGGACTTTAGATATTGATGGCAGCAGCCCTTAGTTAGAGACAGTGTCAGGCCCTGAGTTACGACTAGCATCAGAGCCTTTGTTAGGTACACTTTACGGGACTGAGTTAGGAGTAGAATCAGGGCCTTAGTTAGTGACAGTGTCAGGGCCTGACTTCGGGAGAGCGACAGGGCCTGAGTGAGGCCTAGCGTCAGGCCCTTTGCTGGTCACACTGTCAGGGCATGACTTTGGAGCAGCATCAGCGTCTTTGCTGGATCAGCATTAAGGTCTTGGTGAAATACATAATCAGGGCCTGAGTTAGTCACAGCTTCAAGGCTTCAGTTAAGGAAAGCTTCAGGGCCTGAGTTAGGGACAGCCTCAGGTCTTCACTTACGGACAGCGTCAGGGCTTACTTTGGGACAGTTTCAGGACCTTGGAAAGACATAGGTCAGGATATTAGCTCAGGATAATGTCAGGACTTTACATACTGATGGCAGCAGGGCCTTAGTTACAGACACTTTGAGGGCCTGATTTAGGCCTAGCATCAGTGACTTTGTTAGATACAGTGTAAGGGACTGAGTTAGGAGTAGTGTCAGGGCCTTGCTTAGGGACAGTGTCAGGGTCTGAGTTAGGTGTACTGTCAGAGACCTAGTTAGGGACAGTGCTAGGGCCTGAGTTACGATTCGTGTCAAGGCCTTATTTAGGACCAATTTCAGAACCTTAGTTTGGACTAGCATCAGAGCCATTGTTAGGAATCGTATGAGGGCCTGAGTTAGGCGTACTGTCAGGGCCTTAGCTAGGGACAGTGTTAGGGCCTGAGTTAGGATTAGTGTCAAGGCCTTATTTAAGACCAATTTTAGGGCTTTAGTTTGGACTAGCAACAGAGCCTTTGTTAGGTATCATTTCGGGACCGAAGTTAGGTGTAGTGTCAGGGCCATTGTTAGGGACAGTATCAGGGCCTGACTTAGGAGAAGTTCAGGGCCTTAGCCAGGGAAAGGGTCAGGGCCTTAGTAAGGGATATTATCAGGACCTGAATTAGCAGTAGTGTCAAAAATCCTTAGGGAGGAAAGTTAGGAATAATTCAGGACTCAGGCCCTGACACTGTCCTTAACTAAGGCCCTGACACTACTCGTAACACAGGCCCTGATCTGATTCCTATCATAGGCCCTGACACTGGTCTTAACTAAGGCCCGGACACTGGCCCTAACTAAAGCTGTGACGCTACTCTTAACTCAGGCACTGACACTGTCCCTAACAAAGCCTCTGACACTACACCTAACTCAGGCCCTGACACTGTCTCTAACTAAGGCCCTGATACTACTACGAACTCAGCACTGGCCCTGTCCCTAACTTAGGCCCTGACTCTACTCCTAACTCAGGAACTGACACTGTCACTAACTAAGGCCCTGACACTGTTCATAACTCACACCCTAACACTCCTCCTAAATCATGCCCTGGCAATGTCCCTAACTAAGGCCTTGACACTATTCCTAACTCAGGCACTGATACAATACCTAAGGAAGGCCCTGACATTACTCCTAACTCAGGCCCTGAAAAGGTCCCTAACTAAGGCCGACAAAACTCCTAACTCAGGCACTGACACTGTCCCAAAATAAGGCCCTGAATCTATTCCTAACTGAGGCGCTGATACAATACCTAACGAAGGCACTGATGCTACTCCTAACTAAGGCCCTGACACTACTCCTAACTCAGGCAATGACACAGTCCATAACTAAGGCCCTGACACTATTCCCAAATCAGGCACTGACAATGTACGTAACTAAAACCCTGACACTACACCTAACTCAGGCACTGACTGTGTCCCTAACAAGGGCCCTCACACTACTCCCAACTCAGTCACTGACATTTTCCCTAATTGAGGCAATGATACTACTCCCAACTCAGGAACTAAGGCTCTGGATCATTGTGATGACAAGCGCCATGGAGCACTGTGATGACAAGGGTCATGGAGAATTGCGATGACAAGTGCGTGGCGCATTGTGATGACAGGGGTCATGGAGAATTGTGATGACAAGGGCCATGGAGCATTGTGATGACAGAGTTCATGGGGCATTGTGATGAAAGTGGTCATGGAGCATTGTGATGAAAATGGTCATGGAGCATTGTGATGACAGGGGTCATGGAGCATTGTGAGGACAAGTGCCCTGGAGCATTGTGATGATAGGAGTCATGGGGCATTGTGATGACAGGGATCTTGGAGCTTTGTGGTGAAAGGGGTCATGGAACATTGTGATTACAACGACCTGGAGCATTGTGATCACAATCACCATGGATCATTGTGATTCGTGGGGTAATGGAGCCTTGTCATGAAAGGGGTCATGGATCATTGTGATTACAGGGAATCGAGGAGCATTGTTTTGACAAGCTGCAGGGATCATTGTGATGAAAGGAATCATGGATCATTGTGATGACAGGGATCATGGAGCATTGTTACGACAAGAGCGAAGGAGCACTGTGATGACAAGGGCCATGGATCATGGTGATGACAGGGTTCAGGGAGCATTGTAATGACAGGGCTCATGGAGCATTGTGATGACAATGGTCATGGAGAATTTTGATGAAAGGGGTCATGGAGCATTGTGCTGAAAGTGGTCATGGATCTTTGTGATGACATGCACCAGGGAGCATTGTGATGACAAGGGCCATGGATCATTGTGATGACAGTGGTTATGGAGCATTGTGATGAAAGGTGTCATGGCTCATTGTGATGACAGGGGGCCTGGAGCATTGTGATGACAGGGTTCATGGGGCATTGTGATGACAAGGGCCTTGGAGCATTGTGATGAAAGTGGTCATATGGCATTTTGAATGATAGGGGCCATGGAACATTGCGATGACAAGTGTCATGGAGCCTTGTAATGACAGGGTGCATGGAACATTGTGATGTCACCGCCATGTAGCATTTTAGACAAGGGTCAAGGAGTATTGTGATGATAAGTGCGTGGAACATTGCGAAGACAGGTGTCATGGAGCATTGTGATGATAAGGGCATGGAACCTTGTGATGACAGGGGGCATGGAACATTGTAATGAAAGGGGGCATG
This sequence comes from Balaenoptera physalus, assembly GCF_965194825.1. Taxonomy (NCBI): domain Eukaryota; kingdom Metazoa; phylum Chordata; class Mammalia; order Artiodactyla; family Balaenopteridae; genus Balaenoptera; species Balaenoptera physalus. The sequence continues at coordinate 183,144 of NW_028126091.1, read as the reverse complement.
GAGCATTGTGATGACAGGGGGCATGAAGCATTGTGATGAAAAGGGCATGGAGCATTGTGAGACAAGTGTCATGGAGCATTGTGTTGAGAGTGGGCTTGGAGCATTGTGGTGACAGGGGGCATGAAACTTTGTGATGACAATGGCATGGAGCATTGTGAGAAAAGTGTTAAGGAGAGTTGTGATGAAAGGGGTCATGGAAGACTCTGATTACAGGGGACATGGAGCATTGTAATGAGAAAGACAAGTAGCATTGTGATGACATGGCTCAGGGAGCATTGTGGGGAAATGGGTAATGGGGCATTGTGATGACAGGGGTTATGGAGCATTGTGATGAAAGCGGCCATGGAACATTGTGATGAAAGGGGTCAAGGATCATTGTGATTACAGGGATCATGGAGCATTGTGATGACAAGCGCCAAGGATCACTGTGAGGAAAGGGGTAATGGAGAATTGTTATCAAAGGGGTCATGGATCATTGTGATTACAGTGGTCATGGAGCCTTGTGATGACAAGCGCCATGGAGCTTTGTGATGACAAGAGCCATGGAGCATTGTAAGGAAAGGGGTCATGGAGCATCGTGATGACTGTGGTCATGGAGCTTTGTTACGACAATGTTCATGGCGCATTTTGATGAAAGGGGTCATGGAGCATTGTGAGGGAAGGGGTCATGGGGCATTGTGATGAGAAGGGCCATGGAGCATTGTGATGAAAGGGTTCATGGAGCACTGTGATGATAAGGGCATGGAGCCTTGTGATCAAAATGGTCATGGAGCATTGTGATGACAAGGGGTCATGGAGCATTGTGATGGCAAGCGCCATGGGGCATTCTGATGGCATGAACCATGGAATATAGTGATGAGAAGGGTCATGGACCACCGTGGTGAATGTGGTCATGGAGCATTGTGATGCACAGCGCCATGGAGCATTGTGATGACAAGCGTCATGGAGCTTTGTGATGAAATGTCTCATGGAACATTGTGATGACAGGGGTCTTGGAGCACTGTGATTACATTGAACATGGAGCATTGTGATGACAAAGGCCATGGAGCATTGTGATGAGAAGGGCATGGAGCATTGTGATGACAAAAGTCATAGAGCAGTGCGATGAAAGGATTAATGGAGCATTGTGATGAAAGGGGTCATGGAGCATTGTGATGACAGGGGGCATGGAGCACTGTGATGAAAGGGGTTATGGAGCACTGTGATTACAGGGGTAATTGTGATGCATTGTGATGAAAGGGGACATGAGACAGGGGTAATGGAGCATTCTGATGAAAGTTTTCATGGCTCATTGTGATGAAAAGGGGCATGGAGCATTGTGAGGAAAAGGGTTATGGAGCACTGTGATTACAGTGGTAATTTAGAGCATTGTGATAAACGGGGACATGGAGCAATTTGATGACAGGGGTCATGGGGCATTGTGAGGACATGTGCCATGGAGCATTGTGATGATAGGAGTCATGGGGCATTATGATGACAGGGGGCATGGAGCATTGTGATCACAAGAGCATGGATCATTGTGAGGCAAGGGTCATGGGCCAATGTGATGACATGGGGTATGGAGCATTGTGATGAAAATGGTATGTAGCATTGATATGACAAGGGTCATGAAGCATTGCCATGAGAGTGGTCATGGAGCATTGGGATGCCAGGGGTCATGGAGCATTGTGTTGACAATGGTCATGGCGCATTTTGATGAAACGGGTCACGGAGCACTGTGATGGAAGGGGTCATGGAGCATTGTGATGACAGGGGTCATGGGGCATTGTGATGATAAGGGCGTGGAGCATTGTGATGACAGTGGTCACGGAACATTGTGACGATAAGGGCATGGAGCCTAGTGAGGGACAGTCTAGCGGTCTTGGGACTAAATTCAGTGCCTGAGGTAGGCACAGCATAAGGCCTTTAGTTAGCATAAGAGGTAGGATATTAGCTCGGGACAGGGTTAGGGTGAAGGCTAGGAATCGTGTCAGGAAATGACCTAAGGATAGTGTGAAGACCTTTGTTACTGAGAATAGCAGGGCCTTATTCAGAACCAGTGTTAGGGCTTCAGGTAGGGACAGTATCAGGGCCTGACTTAGGGAGAGCGACAGGGTCTGAGTGAGGCCTAATGTCAGGCCCTCAGCTGGGGACACTGTCAGGGAGTGACTTAGGAGCAGCATCAGTGCCTTAGTTGGATCAGCTTTAGGCTCTTAGTTAAAGATGACCAGAGCCCTAGTTAGTCACAGCGTCAAGGCCTCAGTTAGGGAAAGCTTCAGGGCCTGAGTTACGGACAGCCTCAGGTCTTCACTTAAAGACAGCGACAGGGCTTTCTTAGGGAGAGTGTCAAGACCTTGGTTAGAAATGGGTCAGGATATTATCTCAGGAGAGTGTCAGGATTTTAATTATTGCTGGCAGCAGGGCCTATATTAGGGACAGATTCTGGGCCTTTGTTAGAGACAGTGTCATGGCCTTAGTTAGGAGTAGTCAGGGCCTTAGTTAGGGAGAGCATTAGGGTTTCAGTCAGCATAAGATGCAGGAGATTATCTCGGGACAGAGTCAGGTTCCAGGCCAGAGATAGTGAAAGGAAATGACCAAGGGATAACGAGAAGACCTTAGTCATTGAGAGCATCAGGGCCTTAGTTAGCAGCAGCGTGAGTGCCTTAATCAGGATCAGTGCCAGGGCTTGATGTACGGACAGCGACAGAGCCTAACTAAGGTACAGCAACAGGGCCTAAGTGAGGCCTATCTTTGGGGCCTGAGTAAGGGACAGTATCAGGGCATGACTTAGGAGCAGCAGAAAGGCCTCTGTAGGATCAGCATTAGGGTCTTCGTTAAAGATATTATCAGGGCCTCTGTTAGGGACAGCCTCAAGGTCTCACTTAGGGACAGCGTCAGGGCTTACTTTGGAAAAGTTTCAGGACCTTGGTAAGACATGGGTCAGGATATTAGCTCAGGATAATGTCAGGTGTTCAGATATTGACGGCAGAAGGGCCTTAGTTAGAGGCAGTGTCAGGCCTAAGTTCGGACTAGCATCAGAGCCTTTGTTAGGTACAGTGTCAGTGACGGAGTTAGGTGTAGTGTCAGGGCCTTAGTTAGGGACAGTGTCAGGACCTGCGTTAGGACGCGCCTCCAGGCCTCAGTTAGGGACAGGTTCACGGCCTCGGACCTAAATTCAGGGCCTCATTTAGGGACAGAATCACAGATTTAGCTAGCATAAGAGGATCTCCAGCTGAAAGCAACTTGAACACCACCACAAGCAGATGCAGAAGTGAACCATGCACGCTCCTATGAAGGAATATTCCACAGCAGTTGAGTACATTTTGTTTAAAGTTAGTAACACTATAAAAATTATGTTTTTAAGAAAACCATATTCAGAAGATGAAAGAATCTCGTTCTAAAGAATCTCTTTAGCTAATCTCGACATTAGCTAAAGAGAAGGTTAGGTTAAGATCTAGGGATAGTGTCAGGAAATGACTTAGGGATAGTGTCAAGACCTTGGTTACTTAGAGCATCAGGGCCTAATTAAGGACCAGTGAGTGTCAGGGCTTCGGGTAGGGACAGCGTCAGAGCCTGACTTAGGGAGAGCGACAGGGCCTGAGTGAGGCCTAGCGTCAGGGCCTTAGCTAGGGACAGTGTCAGCGCATGACTTAGGAGCAACATAAGAGCCACGGTAGGATCAGCCTCAGGGGCTATGTTAAAGATATTATCAGGGCCTCTGTTAGGGACAGCCTCAAGGCCTCACTTAGGGAGAGCACCAGGGCTTCCTTAGGGAGAGTTTCAGGACCTTGGTAAGAGATGAGTTAGGATATTAGCTCAGGATAACGTCAGGATTTTAGATATTGATGGTAGCAGGGCCTAAGTAAGGGACAGTGTCAAGGCGTTAGTTAGGAGTAGCGGGCCCCTGATAGGTCCAGTGTCAGGTCCTCAGTTAGCAATAGTGTTAGGGCCTTAGTTAGGGACAGTGTCAGGGCCAGATGTAGGACGAGCATCTAGGCCTTAGTTCGGGACAGTTTCACGGTCTTGGGACTAAATTCAGTGCCTGAGGCAGGCACAACCTAAGGGCTTCAGTTAGCATACGAGGCAGGACATTAGCTAGTGACAGTGTCGGTTTAGCATGTAGGGATAGTGTCAGGAGATGACCTAAGGATAGTGTGAAGACCTTTGTTACTGAGACTCTCAGGGCCTTATTCAGAACCAGTGTTAGGGCTTCAGGTAGGGACAGCATCAGAGCCTGACTTAGGGAGAGCAATAGGGTCTGAGTGAGGCCTAGCGTCAGACCCTTAGCTGGGGACACTGTCAGGGCATGACTTAGGAGCAGCATCCCGGCCTCTGTTGGATCAGCCTTAGGGTCTTAGTTAAAGACATGATCAGTGTCTGAGTTAGTCACAGCATCAAGGCCTGAGTTAGTTAGGGAAAGCTGCAGGGCCTCACTTAATGACAGCGTCAGGGCTTACTTTGGGACAGTTTCAGGACCTTGGTAAGACATGGGTCAGGATATTAGCTCCGGATAATGTCAGGACTTTAGATATTGATGGCAGCAGCCCTTAGTTAGAGACAGTGTCAGGCCCTGAGTTACGACTAGCATCAGAGCCTTTGTTAGGTACACTTTACGGGACTGAGGTAGGAGTAGAGTCAGGGCCTTAGTTAGTGACAGTGTCAGGGCCTGACTTCGGGAGAGCGACAGGGCCTGAGTGAGGCCTAGCCTCAGGACCTTTGCTGGGCACACTGTCAGGGCATGACTTTGGAGCAGCATCAGCGTCTTTGCTGGATCAGCATTAAGGTCTTGGTGAAATACATAATCAGGCCCTGAGTTAGTCACAGCTTCAAGGCTTCAGTTAAGGAAAGCTTCAGGGCCTGAGTTAGGGACAGCCTCAGGTCTTCACTTACGGACAGCGTCAGGGCTTACTTTGGGACAGTTTCAGGACCTTGGAAAGACATAGGTCAGGATATTAGCTCAGGATAATGTCAGGACTTTACATACTGATGGCAGCAGGGCCTTAGTTACAGACACTTTGAGGGCCTGATTTAGGCCTAGCATCAGTGACTTTGTTAGATACAGTGTAAGGGACTGAGTTAGGAGTAGTGTCAGGGCCTTGCTTAGGGACAGTGTCAGGGTCTGAGTTAGGTGTACTGTCAGAGACCTAGTTAGGGACAGTGCTAGGGCCTGAGTTAGGATTCATGTCAAGGCCTTATTTAGGACCAATTTCAGGGCCTTAGTTTGGACTAGCATCAGAGCCATTGTTAGGAATCGTATGAGGGCCTGAGTTAGGCGTACTGTCAGGGCCTTAGCTAGGGACAGTGTTAGGGCCTGAGTTAGGATTAGTGTCAAGGCCTTATTTAAGACCAATTTTAGGGCTTTAGTTTGGACTAGCAACAGAGCCTTTGTTAGGTATCATTTCGGGGCCGAAGTTAGGTGTAGTGTCAGGGCCATTGTTAGGGACAGTATCAGGGCCTGACTTAGGAGAAGTTCAGGGCCTTAGCCAAGGAAAGTGTCAGGGCCTTAGTAAGGGATATTATCAGGACCTAAATTAGCAGTAGTGTCAAAAATCCTTAGTGAGGAAAGTTAGGAATAAGTCAGGACTCAGGCTCTGACACTGTCCTTAACTAAGGCCTTGACACAACTCGTAACACAGGCCCTGATCTGATTCCTATCAGAGGCCCTGACACTGGTCTTAACTAAGGTCCGGACACTGGCCCTAACTAAAGCTGTGACGCTACTCTTAACTCAGGCACTGACACTGTCCCTAACAAAGCCTCTGACACTACTCCTAACTCAGGCCCTGACACTGTCTCTAACTAAGGCCCTGATACTACTACGAGCTCAGCACTGGCACTGTCCCTAACTTAGGCCCTGACTCTACTCCTAACTCAGGAACTGACACTGTCACTAACTAAGGCCCTGACACTGTTCATAACTCACACCCTAACACTCCTCCTAAATCATGCCCTGGCAATGTCCCTAACTAAGGCCTTGACCCTATTCCTAACTCAGGCACTGATACAATACCTAAGGAAGGCCCTGACATTACTCCTAACTCAGGCCCTGAAAAGGTCCCTAACTAAGGCCGACAAAACTCCTAACTCAGGCACTGACACTGTCCCAAAATAAGGCCCTGAATCTATTCCTAACTGAGGCGCTGATACAATACCTAACGAAGGCACTGATGCTACTCCTAACTAAGGCCCTGACACTACTCCTAACTCAGGCAATGACACAGTCCATAACTAAGGCCCTGACACTATTCCCAACTCAGGCACTGACAGTGTACGTAACTAAAACCCTGACACTACACCTAACTCAGGCACTGACAGTGTCCCTAACAAGGGCCCTCACACTACTCGCAACTCAGTCACTGACAATTTCCCTAATTGAGGCAATGATACTACTCCCAACTCAGGAACTAAGGCTCTGGATCATTGTGATGACAAGCGCCATGGAGCACTGTGATGACAAGGGTCATGGAGAATTGTAATGACAAGTGCATGGAGCATTGTGATGACAAGGGCCATGGAGAATTGTGATGACAGGGGTCATGGAGAATTGTGATGACAAGGGCCATGGAGCATTGTGATGACAGAGTTCATGGGGCATTGTGATGAAAGTGGTCATGGAGCATTGTGGTGAAAATGGTCATGGAGCATTGTGATGAAAGTGGTCATGGAGGATTGTGATGAAAAGCGCTATGGAGCATTGTGATGACAGGGGTCATGGAGCATTGTGAGGACAAGTGCCATGGAGCATTGTGATGGTAGGCGTCATGGGGCATTGTGATGACAGGGATCTTGGAGCTTTGTGGTGAAAGGGGTCATGGAACATTGTGATTACAACGACCTGGAGCATTGTGATGACAATGGTCATGGAGCATTGTGATGACAATCACCATGGATCATTGTGATTAGTGGGGTAATGGAGCATTGTCATGAAAGGGGTCATGGATCATTGTGATTACAGGGAATCGAGGAGCATTGTTTTGACAAGCTCCAGGGATCATTGTGATGAAACGCGAAAAGGAGAATTGTGATGAAAGGAATCATGGATCATTGTGATGACAGGGATCATGGAGCATTGTTACGACAAGTGCGAAGGAGCACTGTGATGACAAGGGCCATGGATCATGGTGATGACAGGGGTCAGGGAGCATTGTAATGACAGGGTTCATGGAGAATTGTGATGACAATGGTCATGGAGAATTTTGATGAAAGGGGTCATGGAGCATTGTGCTGAAAATGGTCATGGATCTTTGTGATGACATGCACCAGGGAGCATTGTGATGACAAGGGCCATGGATCATTGTGATGACAGTGGTTATGGAGCATTGTGATGAAAGGTGTCATGGCTCATTGTGATGACAGGGGGCCTGGAGCATTGTGATGACAGGGTTCATGGGGCATTGTGATGAAAAGGGCCTTGGAGCATTGTGATGAAAGTGGTCATATGGCATTTTGAATGATAGGGGCCATGGAACATTGTGATGACAAGTGTCATGGAGCCTTGTAATGAGAGGGTGCATGGACCATTGTGATGTCAACGCCATGTAGCCTTTTAGACAAGAGTCAAGGAGTATTGTGATGATAAGTGCGTGGAACATTGCGAAGACAGGTGTCATGGAGCATTGTGATGACAAGCGCCATGGGGCATTGTGATGGCATGAGCCATGGAATATTGTGATGAAAAGGGTCATGGACCACTGTGCTGAATGTGGTCATGGAGCATTGTGATGCACAGCGCCATGGAGCATTGTGATGACAAGCGTCATGGAGCTTTGTGATGAAATGTCTCATGGAACATTGTGATGACAGGGGTCTTGGAGCACTGTGATTACATTGAACATGGAGCATTGTGATGACAAAGGCCATGGAGCATTATGATGAGAAGGGCATGGAGCATTTTGATTACATAAGTCATAGAGCAGTGCGATGAAAGGATTCATGGAGCATTGTGATGAAAGGGGTCATGGAGCATTGTGATGACAGGGGGCATGCAGCACTGTGATGAAAGGGGTTATGGAGCACTGTGATTACAGGGGTAATTGTGATGCATTGTGATGAAAGGGGACATGAGACAGGGGTAATGGAGCATTCTGATGAAAGTTTTCATGGCTCATTGTGATGAAAAGGGGCATGGAGCATTGTGAGGAAAAGGGTTATGGAGCACTGTGATTACAGGGGTAATTTAGAGCATTGTGATAAACGGGGACATGGAGCAATTTGATGAGAGGGCTCATGGGGCATTGTGAGGACAAGGGCCATGAAGCATTGTGATGACATGGGTCATTTTGCTTTGTGAATGACAGGGGACCTGGAGCATTGTGATGACAAGGGTAATGGAGCATTGTGATGACCGGGGTCATGGAGCATTGTGATGACAGGGGACATGGAGCATTGTGATCACAAGAGCATGGAACATTGTGAGACAAGGGTCATGGGTCAATGTGATGACATGGGGTATGGAGCATTGTGATGACAATGGTATGTAGCATTGCGATGACAAGGGTCATGAAGCATTGCGATGAGAGTGGTCATGGAGCTTTGGGATGCCAGGGGTCATGGAGCATTGTGATGACAGGGGTCATGGGGCATTGTGATGATAAGGGCGTGGAGCATTGTGATGAGAGTGGTCACGGAACATTGTGACGATAAGGGCATGGAGCCTAGTGAGGGACAGTCTAGCGTTCTTGGGACTAAATTCAGTGCCTGAGGTAGGCACAGCATAAGGCTTTAGTTAGCATAAGAGGTAGGATATTAGCTCGGGACAGGGTTAGGGTGAAGGCTAGGAATCGTGTCAGGAAATGACCTAAGGATAGTGTGAAGACCTTTGTTACTGAGAATATCAGGGCCTTATTCAGAACCAGTGTTAGGGCTTCAGGTAGGGACAGTATCAGGGCCTGACTTAGGGAGAGCGACAGGGTCTGAGTGAGGCCTAATGTCAGGCCCTCAGCTGGGGACTCTGTCAGGGAGTGACGTAGGAGCAGCATCAGTGCCTTTGTTGGATCAGCTTTAGGCTCTTAGTTAAAGATGACCAGAGCCCTAGTTAGTCACAGCGTCAAGGCCTCAGTTAGGGAAAGCTTCAGGGCCTGAGTTACGGACAGCCTCAGGTCTTCACTTAAAGACAGCGACAGGGCTTTCTTAGGGAGAGTGTCAAGACCTTGGTTAGAAATGGGTCAGGATATTATCTCAGGAGAGTGTCAGGATTTTAGTTATTGCTGGCAGCAGGGCCTATATTAGGGACAGATTCTGGGCCTTTGTTAGAGACAGTGTCATGGCCTTAGTTAGGAGTAGTCAGGGCCTTAGTTAGGGAGAGCATTAGGGTTTCAGTCAGCATAAGATGCAGGAGATTATCTCGGGACAGAGTCAGGTTCCAAGCCAGAGATAGTGAAAGGAAATGACCAAGGGATAACGAGAAGACCTTAGTCATTGAGAGCATCAGGGCCGTAGTTAGCAGCAGCGTGAGGGCCTTAAGCAGGACCAGTGCCAGGGCTTGATGTACGCACAGCGTCAGAGCCTAACTAAGGTACAGCAACAGGGCCTAAGTGAGGCCTATCTTTGGGGCCTGAGTAAGGGACAGTATCAGGGCATGACTTAGGAGCAGCATAAAGGCCTCTGTAGGATCAGCATTAGGGTCTTCGTTAAAGATATTATCAGGGCCTCTGTTAGGGACAGCCTCAAGGTCTCACTTAGGGACAGCGTCAGGGCTTACTTTCGGAAAGTTTCAGGACCTTGGTAAGACATGGGTCAGGATATTAGCTCAGGATAATGTCAGGTGTTCAGATATTGACGGCAGAAGGGCCTTAGTTACAGGCAGTGTCAGGCCTAAGTTCGGACTAGCATCAGAGCCTTTGTTAGGTACAGTGTCAGTGACGGAGTTAGGTGTAGTGTCAGGGCCTTAGTTAGGGACAGTGTCAGGACCTGCGTTAGGACGCGCCTCCAGGCCTCAGTTAGGGACAGGTTCACGGCCTCGGACCTAAATTCAGGGCCTCATTTAGGGACAGAATCACAGATTTAGCTAGCATAAGAGGATCTACAGCTGAAAGCAACTTGAACACCACCACAAGCAGATGCAGAAGTGAACCATGCACGCTCCTATGAAGGAATATTCCACAGCAGTTGAGTACATTTTGTTTAAAGTTAGTAACACTATAAAAATTATGTTTTTAAGAAAACCATATTCAGAAGATGAAAGAATCTCATTCTAAAGAATCTCTTTAGCTAATCTCGACATTAGCTAAAGAGAAGGTTAGGTTAAGATCTAGGGATACTGTCAGGAAATGACTTAGGGATAGTGTCAAGACCTTGGTTACTTAGAGCATCAGGGCCTAATTAAGGACCAGTGAGTGTCAGGGCTTCGGGTAGGGACAGCGTCAGAGCCTGACATAGGGAGAGCGACAGGGCCTGAGTGAGGCCTAGCGTCAGGGCCTTAGCTAGGGACAGTGTCAGGGCATGACTTAGGAGCAACATAAGAGCCACGGTAGGATCAGCCTCAGGGGCTATGTTAAAGATATTATCAGGGCCTCTGTTAGGGACAGCCTCAAGGCCTCACTTAGGGAGAGCATCAGGGCTTCCTTAGGGAGAGTTTCAGGACCTTGGTAAGAGATGAGTTAGGATATTAGCTCAGGATAATGTCAGGACTTTAGATATTGATGGTAGCAGGGCCTAAGTAAGGGACAGTGTCAAGGCGTTAGTTAGGAGTAGCGGGCCCCTGATAGGTCCAGTGTCAGGTCCTCAGTTAGCAATAGTGTTAGGGCCTTAGTTAGGGACAGTGTCAGGGCCAGATGTAGGACGAGCATCTAGGCCTTAGTTCGGGACAGTTTCACGGTCTTGGGACTAAATTCAGTGCCTGAGGCAGGCACAACCTAAGGGCTTCAGTTAGCATAAGAGGCAGGACATTAGCTAGTGACAGTGTCAGTTTAGCATGTAGGGATAGTGTCAGGAAATGACCTAAGGATAGTGTGAAGACCTTTGTTACTGAGACTCTCAGGGCCTTATTCAGAACCAGTGTTAGGGCTTCAGGTAGGGACAGCATCAGAGCCTGACTTAGGGAGAGCAATCGGGTCTGAGTGAGGCCTAGCGTCAGACCCTTAGCTGGGGACACTGTCAGGGCATGACTTAGGAGCAGCATCCCGGCCTCTGTTGGATCAGCCTTAGGGTCTTAGTTAAAGACATGATCAGTGTCTGAGTTAGTCACAGCATCAAGGCCTGAGTTAGTTAGGGAAAGCTGCAGGGCCTCACTTAGGGACAGCGTCAGTGTTTACTTTGGGAGAGTTTCAGGACCTTGGTAAGACATGGGTCAGGATATTAGCTCCGGATAATGTCAGGACTTTAGATATTGATGGCAGCAGCCCTTAGTTAGAGACAGTGTCAGGCCCTGAGTTACGACTAGCATCAGAGCCTTTGTTAGGTACACTTTACGGGACTGAGTTAGGAGTAGAGTCAGGGCCTTAGTTAGTGACAGTGTCAGGGCCTGACTTCGGGAGAGCGACAGGGCCTGAGTGAGGCCTAGCGTCAGGCCCTTTGCTGGGCACACTGTCAGGGCATGACTTTGGAGCAGCATCAGCGTCTTTGCTGGATCAGCATTAAGGTCTTGGTGAAATACATAATCAGGGCCTGAGTTAGTCACAGCTTCAAGGCTTCAGTTAAGGAAAGCTTCAGGGCCTGAGTTAGGGACAGCCTCAGGTCTTCACTTACGGACAGCGTCAGGGCTTACTTTGGGACAGTTTCAGGACCTTGGAAAGACATAGGTCAGGATATTAGCTCAGGATAATGTCAGGACTTTACATACTGATGGCAGCAGGGCCTTAGTTACAGACACTTTCAGGGCCTGAGTTAGGCCTAGCATCAGTGACTTTGTTAGATACAGTGTAAGGGACTGAGTTAGGAGTAGTGTCAGGGCCTTGCTTAGGGACAGTGTCAGGGTGTGAGTTAGGTGTACTGTCAGAGACCTAGTTAGGGACAGTGCTAGGGCCTGAGTTACGATTCGTGTCAAGGCCTTATTTAGGACCAATTTCAGGGCCTTAGTTTGGACTAGCATCAGAGCCATTGTTAGGAATCGTACGAGGGCCTGAGTTAGGCGTACTGTCAGGGCCTTAGCTAGGGACAGTGTTAGGGCGTGAGTTAGGATTAGTGTCAAGGCCTTATTTAAGACCAATATTAGGGCTTTAGTTTGGACTAGCAACAGAACCTTTGTTAGGTATCATTTCGGGGCCGAAGTTAGGTGTAGTGTCAGGGCCATTGTTAGGGACAGTATCAGGGCCTGACTTAGGAGAAGTTCAGGGCCTTAGCCAGGGAAAGGGTCAGGGCCTTAGTAAGGGATATTATCAGGACCTAAATTAGCAGTAGTGTCAAAACTCCTTAGTGAGGAAAGTTAGGAATAAGTCAGGACTCAGGCCCTGACACTACTCGTAACACAGGCCCTTATCTGATTCCTATCATAGGCCCTGACACTGGTCTTAACTAAGGCCCGGACACTGGCCCTAACTAAAGCTGTGACGCTACTCTTAACTCAGGCACTGACACTGTCCCTAACAAAGCCTCTGACACTACTCCTAACTCAGGCCCTGACACTGTCTCTAACTAAGGCCCTGATACTACTACGAACTCAGCACTGGCACTGTCCCTAACTTAGGCCCTGACTCTACTCCTAACTCAGGAACTGACACTGTCACTAACTAAGGCCCTGACACTGTTCATAACTCACACCCTAACACTCCTCCTAAATCATGCCCTGGCAATGTCCCTAACTAAGGCCTTGACACTATTCCTAACTCAGGCACTGATACAATACCTAAGGAAGGCCCTGACATTACTCCTAACTCAGGCCCTGAAAAGGTCCCTAACTAAGGCCGACAAAACTCCTAACTCAGGCACTGACACTGTCCCAAAATAAGGCCCTGAATCTATTCCTAACTGAGGCGCTGATACAATACCTAACGAAGGCACTGATGCTACTCCTAACTAAGGCCCTGACACTACTCCTAACTCAGGCAATGACACAGTCCATAAGTAAGGCCCTGACACTATTCTCAACTCAGGCACTGACAGTGTACGTACCTAAAACCCTGACACTACAGCTAACTCAGGCACTGACAGTGTCCCTAACAAGGGCCCTCACACTACTCCCAACTCAGTCACTGACATTTTCCCTAATTGAGGCAATGATACTACTCCCAACTCAGGAACTAAGGCTCTGGATCATTATGATGACAAGCGCCATGGAGCACTGTGATGACAAGGGTCATGGAGTATTGTGATGACAAGTGCATGGAGCATTGTGATGACAAGCGCCATGGAGAATTGTGATGACAGGGGTCATGGAGAATTGTGATGACAAGGGCCATGGAGCCCTGTGATGACAGAGTTCATGGGGCATTGTGATGAAAGTGGTCATGGAGCATTGTGATGAAAATGGTCAGGGAGCATTGTGATGAAAGTTGTGATGGAGGATTGTGATGAAAACCGCTATGGAGCATTGTGATGACAGTGGTCATGGAGCATTGTGATGACAAGTGCCATGGAGCATTGTGATGATAGGAGTCATGGGGCATTGTGATGACAGGGATCTTGGAGCTTTGTGTTGAAAGGGGTCATAGAACATTGTGATTACAACGTCCTGGAGCATTGTGATGACAAGGTTCATGGAGCATTGTGATGACAACCACCATGGATCATTGTGATTAGTGGGGTAATGAGCATTGTCATGAAAGGGGTCATGGATCATTGTGATTACAGGGAATCAAGGAGCATTGTTTTTTTTTGTTTTTTTTGTTTTTTTTTTAACATCTTTATTGAAGTATAATTGCCTTACAATGGTGTGTTAGCTTCTGCTTTATAACAAAGTGAATCAGTTATACATATACAATATGTTCCCATTTCTCTTCCCTCTTGCATCTCCCTCCCTCCCACCCTCCCCATCCCATCCCTCTAGGTGGTCACAAAGCACCCAGCTGATCTCCCTGTGCTATGCGGCTGCTTCCCACTAGTTATCTATTTTACATTTGGTAGTGTATATATGTGCATTGCACTCTCTTACCCTGTCACGTCTCACCCCACCCCCTCCCCATAGCCTCAAGTCCATTCTCTAGTAGGTCTGTGTCTTTATTCCCGTCTTGCCACTAGGTTCTTCATGGCCTTTTTTTTTTTTTCCCTTAGATTCCGTATATATGTGTTAGCATACTGTATTTGTTTTTCTCTTTCTGACTTACTTCACTCTGTATGACAGACTCTAACTCCATCCACCTCATTACAAATACCTCCATTTCATTTCTTTTTATGGCTGAGTAATATTCCATTGTATATATGGGCCACATCTTCTTTATCCATTCATCTGTCGATGGACATTTAGGTTGCTTCCATGTCCTGGCTATTGTAAATAGAGCTGCAATGAACATTTTGGTACATGACTCTTTTTGACCTATGGTTTTCTCAGGGTATATGCCCAGTAGTGGGATTGCTGGGTCGTATGGTAGTTCTATTTGTAGTTTTTTAAGGAACCTCCATACTGTTCTCCATAGTGGCTGTATCAATTTACATTCCCACCAACAGTGCAAGAGTGTTCCCTTTCCTCCACACCCTCTCCAGCATTTATTGTTTCTAGATTTTTTGATGATGGCCATTCTGACCGGTGTGAGATGATATCTCATTGTAGTTTTGATTTGCATTTCTCTAATGATTAATGATGTTGAGCATTCTTTCATGTGTCTGTAGGCCATCTGTATATCTTCTTTGGAGAAATGTCTATTTAGGTCTTCGGCCCATTTTTGGATTGGGTTGTTCGTTTTTTTGTTATTGAGCTGCATGAGCTGCTTGTAAATCTTGGAGATTAATCCTTTGTCAGTTGCTTCATTTGCAAATATTTTCTCCCATTCTGATGGTTGTCTTTTGGTCTTGTTTATGGTTTCCTTTGCTGTGCAAAAGCTTTTAAGTTTCATTAGGTCCCATTTGTTTATTTGTGTTCTTATTTCCATTTCTCTGGGAGCTGGGTCAAAAAGAATCTTGCTGTGATGTATGTCATAGAATGTTCTGCCTATGTTTTCCTCTAAGAGTTTGATAGTGTCTGCCCTTACACTTAGGTCTTTAATCCATTTTGAGTTTATTTTTGTGCATGGTGTCAGGGAGTGTTCTAATTTCATACTTTTACATGTACCTGTCCAATTTTCCCAGCACCACTTATTGAAGAGGCTGTCTTTTCTCCACTGTATATGCTTGCCTCCTTTATCAAAAATAAGGTGCCCATATGTGTGTGGGTTTATCTCTGGGCTTTCCATCCTGTTCCATTGATCTATGTTTCTGTTTTTGTGCCAGTACCAAACTGTCTTGATTACTGAAGCTTTGTAATATAGTCTGAAGTCAGGGAGCCTGATTCCCCCAGCTCCATTTTTCGTTCTCAAGATTGCTTTGGCTATTCGGGGTCTTTTGTGTTTCCATACAAATTGTGAAATTTTTTGTTCTAGTTCTGTGAAAAATGCCAGTGGTAGTTTGATAGGGATTGCATTGAATCTGTAGATTGCTTTGGGTAGTAGAGTCATTTTCACAATGTTGATTCTTCCAATCCAGGAACATGGTATATCTCTCCATCTATTTGTATCATCTTTAATTTCTTTCATCAGTGTCTTATACTTTTCTGCATACAGGTCTTTTGTCTCCTTAGGTAGGTTTATTCCTAGATATTTTATTCTTTTTGTTGCAATGGTAAATGGGAGTGTTTTCTTAATTTCACTTTCATATTTTTCGTCATTAGTGGTGTATAGAAATGCAAGAGATTTCTGTGCATTAATTTTGTATCCTGCTACTTTACCAAATTCATTGATTAGCTCGAGGAGTTTTCTGGTAGCATCTTTAGGATTCTCTATGTATAGTGTCATGTCATCTGCAAATAGTGACAGCTTTACTTCTTCTTTTCCGATTTGGATTCCTTTTATTTCTTTGTCTTCTCTGATTGCTGTGGCTAACACTTCCAAAACTATGTTGAATAATAGTGGTGAGAGTGGGCAACCTTATCTTGCTCCTGATCTTAGTGGAAATGGTTTCAGTTTTTCACCATTGAGGACAATGTTGGCTGTGGGTTTGTCATATATGGCCTTTATTATGTTGAGGAAAGTTCCCTCTATGCCTACTTTCTGCAGGGCTTTTATCATAAATGGGTGTTGAATTTTGTCAAAAGCTTTCTCTGCATCTATTGAGATGATCATATGGTTTTTCTCCTTCAATTTGTTAATATGATGTATCACATTGATTGATTTGCGTATATTGAAGAATCCTTGCATTCCTGGGATAAACCCCACTTGATCATGGTGTATGATCCTTTTAATGTGCTGTTGGATTCTGTTTGCTAGTATTTTATTGAGGATTTTTGCATCTATGTTCATCAGTGATATTGGCCTGTAGTTTTCTTTCTTTGTGACATCTTTGTCTGGTTTTGGTATCAGGGTGATGGTGGCCTCGTAGAATGAGTTTGGGAGTGTTCCTCCCTCTGCAATATTTTGGAAGAGTTTGAGAAGGATAGGTGTTAGCTCTTCTCTAAATGTTTGATAGAATTCACCTGTGAAGCCATCTGGTCCTGGGCTTTTGTTTGTTGGAAGGTTTTTAATCACAGTTTCAATTTCAGTGCTTGTGATTGGTCTGTTCATATTTTCTATTTCTTCCTGGTTCAGTCTCGGCAGTTTGTGCATTTCTAAGAATCTGTCCAATTCTTCCAGGTTGTCCATTTTATTGGCATAGAGTTGCTTGTAGTAATCTGTCATGATCTTTTGTATTTCTGCAGTGTCAGTGGTTACTTCTCCTTTTTCATTTCTAATTCTATTGATCTGAGTCTTCTCCCTTTTTCTCTCGATGAGTCTGGCTAATGGTTTATCAATTTTGTTTATCTTCTCAAAGAACCAGCTTTTAGTTTCATTGATTTTTGCTATTGTTTCCTTCATTTCTTTTTCATTTATTTCTGACCTGATCTTTATAATTTCTTTCCTTCTGCTGGCTTTGGGGTTTTTTTGTTCTTCTTTCTCTAATTGCTTTAGGTGCAAGGTTAGGTTGTTTATTCGAGATGTTTCCTGTTTCTTGAGGTAGGCTTGTATTGCTATAAACTTCCCTCTTAGCACTGCTTTTGCTGCGTCCCATAGGTTTTGGGTCGTCGTATCTCCATTGTCATTTGTTTCCAGGTATTTTTTGATTTCCCCTTTGATTTCTTCAGTGATCACTTCGTTATTAAGTAATGTATTGTGTAGCCTCCATGTGTTTGTATTTTTTACAGATCTTTTCCTGTAATTGATATCTAGTCTCATAGCGTTGTGGTCGGAAAAGATACTTGATACGATTTCAATTTTCTTAAATTTACCAAGGCTTGATTTGTGACCCAAGATATGATCTATCCTGGAGAATGTTCCATGAGCAGTTGAGAAAAATGTGTATTCTGTTGTTTTTGGGTGGAATGTCCTATAAATATCAATTAAGTCCATCTTGTTTAATGTATCATTTAAAGCTTGTGTTTCCTTATTTATTTTCATTTTGGATGATCTGTCCCTTGGTGAGAGTGGGGTGTTAAAGTCCCCTACTACGATCGTGTTGCTGTCGATTTCCCCTTTTATGGCTGTTAGTATTTGCCTTATGTATTGAGGTGCTCCTATGTTGGGTGCATAAATATTTACAATTGTTATACCTTCCTCTTGGATCGATCCCTTGATCATTATATAGTGTTCCTCTTTGTCTTTTGTAATAGTCTTTATTTTAAAGTCTATTTTGTCTGATATGAGAATTGCTACTCCAGCTTTCTTTTGATTTCCATTTGCATGGAATATCTTTTTCCATCCCCTCACTTTCAGTCTATATGTGTCTCTAGGTCTGAAGTGGGTCTCTTGTAGACAGCATATATATGGGTCTTGTTTTTGTATCCATTCAGCCAGCCTGTGTCTTTTGGTGGGAGCATTTAATCCATTTACATTCAAGGTAATTATCGATATGTATGTTCCTATTCCCATTTTCTTAAATGTTTTGGGTATGTTATTGTAGGTCTTTTCCTTCTCTTGTGTTTCTTGCCTAGAGAAGTTCCTTTAGCATTTGTTGTAAAGCTGGTTTGGTGGTGCTGAACTCTCTCAGCTTTTGCTTGTCTGTAAAGGTTTTAATTTCTCCATCGAATCTGAATGAGATCCTTGCTGGGTAGTGTAATCTTGGTTGTAGGTTTTTCTCCTTCATCACTTTAAGTATATCCTGCCACTCCCTTCTGGCTTGCAGAGTTTCTGCTGAAAGATCAGATGTTAACCTTATGGGGATTCCCTTGTGTGTTATTTGTTTTTTTTTCCCTTGCTGCCTTTAATATGTTTTCCTTATATTTAATTTTTGACGGTTTGATTAATATGTGTCTTGGTGTGTTTCTCCTTGGGTTTATCCTGTATGGGACTCTCTGTGCTTCCAGGACTTGATTAACTATTTCCTTTCCCATATTAGGGAAGTTTTCAACTATAATCTCTTCAAATATCTTCTCAGTCCCTTTCTTTTTCTCTTCTTCTTCTGGGATCCCTATAATTCGAATGTTGGTGCATTTAATGTTGTCCCAGAGGTCTCTGAGACTGTCCTCAGTTCTTTTCATTCTTTTTTCTTTATCCTGCTCTGCAGTAGTTATTTCCACCATTTTATCTTCCAGGTCACTTATCCTTTCTTCTGCCTCAGTTATTCTGCCATTGATCCCATCTAGAGTATTTTTAATTTCATTTATTGTGGTTTTCATCATTGCTTGGTTCCTCTTTAGTTCTTCTATGTCCTTGTTAAATGTTTCTTGCATTTTGTCTATTCTATTTCCAAGATTTTGGATCATCCTTACTATCATTATTCTGAATTCTTTTTCAGGTAGACTACCTATTTCCTCTTCATTTGTTAAGTCTGGTATGTTCTGACCCTGCTCCTTCATCTGCTGTGTGTTTTTCTGTCGTCTCATTTTGCTTATCTTACTGTGTTTGGGGTCTCCTTTTCGCTGGCTGCAGGTTCGTAGTTCCTGTTGTTTTTGGTATCTGTCCCCAGTGGCTAAGGTTGGTTCAGTGGGTTGTGTAGGCTTCCTGGTGGAGGGAACTAGTGCCTGAGCTCTAGTGGATGAGGTTGGATCTTGTCTTTCTGGTGGGCACGTCCACGTCTGGTGGTGTATTTTGGGGTGTCTGTGGCCTTATTATGATTTTAGGCAGCCTCTCTGCTAATGGATGGGGCTGTGTTCCTGTCTTGCTAGTTGTTTGGCGTAGGGTGTCCAGCACTGTAGCTTGCTGGTCGTTGAGTGAAGCTGGGTCTTGATGTTGAGATGGAGATCTCTGAGAGATTTTTGCCGTTTGGTATTACGTGGAGCTGGGAGGTCTCTTGTGGACCAGTGTCCTGAAGTTGGCTCTCCCACCTCAGAGGCACGGCCCTGATGCCTGGCTGGAGCACCAAGAGCTTTTCGTCCACACGGCTCAGAGTAAAAGGGAGAAAAAATAGAAAGAAAGAAAGAAAGAAAGAGGCTATAATATAGTGAAGTAAAATAAAGCTATTGTAAAGCAAAGCTATACAGACAAAATCGCACCCAGAAGCATATACATATACACTCACAAATAAAAGGAAAAGGGGAAAAATTAATATATCCTGCTCCCAAAGTCCACCTCCTGAATTTGGGATGATTCGTTGTCTATTCATATATTCAACAGATGCAGGCACATCAAGTTGTTTGTGGAGGTTTAATCCGCTGCTTCTAAGGCTGCTGGGAGAGATTTCCCCTTATCTTCCCTGTTCGCACAGCTCCTGGAGTTCAGCTTTGGATTTGGTCCCGCCTCTGCGTGTAGGTCGCCAGAGGGCGTCTATTCCCCGCCCAGACAGGACGGGGTTAAAGGAGCAGCTGCTTCGGGGGCTCTGGCTCACTCAGGCCGCGGGGAGGGAGGTGTACAGAGGAGGCGGGGTGAGCCTGCGGCGGCCGAGGCCGGCGTGACGTTGCACCAGCCTGAGGCGGGCAGTGCGTTCTCCCGGGGAACTTGTCCCCGGATCACGGGACCCTGGCAGTGGCGGGCTGCACAGGCTCCTGGGAGGGGCGATGTGGAGAGTGACCTGTGCTCACACACAGGCTTTTTGGAGGTGGCAGCAGCAGCCCCAGCATCTCACGCCCGTCTCTGGGGTCCGTGCTAATCGCCGCGGCTCGCGCCTTTCTCTGGAGTTCGTTTAGGCGGCACTCTGAATCCCCTCTCCTTGCGCTCAGCGAAACAAAGAGGCAAGAAAAAGTCTCTTGCCTCTTCGGCAGCTGCAGACCTTTTCCCGGTCTCCCTCCCAGCCAGCTGTGGTGCGCTAACCTCTTCAGGCTCTATTCACGCCACCAGCCCCAGTCCTCTCCCTGCGATCCGACCGAAGCCCGAGCCTCAGCTCCCAGCCCCGCCCGCCCCGGCGGGTGAGCAGACAAGCCTTTCGGCTGGAGAGTGCTGGTCGGCACCGCTCCTCCGTGCGGGAACCTCTCCGCTTTGCCCTCCGCACCCCTGTGGCTGCGCTCTCCTCCGTGGCTCTGAAGCTTCCCCCCTCTGCCACCCGCAGTCTCTGCCCGCGAAGGGGCTTCCTAGTGCGTGGAAATCTTTCCTCCTTCACGGCTCCATTCCCACTGGTGCAGGTGCCGTCCCTATTCTTTTGTCTCTGTTATTTCTTTTTTCTTTTGCCCTACCCAGGTACGGGGGGAGTTTCTTGCCTTTTTGGAGGTCGGATGTTTTTTGCCTGCGTTCAGTGGGTGTTATGTAGGAGCAGTTCCACGTATAGATGTATTTCTACTGTATCTGTGGGAAGGAAGGTGATCTCCGCGTCTTACTCTTCCCTAGAATTAATTTTAATAAATGTTGATTAATTGCAGTTTGACTTGTGTTTTGAAGAACAAAGGCGTCCCACAGTATTTGGCCGCTTTTCCTCAGTCACTGTCAGGAGCATTGTTTTGACAAGCTCCAGGGATCATTGTGATGAAAGGGGAAAAGGAGAATTGTGATGAAAGGAATCATGGATCATTGTGATGACAGGGATCATGGAGCATTGTGATGACAATGGTCATGGAGAATTTTGATGAAAGGGGTCATGGAGCATTGTGCTGAAAGTGGTCATGGATCTTTGTGATGACATGCACCAGGGAGCATTGTGATGACAAGGACCATGGATCATTGTGATGACAGTGGTTATGGAGCATTGTGATGAAAGGTGTCATGGCTCATTGTGATGACAGGGAGCCTGGAGCATTGTGATGACAGGGTTCATGGGGCATTCTGATGACAAGGGCCTTGGAGCATTGTGATGAAAGTGGTCATATGGCATTTTGAATGATAGGGGCCATGGAACATTGTGATGACAAGTGTCATGGAGCCTTGTAATGACAGGGTGGTTGGAACATTGTGATGTCACCGCCATGTAGCGTTTTAGACAAGGGTCAAGGAGTATTGTGATGATAAGTGCGTGGAACATTGCGAAGACAGGTGTCATGGAGCATTGCGATGATAAGGGCATGGAGCCTTGTGATGACAGGGGGCATGGAACATTGTAATGAAAGGGGGCATGGAGCATTGTGATGACAGGGGGCATGAAGCCCTGTGATGAAAAGGGCATGGAGCATTGTGAGACAAGTCTCATGGAGCATTGTGTTGAGAGTGGGCTTGGAGCATTGTGGTGACAGGGGGCATGAAACTTTGTGATGACAATGGCATGGAGCATTGTGAGAAAAGTGTTAAGGAGAGTTGTGATGAAAGGGGTCATGGAAGACTCTGATTACAGGGGACATGGAGCATTGTAATGAGAAAGACAAGTAGCATTGTGATGACATGGCTCAGGGAGCATTGTGGGGAAATGGGTCATGGGGCATTGTGATGACAGGGGTTATGGAGCATTGTGATGAAAGCGGCCATGGAACATTGTGATGAAAGGGGTCAAGGATCATTGTGATTACAGGGATCATGGAGCATTGTGATGACAAGCGCCCAGGATCACTGTGAGGAAAGGGGTAATGGAGAATTGTTATCAAAGGGGTCATGGATCATTGTGATTACAGTGGTCATGGAGCCTTGTGATGACAAGCGCCATGGAGCTTTGTGATGACAAGAGCCATGGAGCATTGTAAGGAAAGGGGTCATGGACCATTGTGATGAACGTGGTTTTGGAGCATTGTTATGACAATGTTCATGGCGCATTTTGATGAAAGGGGTTATGGAGCATTGTGATGGAAGGGGTCATGGGGCATTGTGATGAGAAGGGCCATGGAGCATTGTGATGAAAGCGTTCATGGGTCACTGTGATGATAAGTGCATGGAGGCTTGTGATGAAAATGGTCATGGAGCATTGTGATGAAAAGGGATCATGGAGCATTGTGATGAACAGGGCAATTGGAGCATTGTGATGAAAGTGGTCATGGAGCATTGTGATGAAAGACGTTTGGGTGCATTGTGATGAAAGGGGCCATGGGGCATTGTGATGACAAGCGTCATGGAGCATTGTGATGACAAGCGCCATGGGGCATTGTGATGGCAGGACCCATGGAATATTGTGATGAAAAGGGTCATGGACCACTGTTCTGAATGTGGTAATGGAACATTGTGATGCAAAGCGCCATGGAGCTTTGTGATGAAATGTCTCATGGAACATTGTGATGACAGGGGTCGTGGAGCACTGTGATTACATTGAAAATGGAGCATTGTGACGACAATGGTCATGGCGCATTTTGATGAAAGGGGTCACGGAGCATTGTGATGGAAGGGGTCATGGAGCATTGTGATGACAGGGGTCATGGGGCATTGTGATGATAAGGGCATGGAGCCTAGTGAGGTACAGTCTAGCGGTCTTTGGACTAAATTCAGTGCCTGAGGTAGGCACAGCATAAGGTCTTTAGTTAGCATAAGACGTAGGATAGTAACTCGGGACAGGGTTAGGGTGAAGGCTAGGAATCGTGTCAGGATATGACCTAAGGATAGTGTGAAGACCTTTGTTACTGAGACTCTCAGGGCCTTATTCAGAACCAGTGTTAGGGCTTCAGGTAGGGACAGCATCAGAGCCTGACTTAGGGAGAGCGATAGGGTCTGAGTGAGGCCTAGCGTCAGACCCTTAGCTGGGGACACTGTCAGGGCATGACTTAGGAGCAGCATCTCGGCCTCTGTTGGATCAGCCTTAGGGTCTTTGTTAAAGACATGATCAGTGTCTGAGTTAGTCACAGCATCAAGGCCTGAGTTAGTTAGGGAAAGCTGCAGGGCCTCACTTAGGGACAGCGTCAGGGCTTACTTTGGGACAGTTTCAGGACCTTGGTAAGACATGGGTCAGGATATTAGCTCCGGATAATGTCAGGACTTTAGATATTGATGGCAGCAGCCCTTCGTTAGAGACAGTGTCAGGCCCTGAGTTACGACTAGCATCAGAGCCTTTGTTAGGCACACTTTACGGGACTGAGTTAGGAGTAGAGTCAGGGCCTTACTTAGTGACAGTGTCAGGGCCTGACTTCGGGAGAGCGACAGGGCCTGAGTGAGGCCTAGCATCAGGCCCTTTGCTGGGCACACTGTCAGGGCATGAGTTTGGAGCAGCATCAGCGTCTTTGCTGGATCAGCATTAAGGTCTTCGTGAAATACATGATCAGGGCCTGAGTTAGTCACAGCTTCAAGGCTTCAGTTAAGGAAAGCTTCAGGGCCTGAGTTAGGGACAGCCTCAGGTCTTCACTTACGGACAGCGTCAGGGCTTACTTTGGGACAGTTTCAGGACCTTGGAAAGACATAGGTCAGGATATTAGCTCAGGATAATGTCAGGACTTTACATACTGATGGCAGCAGGGCCTTAGTTACAGACCGTTTCAGGGCCTGAGTTAGGCCTAGCATCAGTGACTTTGTTAGGTACAGTGTAAGGGACTGAGTTAGGAGTAGTGTCAGGGCCTTGCTTAGGGACAGTGTCAGGGTCTGAGTTAGGTGTACTGTCAGAGACCTAGTTAGGGACAGTGCTAGGGCCTGAGTTACGATTCGTGTCAAGGCCTTATTTAGGACCTATTTCAGGGCCTTAGTTTGGACTAGCATCAGAGCCATTGTTAGGAATCAAAAGAGGGCCTGAGTTAGGCGTACTGTCAGGGCCTTAGCTAGGGACAGTGTTAGGGCCTGAGTTAGGATTAGTGTCAAGGCCTTATTTAAGACCAATTTTACGGCTTTAGTTTGGACTAGCAACAGAGCCTTTGTTAGGTATCATTTCGGGGCCGAAGTTAGGTGTAGTGTCAGGGCCATTGTTAGGGACATTATCAGGGCCTGACTTAGGAGAAGTTCAGGGCCTTAGCCAGGGAAAGGGTCAGGGCCTTACTAAGGGATATTATCAGGACCTGAATTAGCAGTAGTGTCAAAAATCCTTAGTGAGGAAAGTTAGGAATAAGTCAGGACTCAGGCCCTGACACGGTCCTTACCTAAGGCCCTGACACTACTCGTAACACAGGCCCTGATCTGATTCCTATCATAGGCCCTGACACTGGTCTTAACTAAAGCCCGGACACTGGCCCTAACTAAAGCTGTGACGCTACTCTTAACTCAGGCACTGACACTGTCCCTAACAAAGCCTCTGACACTACTCCTAACTCAGGCCCTGACACTGTCTCTAACTAAGGCCCTGATACAACTACGAACTCAGCACTGGCACTGTCCCTGACTTAGGCCCTGACTCTACTCCTAACTCAGGAACTGACACTGTCACTAACTAAGGCCCTGACACTGTTCATAACTCACACCCTAACACTCCTCCTAAATCATGCCCTGGCAATGTCCCTAACTAAGGCCTTGACACTATTCCTAACTCAGGCACTGATACAATACCTAAGGAAGGCCCTGACATTACTCCTAACTCAGGCCCTGAAAAGGTCCCTAACTAAGGCCGACAAAACTCCTAACTCAGGCACTGACACTGTCCCAAAATAAGGCCCTGAATCTATTCCTAACTGAGGCGCTGATACAATACCTAACGAAGGCACTGATGCTACTCCTAACTAAGGCCCTGACACTACTCCTAACTCAGGCAATGACACAGTCCATAACTAAGGCCCTGACACTATTCCCAACTCAGGCACTGACAGTGTACGTAACTAAAACCCTGACACTACACCTAACTCAGCCACTGACAGTGTCCCTAAGAAGGGCCCTCACACTACTCCCAACTCAGTCACTGATATTTTCCCTATTCGAGGCAATGATACTACTCCCAACTCAGGAACTAAGGCTCTGGATCATTGTGATGACAAGCGCCATGGAGCACTGTGATGACAAGGGTCATGGAGAATTGTGATGACAAGTGCATGGAGCATTGTGATGACAAGGGCCATGGAGAATTGTGATGACAGGGGTCATGGAGAATTGTGATGACAAGGGCCATGGAGCATTGTGATGACAGAGTTCATGGGGCATTGTGAGGAAAGTGGTCATGGAGCATTGTGATGAAAATGGTCATGGAGAATTTTGATGAAAGGGGTCATGGAGCATTGTGCTGAAAGTGGTCATGGATCTTTGTGATGACATGCACCAGGGAGCATTGTGATGACAAGGGTCATGGATCATTGTGATGACAGTGGTTATGGAGCATTGTAATGAAAGGTGTCATGGCTCATTGTGATGACAGGGGGCCTGGAGCATTGTGATGACAGGGTTCATGGGGCATTATGATGACAAGGGCCTTGGAGAATTGTGATGAAAGTGGTCATATGGCATTTTGAATGATAGGGGCCTTGGAACATTGTGATGACAAGTGTCATGGAGCCTTTTAATGACAGGGTGCATGAAACATTGTGATGTCACCGCCATGTAGCATTTTAGACAAGGGTCAAGGAGTATTGTGATGATAAGTGCGTGGAACATTGCGAAGACAGGTTTCATGGAGCATTGTGATGATAAGGGCATGGAGCCTTGTGATGACAGGGGGCATGGAACATTGTAATGACAGGGGGCATGGAGCATTGTGATGGAAGGGGTCATGGAGCATTGTGATGACAGGGGTCACGGAACATTGTGACGATAAGGGCATGGAGCCTAGTGAGGGACAGTCTAGCGGTCTTGGGACTAAATTCAGTGCCTGAGGTAGGCACAGCATAAGGTCTTTAGTTAGCATAAGACGTAGGATATTAACTCGGGACAGGGTTAGGATAAAGGCTAGGAATCGTGTCAGGAAATGACCTAAGGATAGTGTGAAGACCTTTGTTACTGAGAATATCAGGGCCTTATTCAGAACCAGTGTTAGGGCTTCAGGTAGGGACAGTATCAGGGCCTGACTTAGGGAGAGCGACAGGCTCTGAGTGAGCCCTAATGTCAGGCCCTCAGCTGGGGACACTGTCAGGGAGTGACTTAGGAGCAGCATCAGTGCCTTTGTTGGATCAGCTTTAGGCTCTTAGTTAAAGATGACCAGAGCCCTAGTTAGTCACAGCGTCAAGGCCTCAGTTAGGGAAAGCTTCAGGGCCTGAGTTACGGACAGCCTCAGGTCTTCACTTAAAGACACCGACAGGGCTTTCTTCGGGAGAGTGTCAAGACCTTGGTTAGAAATGGGTCAGGATATTATCTCAGGACAGTGTCAGGATTTTAGTTATTGCTGGCAGCAGGGCCTATATTAGGGACAGATTCTGGGCCTTTGTTAGAGACAGTGTCATGGCCTTAGTTAACAGTAGTCAGGGCCTTAGTTAGGGAGAGCATTAGGGTTTCAGTCAGCATAAGATGCAGGAGATTATCTCGGGACAGAGTCAGGTTCCAGGCCAGAGAGAGTGAAAGGAAATGACCAAGGGATAACGAGAAGACCTTAGTCATTGAGAGCATCAGGGACTTAGTTAGCAGCAGCGTGAGGGCCTTAATCAGGTCCAGTGCCAGGGCTTGATGTACGGATAGTGTCAGAGCCTAACTAAGGTACAGCAACAGGGCCAAAGTGAGGCCTATCTTTGGGGCCTGAGTAAGGGACAGTATCAGGGCATGACTTACGAGCAGCAGAATGGCCTCTGTAGGATCAGCATTAGGGTCTTCGTTAAAGATATTATCAGGGCCTCTGTTAGGGACAGCCTCAAGGCCTCACTTAGGGACAGCGTCAGGGCTTACTTTGGAAAAGTTTCAGGACCTTGGTAAGACATGGGTCAGGATATTAGCTCAGGATAATGTCTGGTGTTCAGATATTGACGGCAGAAGGGCCTTAGTTAGAGGCAGTGTCAGGCCTAAGTTCGGACTAGCATCAGAGCCTTTGTTAGGTACAGTGTCAGTGACGGAGTTAGGTGTAGTGTCAGGGCCTTAGTTAGGGACAGTGTCAGGACCTGCGTTAGGACGCGCCTCCAGGCCTCAGTTAGGGACAGGTTCACGGCCTCGGACCTAAATTCAGGGCCTCATTTAGGGACAGAATCACAGATTTAGCTAGCATAAGAGGATCTACAGCTGAAAGCAACTTGAACACCACCACAAGCAGATGCAGAAGTGAACCATGCACGCTCCTATGAAGGAATATTCCACAGCAGTTGAGTACATTTTGTTTAAAGTTAGTAACACTATAAAAATTATGTTTTTAAGAAAACCATATTCAGAAGATGAAAGAATCTCGTTCTAAAGAATCTCTTTAGCTAATCTCGACATTAGCTAAAGAGAAGCTTAGGTTAAGATCTAGGGATAGTGTCAGGAAATGACTTAGGGATAGTGTCAAGACCTTGGTTACTTAGAGCATCAGGGCCTAATTAAGGACCAGTGAGTGTCAGGGCTTCGGGTAGGGACAGCGTCAGAGCCTGACTTAGGGAGAGCGACAGGGCCTGAGTGAGGCCTAGCGTCAGGGCCTTAGCTAGGGACAGTGTCAGCGCATGACTTAGGAGCAACATAAGAGCCACGGTAGGATCAGCCTCAGGGGCTATGTTAAAGATATTATCAGGGCCTCTGTTAGGGACAGCCTCAAGGCCTCACTTAGGGAGAGCACCAGGGCTTCCTTAGGGAGAGTTTCAGGACCTTGGTAAGAGATGAGTTAGGATATTAGCTCAGGACAACGTCAGGATTTTAGATATTGATGGTAGCAGGGCCTAAGTAAGGGACAGTGTCAAGGCGTTAGTTAGGAGTAGCGGGCCCCTGATAGGTCCAGTGTCAGGTCCTCAGTTAGCAATAGTGTTAGGGCCTTAGTTAGGGACAGTGTCAGGGCCAGATGTAGGACGAGCATCTAGGCCTTAGTTCGGGACAGTTTCACGGTCTTGGGACTAAATTCAGTGCCTGAGGCAGGCACAACCTAAGGGCTTCAGTTAGCATACGAGGCAGGACATTAGCTAGTGACAGTGTCGGTTTAGCATGTAGGGATAGTGTCAGGAGATGACCTAAGGATAGTGTGAAGACCTTTGTTACTGAGACTCTCAGGGCCTTATTCAGAACCA
Source organism: Balaenoptera physalus (assembly GCF_965194825.1). Lineage (NCBI taxonomy): Eukaryota > Metazoa > Chordata > Mammalia > Artiodactyla > Balaenopteridae > Balaenoptera > Balaenoptera physalus. The sequence goes on along the minus strand of NW_028126091.1, from coordinate 154,850 downwards.
GTGTTAGGGCTTCAGGTAGGGACAGCATCAGAGCCTGACTTAGGGAGAGCAATAGGGTCTGAGTGAGGCCTAGCGTCAGACCCTTAGCTGGGGACACTGTCAGGGCATGACTTAGGAGCAGCATCCCGGCCTCTGTTGGATCAGCCTTAGGGTCTTAGTTAAAGACATGATCAGTGTCTGAGTTAGTCACAGCATCAAGGCCTGAGTTAGTTAGGGAAAGCTGCAGGGCCTCACTTAATGACAGCGTCAGGGCTTACTTTGGGACAGTTTCAGGACCTTGGTAAGACATGGGTCAGGATATTAGCTCCGGATAATGTCAGGACTTTAGATATTGATGGCAGCAGCCCTTAGTTAGAGACAGTGTCAGGCCCTGAGTTACGACTAGCATCAGAGCCTTTGTTAGGTACACTTTACGGGACTGAGGTAGGAGTAGAGTCAGGGCCTTAGTTAGTGACAGTGTCAGGGCCTGACTTCGGGAGAGCGACAGGGCCTGAGTGAGGCCTAGCCTCAGGACCTTTGCTGGGCACACTGTCAGGGCATGACTTTGGAGCAGCATCAGCGTCTTTGCTGGATCAGCATTAAGGTCTTGGTGAAATACATAATCAGGCCCTGAGTTAGTCACAGCTTCAAGGCTTCAGTTAAGGAAAGCTTCAGGGCCTGAGTTAGGGACAGCCTCAGGTCTTCACTTACGGACAGCGTCAGGGCTTACTTTGGGACAGTTTCAGGACCTTGGAAAGACATAGGTCAGGATATTAGCTCAGGATAATGTCAGGACTTTACATACTGATGGCAGCAGGGCCTTAGTTACAGACACTTTGAGGGCCTGATTTAGGCCTAGCATCAGTGACTTTGTTAGATACAGTGTAAGGGACTGAGTTAGGAGTAGTGTCAGGGCCTTGCTTAGGGACAGTGTCAGGGTCTGAGTTAGGTGTACTGTCAGAGACCTAGTTAGGGACAGTGCTAGGGCCTGAGTTAGGATTCATGTCAAGGCCTTATTTAGGACCAATTTCAGGGCCTTAGTTTGGACTAGCATCAGAGCCATTGTTAGGAATCGTATGAGGGCCTGAGTTAGGCGTACTGTCAGGGCCTTAGCTAGGGACAGTGTTAGGGCCTGAGTTAGGATTAGTGTCAAGGCCTTATTTAAGACCAATTTTAGGGCTTTAGTTTGGACTAGCAACAGAGCCTTTGTTAGGTATCATTTCGGGGCCGAAGTTAGGTGTAGTGTCAGGGCCATTGTTAGGGACAGTATCAGGGCCTGACTTAGGAGAAGTTCAGGGCCTTAGCCAAGGAAAGTGTCAGGGCCTTAGTAAGGGATATTATCAGGACCTAAATTAGCAGTAGTGTCAAAAATCCTTAGTGAGGAAAGTTAGGAATAAGTCAGGACTCAGGCTCTGACACTGTCCTTAACTAAGGCCTTGACACAACTCGTAACACAGGCCCTGATCTGATTCCTATCAGAGGCCCTGACACTGGTCTTAACTAAGGTCCGGACACTGGCCCTAACTAAAGCTGTGACGCTACTCTTAACTCAGGCACTGACACTGTCCCTAACAAAGCCTCTGACACTACTCCTAACTCAGGCCCTGACACTGTCTCTAACTAAGGCCCTGATACTACTACGAGCTCAGCACTGGCACTGTCCCTAACTTAGGCCCTGACTCTACTCCTAACTCAGGAACTGACACTGTCACTAACTAAGGCCCTGACACTGTTCATAACTCACACCCTAACACTCCTCCTAAATCATGCCCTGGCAATGTCCCTAACTAAGGCCTTGACCCTATTCCTAACTCAGGCACTGATACAATACCTAAGGAAGGCCCTGACATTACTCCTAACTCAGGCCCTGAAAAGGTCCCTAACTAAGGCCGACAAAACTCCTAACTCAGGCACTGACACTGTCCCAAAATAAGGCCCTGAATCTATTCCTAACTGAGGCGCTGATACAATACCTAACGAAGGCACTGATGCTACTCCTAACTAAGGCCCTGACACTACTCCTAACTCAGGCAATGACACAGTCCATAACTAAGGCCCTGACACTATTCCCAACTCAGGCACTGACAGTGTACGTAACTAAAACCCTGACACTACACCTAACTCAGGCACTGACAGTGTCCCTAACAAGGGCCCTCACACTACTCGCAACTCAGTCACTGACAATTTCCCTAATTGAGGCAATGATACTACTCCCAACTCAGGAACTAAGGCTCTGGATCATTGTGATGACAAGCGCCATGGAGCACTGTGATGACAAGGGTCATGGAGAATTGTAATGACAAGTGCATGGAGCATTGTGATGACAAGGGCCATGGAGAATTGTGATGACAGGGGTCATGGAGAATTGTGATGACAAGGGCCATGGAGCATTGTGATGACAGAGTTCATGGGGCATTGTGATGAAAGTGGTCATGGAGCATTGTGGTGAAAATGGTCATGGAGCATTGTGATGAAAGTGGTCATGGAGGATTGTGATGAAAAGCGCTATGGAGCATTGTGATGACAGGGGTCATGGAGCATTGTGAGGACAAGTGCCATGGAGCATTGTGATGGTAGGCGTCATGGGGCATTGTGATGACAGGGATCTTGGAGCTTTGTGGTGAAAGGGGTCATGGAACATTGTGATTACAACGACCTGGAGCATTGTGATGACAATGGTCATGGAGCATTGTGATGACAATCACCATGGATCATTGTGATTAGTGGGGTAATGGAGCATTGTCATGAAAGGGGTCATGGATCATTGTGATTACAGGGAATCGAGGAGCATTGTTTTGACAAGCTCCAGGGATCATTGTGATGAAACGCGAAAAGGAGAATTGTGATGAAAGGAATCATGGATCATTGTGATGACAGGGATCATGGAGCATTGTTACGACAAGTGCGAAGGAGCACTGTGATGACAAGGGCCATGGATCATGGTGATGACAGGGGTCAGGGAGCATTGTAATGACAGGGTTCATGGAGAATTGTGATGACAATGGTCATGGAGAATTTTGATGAAAGGGGTCATGGAGCATTGTGCTGAAAATGGTCATGGATCTTTGTGATGACATGCACCAGGGAGCATTGTGATGACAAGGGCCATGGATCATTGTGATGACAGTGGTTATGGAGCATTGTGATGAAAGGTGTCATGGCTCATTGTGATGACAGGGGGCCTGGAGCATTGTGATGACAGGGTTCATGGGGCATTGTGATGAAAAGGGCCTTGGAGCATTGTGATGAAAGTGGTCATATGGCATTTTGAATGATAGGGGCCATGGAACATTGTGATGACAAGTGTCATGGAGCCTTGTAATGAGAGGGTGCATGGACCATTGTGATGTCAACGCCATGTAGCCTTTTAGACAAGAGTCAAGGAGTATTGTGATGATAAGTGCGTGGAACATTGCGAAGACAGGTGTCATGGAGCATTGTGATGACAAGCGCCATGGGGCATTGTGATGGCATGAGCCATGGAATATTGTGATGAAAAGGGTCATGGACCACTGTGCTGAATGTGGTCATGGAGCATTGTGATGCACAGCGCCATGGAGCATTGTGATGACAAGCGTCATGGAGCTTTGTGATGAAATGTCTCATGGAACATTGTGATGACAGGGGTCTTGGAGCACTGTGATTACATTGAACATGGAGCATTGTGATGACAAAGGCCATGGAGCATTATGATGAGAAGGGCATGGAGCATTTTGATTACATAAGTCATAGAGCAGTGCGATGAAAGGATTCATGGAGCATTGTGATGAAAGGGGTCATGGAGCATTGTGATGACAGGGGGCATGGAGCACTGTGATGAAAGGGGTTATGGAGCACTGTGATTACAGGGGTAATTGTGATGCATTGTGATGAAAGGGGACATGAGACAGGGGTAATGGAGCATTCTGATGAAAGTTTTCATGGCTCATTGTGATGAAAAGGGGCATGGAGCATTGTGAGGAAAAGGGTTATGGAGCACTGTGATTACAGGGGTAATTTAGAGCATTGTGATAAACGGGGACATGGAGCAATTTGATGAGAGGGCTCATGGGGCATTGTGAGGACAAGGGCCATGAAGCATTGTGATGACATGGGTCATTTTGCTTTGTGAATGACAGGGGACCTGGAGCATTGTGATGACAAGGGTAATGGAGCATTGTGATGACCGGGGTCATGGAGCATTGTGATGACAGGGGACATGGAGCATTGTGATCACAAGAGCATGGAACATTGTGAGACAAGGGTCATGGGTCAATGTGATGACATGGGGTATGGAGCATTGTGATGACAATGGTATGTAGCATTGCGATGACAAGGGTCATGAAGCATTGCGATGAGAGTGGTCATGGAGCTTTGGGATGCCAGGGGTCATGGAGCATTGTGATGACAGGGGTCATGGGGCATTGTGATGATAAGGGCGTGGAGCATTGTGATGAGAGTGGTCACGGAACATTGTGACGATAAGGGCATGGAGCCTAGTGAGGGACAGTCTAGCGTTCTTGGGACTAAATTCAGTGCCTGAGGTAGGCACAGCATAAGGCTTTAGTTAGCATAAGAGGTAGGATATTAGCTCGGGACAGGGTTAGGGTGAAGGCTAGGAATCGTGTCAGGAAATGACCTAAGGATAGTGTGAAGACCTTTGTTACTGAGAATATCAGGGCCTTATTCAGAACCAGTGTTAGGGCTTCAGGTAGGGACAGTATCAGGGCCTGACTTAGGGAGAGCGACAGGGTCTGAGTGAGGCCTAATGTCAGGCCCTCAGCTGGGGACTCTGTCAGGGAGTGACGTAGGAGCAGCATCAGTGCCTTTGTTGGATCAGCTTTAGGCTCTTAGTTAAAGATGACCAGAGCCCTAGTTAGTCACAGCGTCAAGGCCTCAGTTAGGGAAAGCTTCAGGGCCTGAGTTACGGACAGCCTCAGGTCTTCACTTAAAGACAGCGACAGGGCTTTCTTAGGGAGAGTGTCAAGACCTTGGTTAGAAATGGGTCAGGATATTATCTCAGGAGAGTGTCAGGATTTTAGTTATTGCTGGCAGCAGGGCCTATATTAGGGACAGATTCTGGGCCTTTGTTAGAGACAGTGTCATGGCCTTAGTTAGGAGTAGTCAGGGCCTTAGTTAGGGAGAGCATTAGGGTTTCAGTCAGCATAAGATGCAGGAGATTATCTCGGGACAGAGTCAGGTTCCAAGCCAGAGATAGTGAAAGGAAATGACCAAGGGATAACGAGAAGACCTTAGTCATTGAGAGCATCAGGGCCGTAGTTAGCAGCAGCGTGAGGGCCTTAAGCAGGACCAGTGCCAGGGCTTGATGTACGCACAGCGTCAGAGCCTAACTAAGGTACAGCAACAGGGCCTAAGTGAGGCCTATCTTTGGGGCCTGAGTAAGGGACAGTATCAGGGCATGACTTAGGAGCAGCATAAAGGCCTCTGTAGGATCAGCATTAGGGTCTTCGTTAAAGATATTATCAGGGCCTCTGTTAGGGACAGCCTCAAGGTCTCACTTAGGGACAGCGTCAGGGCTTACTTTCGGAAAGTTTCAGGACCTTGGTAAGACATGGGTCAGGATATTAGCTCAGGATAATGTCAGGTGTTCAGATATTGACGGCAGAAGGGCCTTAGTTACAGGCAGTGTCAGGCCTAAGTTCGGACTAGCATCAGAGCCTTTGTTAGGTACAGTGTCAGTGACGGAGTTAGGTGTAGTGTCAGGGCCTTAGTTAGGGACAGTGTCAGGACCTGCGTTAGGACGCGCCTCCAGGCCTCAGTTAGGGACAGGTTCACGGCCTCGGACCTAAATTCAGGGCCTCATTTAGGGACAGAATCACAGATTTAGCTAGCATAAGAGGATCTACAGCTGAAAGCAACTTGAACACCACCACAAGCAGATGCAGAAGTGAACCATGCACGCTCCTATGAAGGAATATTCCACAGCAGTTGAGTACATTTTGTTTAAAGTTAGTAACACTATAAAAATTATGTTTTTAAGAAAACCATATTCAGAAGATGAAAGAATCTCATTCTAAAGAATCTCTTTAGCTAATCTCGACATTAGCTAAAGAGAAGGTTAGGTTAAGATCTAGGGATACTGTCAGGAAATGACTTAGGGATAGTGTCAAGACCTTGGTTACTTAGAGCATCAGGGCCTAATTAAGGACCAGTGAGTGTCAGGGCTTCGGGTAGGGACAGCGTCAGAGCCTGACATAGGGAGAGCGACAGGCCCTGAGTGAGGCCTAGCGTCAGGGCCTTAGCTAGGGACAGTGTCAGGGCATGACTTAGGAGCAACATAAGAGCCACGGTAGGATCAGCCTCAGGGGCTATGTTAAAGATATTATCAGGGCCTCTGTTAGGGACAGCCTCAAGGCCTCACTTAGGGAGAGCATCAGGGCTTCCTTAGGGAGAGTTTCAGGACCTTGGTAAGAGATGAGTTAGGATATTAGCTCAGGATAATGTCAGGACTTTAGATATTGATGGTAGCAGGGCCTAAGTAAGGGACAGTGTCAAGGCGTTAGTTAGGAGTAGCGGGCCCCTGATAGGTCCAGTGTCAGGTCCTCAGTTAGCAATAGTGTTAGGGCCTTAGTTAGGGACAGTGTCAGGGCCAGATGTAGGACGAGCATCTAGGCCTTAGTTCGGGACAGTTTCACGGTCTTGGGACTAAATTCAGTGCCTGAGGCAGGCACAACCTAAGGGCTTCAGTTAGCATAAGAGGCAGGACATTAGCTAGTGACAGTGTCAGTTTAGCATGTAGGGATAGTGTCAGGAAATGACCTAAGGATAGTGTGAAGACCTTTGTTACTGAGACTCTCAGGGCCTTATTCAGAACCAGTGTTAGGGCTTCAGGTAGGGACAGCATCAGAGCCTGACTTAGGGAGAGCAATCGGGTCTGAGTGAGGCCTAGCGTCAGACCCTTAGCTGGGGACACTGTCAGGGCATGACTTAGGAGCAGCATCCCGGCCTCTGTTGGATCAGCCTTAGGGTCTTAGTTAAAGACATGATCAGTGTCTGAGTTAGTCACAGCATCAAGGCCTGAGTTAGTTAGGGAAAGCTGCAGGGCCTCACTTAGGGACAGCGTCAGTGTTTACTTTGGGAGAGTTTCAGGACCTTGGTAAGACATGGGTCAGGATATTAGCTCCGGATAATGTCAGGACTTTAGATATTGATGGCAGCAGCCCTTAGTTAGAGACAGTGTCAGGCCCTGAGTTACGACTAGCATCAGAGCCTTTGTTAGGTACACTTTACGGGACTGAGTTAGGAGTAGAGTCAGGGCCTTAGTTAGTGACAGTGTCAGGGCCTGACTTCGGGAGAGCGACAGGGCCTGAGTGAGGCCTAGCGTCAGGCCCTTTGCTGGGCACACTGTCAGGGCATGACTTTGGAGCAGCATCAGCGTCTTTGCTGGATCAGCATTAAGGTCTTGGTGAAATACATAATCAGGGCCTGAGTTAGTCACAGCTTCAAGGCTTCAGTTAAGGAAAGCTTCAGGGCCTGAGTTAGGGACAGCCTCAGGTCTTCACTTACGGACAGCGTCAGGGCTTACTTTGGGACAGTTTCAGGACCTTGGAAAGACATAGGTCAGGATATTAGCTCAGGATAATGTCAGGACTTTACATACTGATGGCAGCAGGGCCTTAGTTACAGACACTTTCAGGGCCTGAGTTAGGCCTAGCATCAGTGACTTTGTTAGATACAGTGTAAGGGACTGAGTTAGGAGTAGTGTCAGGGCCTTGCTTAGGGACAGTGTCAGGGTGTGAGTTAGGTGTACTGTCAGAGACCTAGTTAGGGACAGTGCTAGGGCCTGAGTTACGATTCGTGTCAAGGCCTTATTTAGGACCAATTTCAGGGCCTTAGTTTGGACTAGCATCAGAGCCATTGTTAGGAATCGTACGAGGGCCTGAGTTAGGCGTACTGTCAGGGCCTTAGCTAGGGACAGTGTTAGGGCGTGAGTTAGGATTAGTGTCAAGGCCTTATTTAAGACCAATATTAGGGCTTTAGTTTGGACTAGCAACAGAACCTTTGTTAGGTATCATTTCGGGGCCGAAGTTAGGTGTAGTGTCAGGGCCATTGTTAGGGACAGTATCAGGGCCTGACTTAGGAGAAGTTCAGGGCCTTAGCCAGGGAAAGGGTCAGGGCCTTAGTAAGGGATATTATCAGGACCTAAATTAGCAGTAGTGTCAAAACTCCTTAGTGAGGAAAGTTAGGAATAAGTCAGGACTCAGGCCCTGACACTACTCGTAACACAGGCCCTTATCTGATTCCTATCATAGGCCCTGACACTGGTCTTAACTAAGGCCCGGACACTGGCCCTAACTAAAGCTGTGACGCTACTCTTAACTCAGGCACTGACACTGTCCCTAACAAAGCCTCTGACACTACTCCTAACTCAGGCCCTGACACTGTCTCTAACTAAGGCCCTGATACTACTACGAACTCAGCACTGGCACTGTCCCTAACTTAGGCCCTGACTCTACTCCTAACTCAGGAACTGACACTGTCACTAACTAAGGCCCTGACACTGTTCATAACTCACACCCTAACACTCCTCCTAAATCATGCCCTGGCAATGTCCCTAACTAAGGCCTTGACACTATTCCTAACTCAGGCACTGATACAATACCTAAGGAAGGCCCTGACATTACTCCGAACTCAGGCCCTGAAAAGGTCCCTAACTAAGGCCGACAAAACTCCTAACTCAGGCACTGACACTGTCCCAAAATAAGGCCCTGAATCTATTCCTAACTGAGGCGCTGATACAATACCTAACGAAGGCACTGATGCTACTCCTAACTAAGGCCCTGACACTACTCCTAACTCAGGCAATGACACAGTCCATAAGTAAGGCCCTGACACTATTCTCAACTCAGGCACTGACAGTGTACGTACCTAAAACCCTGACACTACAGCTAACTCAGGCACTGACAGTGTCCCTAACAAGGGCCCTCACACTACTCCCAACTCAGTCACTGACATTTTCCCTAATTGAGGCAATGATACTACTCCCAACTCAGGAACTAAGGCTCTGGATCATTATGATGACAAGCGCCATGGAGCACTGTGATGACAAGGGTCATGGAGTATTGTGATGACAAGTGCATGGAGCATTGTGATGACAAGCGCCATGGAGAATTGTGATGACAGGGGTCATGGAGAATTGTGATGACAAGGGCCATGGAGCCCTGTGATGACAGAGTTCATGGGGCATTGTGATGAAAGTGGTCATGGAGCATTGTGATGAAAATGGTCAGGGAGCATTGTGATGAAAGTTGTGATGGAGGATTGTGATGAAAACCGCTATGGAGCATTGTGATGACAGTGGTCATGGAGCATTGTGATGACAAGTGCCATGGAGCATTGTGATGATAGGAGTCATGGGGCATTGTGATGACAGGGATCTTGGAGCTTTGTGTTGAAAGGGGTCATAGAACATTGTGATTACAACGTCCTGGAGCATTGTGATGACAAGGTTCATGGAGCATTGTGATGACAACCACCATGGATCATTGTGATTAGTGGGGTAATGAGCATTGTCATGAAAGGGGTCATGGATCATTGTGATTACAGGGAATCAAGGAGCATTGTTTTTTTTTGTTTTTTTTGTTTTTTTTTTAACATCTTTATTGAAGTATAATTGCCTTACAATGGTGTGTTAGCTTCTGCTTTATAACAAAGTGAATCAGTTATACATATACAATATGTTCCCATTTCTCTTCCCTCTTGCATCTCCCTCCCTCCCACCCTCCCCATCCCATCCCTCTAGGTGGTCACAAAGCACCCAGCTGATCTCCCTGTGCTATGCGGCTGCTTCCCACTAGTTATCTATTTTACATTTGGTAGTGTATATATGTGCATTGCACTCTCTTACCCTGTCACGTCTCACCCCACCCCCTCCCCATAGCCTCAAGTCCATTCTCTAGTAGGTCTGTGTCTTTATTCCCGTCTTGCCACTAGGTTCTTCATGGCCTTTTTTTTTTTTTCCCTTAGATTCCGTATATATGTGTTAGCATACTGTATTTGTTTTTCTCTTTCTGACTTACTTCACTCTGTATGACAGACTCTAACTCCATCCACCTCATTACAAATACCTCCATTTCATTTCTTTTTATGGCTGAGTAATATTCCATTGTATATATGGGCCACATCTTCTTTATCCATTCATCTGTCGATGGACATTTAGGTTGCTTCCATGTCCTGGCTATTGTAAATAGAGCTGCAATGAACATTTTGGTACATGACTCTTTTTGACCTATGGTTTTCTCAGGGTATATGCCCAGTAGTGGGATTGCTGGGTCGTATGGTAGTTCTATTTGTAGTTTTTTAAGGAACCTCCATACTGTTCTCCATAGTGGCTGTATCAATTTACATTCCCACCAACAGTGCAAGAGTGTTCCCTTTCCTCCACACCCTCTCCAGCATTTATTGTTTCTAGATTTTTTGATGATGGCCATTCTGACCGGTGTGAGATGATATCTCATTGTAGTTTTGATTTGCATTTCTCTAATGATTAATGATGTTGAGCATTCTTTCATGTGTCTGTAGGCCATCTGTATATCTTCTTTGGAGAAATGTCTATTTAGGTCTTCGGCCCATTTTTGGATTGGGTTGTTCGTTTTTTTGTTATTGAGCTGCATGAGCTGCTTGTAAATCTTGGAGATTAATCCTTTGTCAGTTGCTTCATTTGCAAATATTTTCTCCCATTCTGATGGTTGTCTTTTGGTCTTGTTTATGGTTTCCTTTGCTGTGCAAAAGCTTTTAAGTTTCATTAGGTCCCATTTGTTTATTTGTGTTCTTATTTCCATTTCTCTGGGAGCTGGGTCAAAAAGAATCTTGCTGTGATGTATGTCATAGAATGTTCTGCCTATGTTTTCCTCTAAGAGTTTGATAGTGTCTGCCCTTACACTTAGGTCTTTAATCCATTTTGAGTTTATTTTTGTGCATGGTGTCAGGGAGTGTTCTAATTTCATACTTTTACATGTACCTGTCCAATTTTCCCAGCACCACTTATTGAAGAGGCTGTCTTTTCTCCACTGTATATGCTTGCCTCCTTTATCAAAAATAAGGTGCCCATATGTGTGTGGGTTTATCTCTGGGCTTTCCATCCTGTTCCATTGATCTATGTTTCTGTTTTTGTGCCAGTACCAAACTGTCTTGATTACTGAAGCTTTGTAATATAGTCTGAAGTCAGGGAGCCTGATTCCCCCAGCTCCATTTTTCGTTCTCAAGATTGCTTTGGCTATTCGGGGTCTTTTGTGTTTCCATACAAATTGTGAAATTTTTTGTTCTAGTTCTGTGAAAAATGCCAGTGGTAGTTTGATAGGGATTGCATTGAATCTGTAGATTGCTTTGGGTAGTAGAGTCATTTTCACAATGTTGATTCTTCCAATCCAGGAACATGGTATATCTCTCCATCTATTTGTATCATCTTTAATTTCTTTCATCAGTGTCTTATACTTTTCTGCATACAGGTCTTTTGTCTCCTTAGGTAGGTTTATTCCTAGATATTTTATTCTTTTTGTTGCAATGGTAAATGGGAGTGTTTTCTTAATTTCACTTTCATATTTTTCGTCATTAGTGGTGTATAGAAATGCAAGAGATTTCTGTGCATTAATTTTGTATCCTGCTACTTTACCAAATTCATTGATTAGCTCGAGGAGTTTTCTGGTAGCATCTTTAGGATTCTCTATGTATAGTGTCATGTCATCTGCAAATAGTGACAGCTTTACTTCTTCTTTTCCGATTTGGATTCCTTTTATTTCTTTGTCTTCTCTGATTGCTGTGGCTAACACTTCCAAAACTATGTTGAATAATAGTGGTGAGAGTGGGCAACCTTATCTTGCTCCTGATCTTAGTGGAAATGGTTTCAGTTTTTCACCATTGAGGACAATGTTGGCTGTGGGTTTGTCATATATGGCCTTTATTATGTTGAGGAAAGTTCCCTCTATGCCTACTTTCTGCAGGGCTTTTATCATAAATGGGTGTTGAATTTTGTCAAAAGCTTTCTCTGCATCTATTGAGATGATCATATGGTTTTTCTCCTTCAATTTGTTAATATGATGTATCACATTGATTGATTTGCGTATATTGAAGAATCCTTGCATTCCTGGGATAAACCCCACTTGATCATGGTGTATGATCCTTTTAATGTGCTGTTGGATTCTGTTTGCTAGTATTTTATTGAGGATTTTTGCATCTATGTTCATCAGTGATATTGGCCTGTAGTTTTCTTTCTTTGTGACATCTTTGTCTGGTTTTGGTATCAGGGTGATGGTGGCCTCGTAGAATGAGTTTGGGAGTGTTCCTCCCTCTGCAATATTTTGGAAGAGTTTGAGAAGGATAGGTGTTAGCTCTTCTCTAAATGTTTGATAGAATTCACCTGTGAAGCCATCTGGTCCTGGGCTTTTGTTTGTTGGAAGGTTTTTAATCACAGTTTCAATTTCAGTGCTTGTGATTGGTCTGTTCATATTTTCTATTTCTTCCTGGTTCAGTCTCGGCAGTTTGTGCATTTCTAAGAATCTGTCCAATTCTTCCAGGTTGTCCATTTTATTGGCATAGAGTTGCTTGTAGTAATCTGTCATGATCTTTTGTATTTCTGCAGTGTCAGTGGTTACTTCTCCTTTTTCATTTCTAATTCTATTGATCTGAGTCTTCTCCCTTTTTCTCTCGATGAGTCTGGCTAATGGTTTATCAATTTTGTTTATCTTCTCAAAGAACCAGCTTTTAGTTTCATTGATTTTTGCTATTGTTTCCTTCATTTCTTTTTCATTTATTTCTGACCTGATCTTTATAATTTCTTTCCTTCTGCTGGCTTTGGGGTTTTTTTGTTCTTCTTTCTCTAATTGCTTTAGGTGCAAGGTTAGGTTGTTTATTCGAGATGTTTCCTGTTTCTTGAGGTAGGCTTGTATTGCTATAAACTTCCCTCTTAGCACTGCTTTTGCTGCGTCCCATAGGTTTTGGGTCGTCGTATCTCCATTGTCATTTGTTTCCAGGTATTTTTTGATTTCCCCTTTGATTTCTTCAGTGATCACTTCGTTATTAAGTAATGTATTGTGTAGCCTCCATGTGTTTGTATTTTTTACAGATCTTTTCCTGTAATTGATATCTAGTCTCATAGCGTTGTGGTCGGAAAAGATACTTGATACGATTTCAATTTTCTTAAATTTACCAAGGCTTGATTTGTGACCCAAGATATGATCTATCCTGGAGAATGTTCCATGAGCAGTTGAGAAAAATGTGTATTCTGTTGTTTTTGGGTGGAATGTCCTATAAATATCAATTAAGTCCATCTTGTTTAATGTATCATTTAAAGCTTGTGTTTCCTTATTTATTTTCATTTTGGATGATCTGTCCCTTGGTGAGAGTGGGGTGTTAAAGTCCCCTACTACGATCGTGTTGCTGTCGATTTCCCCTTTTATGGCTGTTAGTATTTGCCTTATGTATTGAGGTGCTCCTATGTTGGGTGCATAAATATTTACAATTGTTATACCTTCCTCTTGGATCGATCCCTTGATCATTATATAGTGTTCCTCTTTGTCTTTTGTAATAGTCTTTATTTTAAAGTCTATTTTGTCTGATATGAGAATTGCTACTCCAGCTTTCTTTTGATTTCCATTTGCATGGAATATCTTTTTCCATCCCCTCACTTTCAGTCTATATGTGTCTCTAGGTCTGAAGTGGGTCTCTTGTAGACAGCATATATATGGGTCTTGTTTTTGTATCCATTCAGCCAGCCTGTGTCTTTTGGTGGGAGCATTTAATCCATTTACATTCAAGGTAATTATCGATATGTATGTTCCTATTCCCATTTTCTTAAATGTTTTGGGTTTGTTATTGTAGGTCTTTTCCTTCTCTTGTGTTTCTTGCCTAGAGAAGTTCCTTTAGCATTTGTTGTAAAGCTGGTTTGGTGGTGCTGAACTCTCTCAGCTTTTGCTTGTCTGTAAAGGTTTTAATTTCTCCATCGAATCTGAATGAGATCCTTGCTGGGTAGTGTAATCTTGGTTGTAGGTTTTTCTCCTTCATCACTTTAAGTATATCCTGCCACTCCCTTCTGGCTTGCAGAGTTTCTGCTGAAAGATCAGATGTTAACCTTATGGGGATTCCCTTGTGTGTTATTTGTTTTTTTTTCCCTTGCTGCCTTTAATATGTTTTCCTTATATTTAATTTTTGACGGTTTGATTAATATGTGTCTTGGTGTGTTTCTCCTTGGGTTTATCCTGTATGGGACTCTCTGTGCTTCCAGGACTTGATTAACTATTTCCTTTCCCATATTAGGGAAGTTTTCAACTATAATCTCTTCAAATATCTTCTCAGTCCCTTTCTTTTTCTCTTCTTCTTCTGGGATCCCTATAATTCGAATGTTGGTGCATTTAATGTTGTCCCAGAGGTCTCTGAGACTGTCCTCAGTTCTTTTCATTCTTTTTTCTTTATCCTGCTCTGCAGTAGTTATTTCCACCATTTTATCTTCCAGGTCACTTATCCTTTCTTCTGCCTCAGTTATTCTGCCATTGATCCCATCTAGAGTATTTTTAATTTCATTTATTGTGGTTTTCATCATTGCTTGGTTCCTCTTTAGTTCTTCTATGTCCTTGTTAAATGTTTCTTGCATTTTGTCTATTCTATTTCCAAGATTTTGGATCATCCTTACTATCATTATTCTGAATTCTTTTTCAGGTAGACTACCTATTTCCTCTTCATTTGTTAAGTCTGGTATGTTCTGACCCTGCTCCTTCATCTGCTGTGTGTTTTTCTGTCGTCTCATTTTGCTTATCTTACTGTGTTTGGGGTCTCCTTTTCGCTGGCTGCAGGTTCGTAGTTCCTGTTGTTTTTGGTATCTGTCCCCAGTGGCTAAGGTTGGTTCAGTGGGTTGTGTAGGCTTCCTGGTGGAGGGAACTAGTGCCTGAGCTCTAGTGGATGAGGTTGGATCTTGTCTTTCTGGTGGGCACGTCCACGTCTGGTGGTGTATTTTGGGGTGTCTGTGGCCTTATTATGATTTTAGGCAGCCTCTCTGCTAATGGATGGGGCTGTGTTCCTGTCTTGCTAGTTGTTTGGCGTAGGGTGTCCAGCACTGTAGCTTGCTGGTCGTTGAGTGAAGCTGGGTCTTGATGTTGAGATGGAGATCTCTGAGAGATTTTTGCCGTTTGGTATTACGTGGAGCTGGGAGGTCTCTTGTGGACCAGTGTCCTGAAGTTGGCTCTCCCACCTCAGAGGCACGGCCCTGATGCCTGGCTGGAGCACCAAGAGCTTTTCGTCCACACGGCTCAGAGTAAAAGGGAGAAAAAATAGAAAGAAAGAAAGAAAGAAAGAGGCTATAATATAGTGAAGTAAAATAAAGCTATTGTAAAGCAAAGCTATACAGACAAAATCGCACCCAGAAGCATATACATATACACTCACAAATAAAAGGAAAAGGGGAAAAATTAATATATCCTGCTCCCAAAGTCCACCTCCTGAATTTGGGATGATTCGTTGTCTATTCATATATTCAACAGATGCAGGCACATCAAGTTGTTTGTGGAGGTTTAATCCGCTGCTTCTAAGGCTGCTGGGAGAGATTTCCCCTTATCTTCCCTGTTCGCACAGCTCCTGGAGTTCAGCTTTGGATTTGGTCCCGCCTCTGCGTGTAGGTCGCCAGAGGGCGTCTATTCCCCGCCCAGACAGGACGGGGTTAAAGGAGCAGCTGCTTCGGGGGCTCTGGCTCACTCAGGCCGCGGGGAGGGAGGTGTACAGAGGAGGCGGGGTGAGCCTGCGGCGGCCGAGGCCGGCGTGACGTTGCACCAGCCTGAGGCGGGCAGTGCGTTCTCCCGGGGAACTTGTCCCCGGATCACGGGACCCTGGCAGTGGCGGGCTGCACAGGCTCCTGGGAGGGGCGATGTGGAGAGTGACCTGTGCTCACACACAGGCTTTTTGGAGGTGGCAGCAGCAGCCCCAGCATCTCACGCCCGTCTCTGGGGTCCGTGCTAATCGCCGCGGCTCGCGCCTTTCTCTGGAGTTCGTTTAGGCGGCACTCTGAATCCCCTCTCCTTGCGCTCAGCGAAACAAAGAGGCAAGAAAAAGTCTCTTGCCTCTTCGGCAGCTGCAGACCTTTTCCCGGTCTCCCTCCCAGCCAGCTGTGGTGCGCTAACCTCTTCAGGCTCTATTCACGCCACCAGCCCCAGTCCTCTCCCTGCGATCCGACCGAAGCCCGAGCCTCAGCTCCCAGCCCCGCCCGCCCCGGCGGGTGAGCAGACAAGCCTTTCGGCTGGAGAGTGCTGGTCGGCACCGCTCCTCCGTGCGGGAACCTCTCCGCTTTGCCCTCCGCACCCCTGTGGCTGCGCTCTCCTCCGTGGCTCTGAAGCTTCCCCCCTCTGCCACCCGCAGTCTCTGCCCGCGAAGGGGCTTCCTAGTGCGTGGAAATCTTTCCTCCTTCACGGCTCCATTCCCACTGGTGCAGGTGCCGTCCCTATTCTTTTGTCTCTGTTATTTCTTTTTTCTTTTGCCCTACCCAGGTACGGGGGGAGTTTCTTGCCTTTTTGGAGGTCGGATGTTTTTTGCCTGCGTTCAGTGGGTGTTATGTAGGAGCAGTTCCACGTATAGATGTATTTCTACTGTATCTGTGGGAAGGAAGGTGATCTCCGCGTCTTACTCTTCCCTAGAATTAATTTTAATAAATGTTGATTAATTGCAGTTTGACTTGTGTTTTGAAGAACAAAGGCGTCCCACAGTATTTGGCCGCTTTTCCTCAGTCACTGTCAGGAGCATTGTTTTGACAAGCTCCAGGGATCATTGTGATGAAAGGGGAAAAGGAGAATTGTGATGAAAGGAATCATGGATCATTGTGATGACAGGGATCATGGAGCATTGTGATGACAATGGTCATGGAGAATTTTGATGAAAGGGGTCATGGAGCATTGTGCTGAAAGTGGTCATGGATCTTTGTGATGACATGCACCAGGGAGCATTGTGATGACAAGGACCATGGATCATTGTGATGACAGTGGTTATGGAGCATTGTGATGAAAGGTGTCATGGCTCATTGTGATGACAGGGAGCCTGGAGCATTGTGATGACAGGGTTCATGGGGCATTCTGATGACAAGGGCCTTGGAGCATTGTGATGAAAGTGGTCATATGGCATTTTGAATGATAGGGGCCATGGAACATTGTGATGACAAGTGTCATGGAGCCTTGTAATGACAGGGTGGTTGGAACATTGTGATGTCACCGCCATGTAGCGTTTTAGACAAGGGTCAAGGAGTATTGTGATGATAAGTGCGTGGAACATTGCGAAGACAGGTGTCATGGAGCATTGCGATGATAAGGGCATGGAGCCTTGTGATGACAGGGGGCATGGAACATTGTAATGAAAGGGGGCATGGAGCATTGTGATGACAGGGGGCATGAAGCCCTGTGATGAAAAGGGCATGGAGCATTGTGAGACAAGTCTCATGGAGCATTGTGTTGAGAGTGGGCTTGGAGCATTGTGGTGACAGGGGGCATGAAACTTTGTGATGACAATGGCATGGAGCATTGTGAGAAAAGTGTTAAGGAGAGTTGTGATGAAAGGGGTCATGGAAGACTCTGATTACAGGGGACATGGAGCATTGTAATGAGAAAGACAAGTAGCATTGTGATGACATGGCTCAGGGAGCATTGTGGGGAAATGGGTCATGGGGCATTGTGATGACAGGGGTTATGGAGCATTGTGATGAAAGCGGCCATGGAACATTGTGATGAAAGGGGTCAAGGATCATTGTGATTACAGGGATCATGGAGCATTGTGATGACAAGCGCCCAGGATCACTGTGAGGAAAGGGGTAATGGAGAATTGTTATCAAAGGGGTCATGGATCATTGTGATTACAGTGGTCATGGAGCCTTGTGATGACAAGCGCCATGGAGCTTTGTGATGACAAGAGCCATGGAGCATTGTAAGGAAAGGGGTCATGGACCATTGTGATGAACGTGGTTTTGGAGCATTGTTATGACAATGTTCATGGCGCATTTTGATGAAAGGGGTTATGGAGCATTGTGATGGAAGGGGTCATGGGGCATTGTGATGAGAAGGGCCATGGAGCATTGTGATGAAAGCGTTCATGGGTCACTGTGATGATAAGTGCATGGAGGCTTGTGATGAAAATGGTCATGGAGCATTGTGATGAAAAGGGATCATGGAGCATTGTGATGAACAGGGCAATTGGAGCATTGTGATGAAAGTGGTCATGGAGCATTGTGATGAAAGACGTTTGGGTGCATTGTGATGAAAGGGGCCATGGGGCATTGTGATGACAAGCGTCATGGAGCATTGTGATGACAAGCGCCATGGGGCATTGTGATGGCAGGACCCATGGAATATTGTGATGAAAAGGGTCATGGACCACTGTTCTGAATGTGGTAATGGAACATTGTGATGCAAAGCGCCATGGAGCTTTGTGATGAAATGTCTCATGGAACATTGTGATGACAGGGGTCGTGGAGCACTGTGATTACATTGAAAATGGAGCATTGTGACGACAATGGTCATGGCGCATTTTGATGAAAGGGGTCACGGAGCATTGTGATGGAAGGGGTCATGGAGCATTGTGATGACAGGGGTCATGGGGCATTGTGATGATAAGGGCATGGAGCCTAGTGAGGTACAGTCTAGCGGTCTTTGGACTAAATTCAGTGCCTGAGGTAGGCACAGCATAAGGTCTTTAGTTAGCATAAGACGTAGGATAGTAACTCGGGACAGGGTTAGGGTGAAGGCTAGGAATCGTGTCAGGATATGACCTAAGGATAGTGTGAAGACCTTTGTTACTGAGACTCTCAGGGCCTTATTCAGAACCAGTGTTAGGGCTTCAGGTAGGGACAGCATCAGAGCCTGACTTAGGGAGAGCGATAGGGTCTGAGTGAGGCCTAGCGTCAGACCCTTAGCTGGGGACACTGTCAGGGCATGACTTAGGAGCAGCATCTCGGCCTCTGTTGGATCAGCCTTAGGGTCTTTGTTAAAGACATGATCAGTGTCTGAGTTAGTCACAGCATCAAGGCCTGAGTTAGTTAGGGAAAGCTGCAGGGCCTCACTTAGGGACAGCGTCAGGGCTTACTTTGGGACAGTTTCAGGACCTTGGTAAGACATGGGTCAGGATATTAGCTCCGGATAATGTCAGGACTTTAGATATTGATGGCAGCAGCCCTTCGTTAGAGACAGTGTCAGGCCCTGAGTTACGACTAGCATCAGAGCCTTTGTTAGGCACACTTTACGGGACTGAGTTAGGAGTAGAGTCAGGGCCTTACTTAGTGACAGTGTCAGGGCCTGACTTCGGGAGAGCGACAGGGCCTGAGTGAGGCCTAGCATCAGGCCCTTTGCTGGGCACACTGTCAGGGCATGAGTTTGGAGCAGCATCAGCGTCTTTGCTGGATCAGCATTAAGGTCTTCGTGAAATACATGATCAGGGCCTGAGTTAGTCACAGCTTCAAGGCTTCAGTTAAGGAAAGCTTCAGGGCCTGAGTTAGGGACAGCCTCAGGTCTTCACTTACGGACAGCGTCAGGGCTTACTTTGGGACAGTTTCAGGACCTTGGAAAGACATAGGTCAGGATATTAGCTCAGGATAATGTCAGGACTTTACATACTGATGGCAGCAGGGCCTTAGTTACAGACCGTTTCAGGGCCTGAGTTAGGCCTAGCATCAGTGACTTTGTTAGGTACAGTGTAAGGGACTGAGTTAGGAGTAGTGTCAGGGCCTTGCTTAGGGACAGTGTCAGGGTCTGAGTTAGGTGTACTGTCAGAGACCTAGTTAGGGACAGTGCTAGGGCCTGAGTTACGATTCGTGTCAAGGCCTTATTTAGGACCTATTTCAGGGCCTTAGTTTGGACTAGCATCAGAGCCATTGTTAGGAATCAAAAGAGGGCCTGAGTTAGGCGTACTGTCAGGGCCTTAGCTAGGGACAGTGTTAGGGCCTGAGTTAGGATTAGTGTCAAGGCCTTATTTAAGACCAATTTTACGGCTTTAGTTTGGACTAGCAACAGAGCCTTTGTTAGGTATCATTTCGGGGCCGAAGTTAGGTGTAGTGTCAGGGCCATTGTTAGGGACATTATCAGGGCCTGACTTAGGAGAAGTTCAGGGCCTTAGCCAGGGAAAGGGTCAGGGCCTTACTAAGGGATATTATCAGGACCTGAATTAGCAGTAGTGTCAAAAATCCTTAGTGAGGAAAGTTAGGAATAAGTCAGGACTCAGGCCCTGACACGGTCCTTACCTAAGGCCCTGACACTACTCGTAACACAGGCCCTGATCTGATTCCTATCATAGGCCCTGACACTGGTCTTAACTAAAGCCCGGACACTGGCCCTAACTAAAGCTGTGACGCTACTCTTAACTCAGGCACTGACACTGTCCCTAACAAAGCCTCTGACACTACTCCTAACTCAGGCCCTGACACTGTCTCTAACTAAGGCCCTGATACAACTACGAACTCAGCACTGGCACTGTCCCTGACTTAGGCCCTGACTCTACTCCTAACTCAGGAACTGACACTGTCACTAACTAAGGCCCTGACACTGTTCATAACTCACACCCTAACACTCCTCCTAAATCATGCCCTGGCAATGTCCCTAACTAAGGCCTTGACACTATTCCTAACTCAGGCACTGATACAATACCTAAGGAAGGCCCTGACATTACTCCTAACTCAGGCCCTGAAAAGGTCCCTAACTAAGGCCGACAAAACTCCTAACTCAGGCACTGACACTGTCCCAAAATAAGGCCCTGAATCTATTCCTAACTGAGGCGCTGATACAATACCTAACGAAGGCACTGATGCTACTCCTAACTAAGGCCCTGACACTACTCCTAACTCAGGCAATGACACAGTCCATAACTAAGGCCCTGACACTATTCCCAACTCAGGCACTGACAGTGTACGTAACTAAAACCCTGACACTACACCTAACTCAGCCACTGACAGTGTCCCTAAGAAGGGCCCTCACACTACTCCCAACTCAGTCACTGATATTTTCCCTATTCGAGGCAATGATACTACTCCCAACTCAGGAACTAAGGCTCTGGATCATTGTGATGACAAGCGCCATGGAGCACTGTGATGACAAGGGTCATGGAGAATTGTGATGACAAGTGCATGGAGCATTGTGATGACAAGGGCCATGGAGAATTGTGATGACAGGGGTCATGGAGAATTGTGATGACAAGGGCCATGGAGCATTGTGATGACAGAGTTCATGGGGCATTGTGAGGAAAGTGGTCATGGAGCATTGTGATGAAAATGGTCATGGAGAATTTTGATGAAAGGGGTCATGGAGCATTGTGCTGAAAGTGGTCATGGATCTTTGTGATGACATGCACCAGGGAGCATTGTGATGACAAGGGTCATGGATCATTGTGATGACAGTGGTTATGGAGCATTGTAATGAAAGGTGTCATGGCTCATTGTGATGACAGGGGGCCTGGAGCATTGTGATGACAGGGTTCATGGGGCATTATGATGACAAGGGCCTTGGAGAATTGTGATGAAAGTGGTCATATGGCATTTTGAATGATAGGGGCCTTGGAACATTGTGATGACAAGTGTCATGGAGCCTTTTAATGACAGGGTGCATGAAACATTGTGATGTCACCGCCATGTAGCATTTTAGACAAGGGTCAAGGAGTATTGTGATGATAAGTGCGTGGAACATTGCGAAGACAGGTTTCATGGAGCATTGTGATGATAAGGGCATGGAGCCTTGTGATGACAGGGGGCATGGAACATTGTAATGACAGGGGGCATGGAGCATTGTGATGGAAGGGGTCATGGAGCATTGTGATGACAGGGGTCACGGAACATTGTGACGATAAGGGCATGGAGCCTAGTGAGGGACAGTCTAGCGGTCTTGGGACTAAATTCAGTGCCTGAGGTAGGCACAGCATAAGGTCTTTAGTTAGCATAAGACGTAGGATATTAACTCGGGACAGGGTTAGGATAAAGGCTAGGAATCGTGTCAGGAAATGACCTAAGGATAGTGTGAAGACCTTTGTTACTGAGAATATCAGGGCCTTATTCAGAACCAGTGTTAGGGCTTCAGGTAGGGACAGTATCAGGGCCTGACTTAGGGAGAGCGACAGGCTCTGAGTGAGCCCTAATGTCAGGCCCTCAGCTGGGGACACTGTCAGGGAGTGACTTAGGAGCAGCATCAGTGCCTTTGTTGGATCAGCTTTAGGCTCTTAGTTAAAGATGACCAGAGCCCTAGTTAGTCACAGCGTCAAGGCCTCAGTTAGGGAAAGCTTCAGGGCCTGAGTTACGGACAGCCTCAGGTCTTCACTTAAAGACACCGACAGGGCTTTCTTCGGGAGAGTGTCAAGACCTTGGTTAGAAATGGGTCAGGATATTATCTCAGGACAGTGTCAGGATTTTAGTTATTGCTGGCAGCAGGGCCTATATTAGGGACAGATTCTGGGCCTTTGTTAGAGACAGTGTCATGGCCTTAGTTAACAGTAGTCAGGGCCTTAGTTAGGGAGAGCATTAGGGTTTCAGTCAGCATAAGATGCAGGAGATTATCTCGGGACAGAGTCAGGTTCCAGGCCAGAGAGAGTGAAAGGAAATGACCAAGGGATAACGAGAAGACCTTAGTCATTGAGAGCATCAGGGACTTAGTTAGCAGCAGCGTGAGGGCCTTAATCAGGTCCAGTGCCAGGGCTTGATGTACGGATAGTGTCAGAGCCTAACTAAGGTACAGCAACAGGGCCAAAGTGAGGCCTATCTTTGGGGCCTGAGTAAGGGACAGTATCAGGGCATGACTTACGAGCAGCAGAATGGCCTCTGTAGGATCAGCATTAGGGTCTTCGTTAAAGATATTATCAGGGCCTCTGTTAGGGACAGCCTCAAGGCCTCACTTAGGGACAGCGTCAGGGCTTACTTTGGAAAAGTTTCAGGACCTTGGTAAGACATGGGTCAGGATATTAGCTCAGGATAATGTCTGGTGTTCAGATATTGACGGCAGAAGGGCCTTAGTTAGAGGCAGTGTCAGGCCTAAGTTCGGACTAGCATCAGAGCCTTTGTTAGGTACAGTGTCAGTGACGGAGTTAGGTGTAGTGTCAGGGCCTTAGTTAGGGACAGTGTCAGGACCTGCGTTAGGACGCGCCTCCAGGCCTCAGTTAGGGACAGGTTCACGGCCTCGGACCTAAATTCAGGGCCTCATTTAGGGACAGAATCACAGATTTAGCTAGCATAAGAGGATCTACAGCTGAAAGCAACTTGAACACCACCACAAGCAGATGCAGAAGTGAACCATGCACGCTCCTATGAAGGAATATTCCACAGCAGTTGAGTACATTTTGTTTAAAGTTAGTAACACTATAAAAATTATGTTTTTAAGAAAACCATATTCAGAAGATGAAAGAATCTCGTTCTAAAGAATCTCTTTAGCTAATCTCGACATTAGCTAAAGAGAAGCTTAGGTTAAGATCTAGGGATAGTGTCAGGAAATGACTTAGGGATAGTGTCAAGACCTTGGTTACTTAGAGCATCAGGGCCTAATTAAGGACCAGTGAGTGTCAGGGCTTCGGGTAGGGACAGCGTCAGAGCCTGACTTAGGGAGAGCGACAGGGCCTGAGTGAGGCCTAGCGTCAGGGCCTTAGCTAGGGACAGTGTCAGCGCATGACTTAGGAGCAACATAAGAGCCACGGTAGGATCAGCCTCAGGGGCTATGTTAAAGATATTATCAGGGCCTCTGTTAGGGACAGCCTCAAGGCCTCACTTAGGGAGAGCACCAGGGCTTCCTTAGGGAGAGTTTCAGGACCTTGGTAAGAGATGAGTTAGGATATTAGCTCAGGACAACGTCAGGATTTTAGATATTGATGGTAGCAGGGCCTAAGTAAGGGACAGTGTCAAGGCGTTAGTTAGGAGTAGCGGGCCCCTGATAGGTCCAGTGTCAGGTCCTCAGTTAGCAATAGTGTTAGGGCCTTAGTTAGGGACAGTGTCAGGGCCAGATGTAGGACGAGCATCTAGGCCTTAGTTCGGGACAGTTTCACGGTCTTGGGACTAAATTCAGTGCCTGAGGCAGGCACAACCTAAGGGCTTCAGTTAGCATACGAGGCAGGACATTAGCTAGTGACAGTGTCGGTTTAGCATGTAGGGATAGTGTCAGGAGATGACCTAAGGATAGTGTGAAGACCTTTGTTACTGAGACTCTCAGGGCCTTATTCAGAACCAGTGTTAGGGCTTCAGGTAGGGACAGCATCAGAGCCTGACTTAGGGAGAGCAATAGGGTCTGAGTGAGGCCTAGCGTCAGACCCTTAGCTGGGGACACTGTCAGGGCATGACTTAGGAGCAGCATCCCGGCCTCTGTTGGATCAGCCTTAGGGTCTTAGTTAAAGACATGATCAGTGTCTGAGTTAGTCACAGCATCAAGGCCTGAGTTAGTTAGGGAAAGCTGCAGGGCCTCACTTAATGACAGCGTCAGGGCTTACTTTGGGACAGTTTCAGGACCTTGGTAAGACATGGGTCAGGATATTAGCTCCGGATAATGTCAGGACTTTAGATATTGATGGCAGCAGCCCTTAGTTAGAGACAGTGTCAGGCCCTGAGTTACGACTAGCATCAGAGCCTTTGTTAGGTACACTTTACGGGACTGAGGTAGGAGTAGAGTCAGGGCCTTAGTTAGTGACAGTGTCAGGGCCTGACTTCGGGAGAGCGACAGGGCCTGAGTGAGGCCTAGCCTCAGGACCTTTGCTGGGCACACTGTCAGGGCATGACTTTGGAGCAGCATCAGCGTCTTTGCTGGATCAGCATTAAGGTCTTGGTGAAATACATAATCAGGCCCTGAGTTAGTCACAGCTTCAAGGCTTCAGTTAAGGAAAGCTTCAGGGCCTGAGTTAGGGACAGCCTCAGGTCTTCACTTACGGACAGCGTCAGGGCTTACTTTGGGACAGTTTCAGGACCTTGGAAAGACATAGGTCAGGATATTAGCTCAGGATAATGTCAGGACTTTACATACTGATGGCAGCAGGGCCTTAGTTACAGACACTTTGAGGGCCTGATTTAGGCCTAGCATCAGTGACTTTGTTAGATACAGTGTAAGGGACTGAGTTAGGAGTAGTGTCAGGGCCTTGCTTAGGGACAGTGTCAGGGTCTGAGTTAGGTGTACTGTCAGAGACCTAGTTAGGGACAGTGCTAGGGCCTGAGTTAGGATTCATGTCAAGGCCTTATTTAGGACCAATTTCAGGGCCTTAGTTTGGACTAGCATCAGAGCCATTGTTAGGAATCGTATGAGGGCCTGAGTTAGGCGTACTGTCAGGGCCTTAGCTAGGGACAGTGTTAGGGCCTGAGTTAGGATTAGTGTCAAGGCCTTATTTAAGACCAATTTTAGGGCTTTAGTTTGGACTAGCAACAGAGCCTTTGTTAGGTATCATTTCGGGGCCGAAGTTAGGTGTAGTGTCAGGGCCATTGTTAGGGACAGTATCAGGGCCTGACTTAGGAGAAGTTCAGGGCCTTAGCCAAGGAAAGTGTCAGGGCCTTAGTAAGGGATATTATCAGGACCTAAATTAGCAGTAGTGTCAAAAATCCTTAGTGAGGAAAGTTAGGAATAAGTCAGGACTCAGGCTCTGACACTGTCCTTAACTAAGGCCTTGACACAACTCGTAACACAGGCCCTGATCTGATTCCTATCAGAGGCCCTGACACTGGTCTTAACTAAGGTCCGGACACTGGCCCTAACTAAAGCTGTGACGCTACTCTTAACTCAGGCACTGACACTGTCCCTAACAAAGCCTCTGACACTACTCCTAACTCAGGCCCTGACACTGTCTCTAACTAAGGCCCTGATACTACTACGAGCTCAGCACTGGCACTGTCCCTAACTTAGGCCCTGACTCTACTCCTAACTCAGGAACTGACACTGTCACTAACTAAGGCCCTGACACTGTTCATAACTCACACCCTAACACTCCTCCTAAATCATGCCCTGGCAATGTCCCTAACTAAGGCCTTGACCCTATTCCTAACTCAGGCACTGATACAATACCTAAGGAAGGCCCTGACATTACTCCTAACTCAGGCCCTGAAAAGGTCCCTAACTAAGGCCGACAAAACTCCTAACTCAGGCACTGACACTGTCCCAAAATAAGGCCCTGAATCTATTCCTAACTGAGGCGCTGATACAATACCTAACGAAGGCACTGATGCTACTCCTAACTAAGGCCCTGACACTACTCCTAACTCAGGCAATGACACAGTCCATAACTAAGGCCCTGACACTATTCCCAACTCAGGCACTGACAGTGTACGTAACTAAAACCCTGACACTACACCTAACTCAGGCACTGACAGTGTCCCTAACAAGGGCCCTCACACTACTCGCAACTCAGTCACTGACAATTTCCCTAATTGAGGCAATGATACTACTCCCAACTCAGGAACTAAGGCTCTGGATCATTGTGATGACAAGCGCCATGGAGCACTGTGATGACAAGGGTCATGGAGAATTGTAATGACAAGTGCATGGAGCATTGTGATGACAAGGGCCATGGAGAATTGTGATGACAGGGGTCATGGAGAATTGTGATGACAAGGGCCATGGAGCATTGTGATGACAGAGTTCATGGGGCATTGTGATGAAAGTGGTCATGGAGCATTGTGGTGAAAATGGTCATGGAGCATTGTGATGAAAGTGGTCATGGAGGATTGTGATGAAAAGCGCTATGGAGCATTGTGATGACAGGGGTCATGGAGCATTGTGAGGACAAGTGCCATGGAGCATTGTGATGGTAGGCGTCATGGGGCATTGTGATGACAGGGATCTTGGAGCTTTGTGGTGAAAGGGGTCATGGAACATTGTGATTACAACGACCTGGAGCATTGTGATGACAATGGTCATGGAGCATTGTGATGACAATCACCATGGATCATTGTGATTAGTGGGGTAATGGAGCATTGTCATGAAAGGGGTCATGGATCATTGTGATTACAGGGAATCGAGGAGCATTGTTTTGACAAGCTCCAGGGATCATTGTGATGAAACGCGAAAAGGAGAATTGTGATGAAAGGAATCATGGATCATTGTGATGACAGGGATCATGGAGCATTGTTACGACAAGTGCGAAGGAGCACTGTGATGACAAGGGCCATGGATCATGGTGATGACAGGGGTCAGGGAGCATTGTAATGACAGGGTTCATGGAGAATTGTGATGACAATGGTCATGGAGAATTTTGATGAAAGGGGTCATGGAGCATTGTGCTGAAAATGGTCATGGATCTTTGTGATGACATGCACCAGGGAGCATTGTGATGACAAGGGCCATGGATCATTGTGATGACAGTGGTTATGGAGCATTGTGATGAAAGGTGTCATGGCTCATTGTGATGACAGGGGGCCTGGAGCATTGTGATGACAGGGTTCATGGGGCATTGTGATGAAAAGGGCCTTGGAGCATTGTGATGAAAGTGGTCATATGGCATTTTGAATGATAGGGGCCATGGAACATTGTGATGACAAGTGTCATGGAGCCTTGTAATGAGAGGGTGCATGGACCATTGTGATGTCAACGCCATGTAGCCTTTTAGACAAGAGTCAAGGAGTATTGTGATGATAAGTGCGTGGAACATTGCGAAGACAGGTGTCATGGAGCATTGTGATGACAAGCGCCATGGGGCATTGTGATGGCATGAGCCATGGAATATTGTGATGAAAAGGGTCATGGACCACTGTGCTGAATGTGGTCATGGAGCATTGTGATGCACAGCGCCATGGAGCATTGTGATGACAAGCGTCATGGAGCTTTGTGATGAAATGTCTCATGGAACATTGTGATGACAGGGGTCTTGGAGCACTGTGATTACATTGAACATGGAGCATTGTGATGACAAAGGCCATGGAGCATTATGATGAGAAGGGCATGGAGCATTTTGATTACATAAGTCATAGAGCAGTGCGATGAAAGGATTCATGGAGCATTGTGATGAAAGGGGTCATGGAGCATTGTGATGACAGGGGGCATGGAGCACTGTGATGAAAGGGGTTATGGAGCACTGTGATTACAGGGGTAATTGTGATGCATTGTGATGAAAGGGGACATGAGACAGGGGTAATGGAGCATTCTGATGAAAGTTTTCATGGCTCATTGTGATGAAAAGGGGCATGGAGCATTGTGAGGAAACGGGTTATGGAGCACTGTGATTACAGGGGTAATTTAGAGCATTGTGATAAACGGGGACATGGAGCAATTTGATGAGAGGGCTCATGGGGCATTGTGAGGACAAGGGCCATGAAGCATTGTGATGACATGGGTCATTTTGCTTTGTGAATGACAGGGGACCTGGAGCATTGTGATGACAAGGGTAATGGAGCATTGTGATGACCGGGGTCATGGAGCATTGTGATGACAGGGGACATGGAGCATTGTGATCACAAGAGCATGGAACATTGTGAGACAAGGGTCATGGGTCAATGTGATGACATGGGGTATGGAGCATTGTGATGACAATGGTATGTAGCATTGCGATGACAAGGGTCATGAAGCATTGCGATGAGAGTGGTCATGGAGCTTTGGGATGCCAGGGGTCATGGAGCATTGTGATGACAGGGGTCATGGGGCATTGTGATGATAAGGGCGTGGAGCATTGTGATGAGAGTGGTCACGGAACATTGTGACGATAAGGGCATGGAGCCTAGTGAGGGACAGTCTAGCGTTCTTGGGACTAAATTCAGTGCCTGAGGTAGGCACAGCATAAGGCTTTAGTTAGCATAAGAGGTAGGATATTAGCTCGGGACAGGGTTAGGGTGAAGGCTAGGAATCGTGTCAGGAAATGACCTAAGGATAGTGTGAAGACCTTTGTTACTGAGAATATCAGGGCCTTATTCAGAACCAGTGTTAGGGCTTCAGGTAGGGACAGTATCAGGGCCTGACTTAGGGAGAGCGACAGGGTCTGAGTGAGGCCTAATGTCAGGCCCTCAGCTGGGGACTCTGTCAGGGAGTGACGTAGGAGCAGCATCAGTGCCTTTGTTGGATCAGCTTTAGGCTCTTAGTTAAAGATGACCAGAGCCCTAGTTAGTCACAGCGTCAAGGCCTCAGTTAGGGAAAGCTTCAGGGCCTGAGTTACGGACAGCCTCAGGTCTTCACTTAAAGACAGCGACAGGGCTTTCTTAGGGAGAGTGTCAAGACCTTGGTTAGAAATGGGTCAGGATATTATCTCAGGAGAGTGTCAGGATTTTAGTTATTGCTGGCAGCAGGGCCTATATTAGGGACAGATTCTGGGCCTTTGTTAGAGACAGTGTCATGGCCTTAGTTAGGAGTAGTCAGGGCCTTAGTTAGGGAGAGCATTAGGGTTTCAGTCAGCATAAGATGCAGGAGATTATCTCGGGACAGAGTCAGGTTCCAAGCCAGAGATAGTGAAAGGAAATGACCAAGGGATAACGAGAAGACCTTAGTCATTGAGAGCATCAGGGCCGTAGTTAGCAGCAGCGTGAGGGCCTTAAGCAGGACCAGTGCCAGGGCTTGATGTACGCACAGCGTCAGAGCCTAACTAAGGTACAGCAACAGGGCCTAAGTGAGGCCTATCTTTGGGGCCTGAGTAAGGGACAGTATCAGGGCATGACTTAGGAGCAGCATAAAGGCCTCTGTAGGATCAGCATTAGGGTCTTCGTTAAAGATATTATCAGGGCCTCTGTTAGGGACAGCCTCAAGGTCTCACTTAGGGACAGCGTCAGGGCTTACTTTCGGAAAGTTTCAGGACCTTGGTAAGACATGGGTCAGGATATTAGCTCAGGATAATGTCAGGTGTTCAGATATTGACGGCAGAAGGGCCTTAGTTACAGGCAGTGTCAGGCCTAAGTTCGGACTAGCATCAGAGCCTTTGTTAGGTACAGTGTCAGTGACGGAGTTAGGTGTAGTGTCAGGGCCTTAGTTAGGGACAGTGTCAGGACCTGCGTTAGGACGCGCCTCCAGGCCTCAGTTAGGGACAGGTTCACGGCCTCGGACCTAAATTCAGGGCCTCATTTAGGGACAGAATCACAGATTTAGCTAGCATAAGAGGATCTCCAGCTGAAAGCAACTTGAACACCACCACAAGCAGATGCAGAAGTGAACCATGCATGCTCCTATGAAGGAATATTCCACAGCAGTTGAGTACATTTTGTTTAAAGTTAGTAACACTATAAAAATTATGTTTTTAAGAAAACCATATTCAGAAGATGAAAGAATCTCATTCTAAAGAATCTCTTTAGCTAATCTCGACATTAGCTAAAGAGAAGGTTAGGTTAAGATCTAGGGATACTGTCAGGAAATGACTTAGGGATAGTGTCAAGACCTTGGTTACTTAGAGCATCAGGGCCTAATTAAGGACCAGTGAGTGTCAGGGCTTCGGGTAGGGACAGCGTCAGAGCCTGACATAGGGAGAGCGACAGGGCCTGAGTGAGGCCTAGCGTCAGGGCCTTAGCTAGGGACAGTGTCAGGGCATGACTTAGGAGCAACATAAGAGCCACGGTAGGATCAGCCTCAGGGGCTATGTTAAAGATATTATCAGGGCCTCTGTTAGGGACAGCCTCAAGGCCTCACTTAGGGAGAGCATCAGGGCTTCCTTAGGGAGAGTTTCAGGACCTTGGTAAGAGATGAGTTAGGATATTAGCTCAGGATAATGTCAGGACTTTAGATATTGATGGTAGCAGGGCCTAAGTAAGGGACAGTGTCAAGGCGTTAGTTAGGAGTAGCGGGCCCCTGATAGGTCCAGTGTCAGGTCCTCAGTTAGCAATAGTGTTAGGGCCTTAGTTAGGGACAGTGTCAGGGCCAGATGTAGGACGAGCATCTAGGCCTTAGTTCGGGACAGTTTCACGGTCTTGGGACTAAATTCAGTGCCTGAGGCAGGCACAACCTAAGGGCTTCAGTTAGCATAAGAGGCAGGACATTAGCTAGTGACAGTGTCAGTTTAGCATGTAGGGATAGTGTCAGGAAATGACCTAAGGATAGTGTGAAGACCTTTGTTACTGAGACTCTCAGGGCCTTATTCAGAACCAGTGTTAGGGCTTCAGGTAGGGACAGCATCAGAGCCTGACTTAGGGAGAGCAATCGGGTCTGAGTGAGGCCTAGCGTCAGACCCTTAGCTGGGGACACTGTCAGGGCATGACTTAGGAGCAGCATCCCGGCCTCTGTTGGATCAGCCTTAGGGTCTTAGTTAAAGACATGATCAGTGTCTGAGTTAGTCACAGCATCAAGGCCTGAGTTAGTTAGGGAAAGCTGCAGGGCCTCACTTAGGGACAGCGTCAGTGTTTACTTTGGGAGAGTTTCAGGACCTTGGTAAGACATGGGTCAGGATATTAGCTCCGGATAATGTCAGGACTTTAGATATTGATGGCAGCAGCCCTTAGTTAGAGACAGTGTCAGGCCCTGAGTTACGACTAGCATCAGAGCCTTTGTTAGGTACACTTTACGGGACTGAGTTAGGAGTAGAGTCAGGGCCTTAGTTAGTGACAGTGTCAGGGCCTGACTTCGGGAGAGCGACAGGGCCTGAGTGAGGCCTAGCGTCAGGCCCTTTGCTGGGCACACTGTCAGGGCATGACTTTGGAGCAGCATCAGCGTCTTTGCTGGATCAGCATTAAGGTCTTGGTGAAATACATAATCAGGGCCTGAGTTAGTCACAGCTTCAAGGCTTCAGTTAAGGAAAGCTTCAGGGCCTGAGTTAGGGACAGCCTCAGGTCTTCACTTACGGACAGCGTCAGGGCTTACTTTGGGACAGTTTCAGGACCTTGGAAAGACATAGGTCAGGATATTAGCTCAGGATAATGTCAGGACTTTACATACTGATGGCAGCAGGGCCTTAGTTACAGACACTTTCAGGGCCTGAGTTAGGCCTAGCATCAGTGACTTTGTTAGATACAGTGTAAGGGACTGAGTTAGGAGTAGTGTCAGGGCCTTGCTTAGGGACAGTGTCAGGGTGTGAGTTAGGTGTACTGTCAGAGACCTAGTTAGGGACAGTGCTAGGGCCTGAGTTACGATTCGTGTCAAGGCCTTATTTAGGACCAATTTCAGGGCCTTAGTTTGGACTAGCATCAGAGCCATTGTTAGGAATCGTACGAGGGCCTGAGTTAGGCGTACTGTCAGGGCCTTAGCTAGGGACAGTGTTAGGGCGTGAGTTAGGATTAGTGTCAAGGCCTTATTTAAGACCAATATTAGGGCTTTAGTTTGGACTAGCAACAGAACCTTTGTTAGGTATCATTTCGGGGCCGAAGTTAGGTGTAGTGTCAGGGCCATTGTTAGGGACAGTATCAGGGCCTGACTTAGGAGAAGTTCAGGGCCTTAGCCAGGGAAAGGGTCAGGGCCTTAGTAAGGGATATTATCAGGACCTAAATTAGCAGTAGTGTCAAAACTCCTTAGTGAGGAAAGTTAGGAATAAGTCAGGACTCAGGCCCTGACACTACTCGTAACACAGGCCCTTATCTGATTCCTATCATAGGCCCTGACACTGGTCTTAACTAAGGCCCGGACACTGGCCCTAACTAAAGCTGTGACGCTACTCTTAACTCAGGCACTGACACTGTCCCTAACAAAGCCTCTGACACTACTCCTAACTCAGGCCCTGACACTGTCTCTAACTAAGGCCCTGATACTACTACGAACTCAGCACTGGCACTGTCCCTAACTTAGGCCCTGACTCTACTCCTAACTCAGGAACTGACACTGTCACTAACTAAGGCCCTGACACTGTTCATAACTCACACCCTAACACTCCTCCTAAATCATGCCCTGGCAATGTCCCTAACTAAGGCCTTGACACTATTCCTAACTCAGGCACTGATACAATACCTAAGGAAGGCCCTGACATTACTCCGAACTCAGGCCCTGAAAAGGTCCCTAACTAAGGCCGACAAAACTCCTAACTCAGGCACTGACACTGTCCCAAAATAAGGCCCTGAATCTATTCCTAACTGAGGCGCTGATACAATACCTAACGAAGGCACTGATGCTACTCCTAACTAAGGCCCTGACACTACTCCTAACTCAGGCAATGACACAGTCCATAAGTAAGGCCCTGACACTATTCTCAACTCAGGCACTGACAGTGTACGTACCTAAAACCCTGACACTACAGCTAACTCAGGCACTGACAGTGTCCCTAACAAGGGCCCTCACACTACTCCCAACTCAGTCACTGACATTTTCCCTAATTGAGGCAATGATACTACTCCCAACTCAGGAACTAAGGCTCTGGATCATTATGATGACAAGCGCCATGGAGCACTGTGATGACAAGGGTCATGGAGTATTGTGATGACAAGTGCATGGAGCATTGTGATGACAAGCGCCATGGAGAATTGTGATGACAGGGGTCATGGAGAATTGTGATGACAAGGGCCATGGAGCCCTGTGATGACAGAGTTCATGGGGCATTGTGATGAAAGTGGTCATGGAGCATTGTGATGAAAATGGTCAGGGAGCATTGTGATGAAAGTTGTGATGGAGGATTGTGATGAAAACCGCTATGGAGCATTGTGATGACAGTGGTCATGGAGCATTGTGATGACAAGTGCCATGGAGCATTGTGATGATAGGAGTCATGGGGCATTGTGATGACAGGGATCTTGGAGCTTTGTGTTGAAAGGGGTCATAGAACATTGTGATTACAACGTCCTGGAGCATTGTGATGACAAGGTTCATGGAGCATTGTGATGACAACCACCATGGATCATTGTGATTAGTGGGGTAATGAGCATTGTCATGAAAGGGGTCATGGATCATTGTGATTACAGGGAATCAAGGAGCATTGTTTTTTTTTGTTTTTTTTGTTTTTTTTTTAACATCTTTATTGAAGTATAATTGCCTTACAATGGTGTGTTAGCTTCTGCTTTATAACAAAGTGAATCAGTTATACATATACAATATGTTCCCATTTCTCTTCCCTCTTGCATCTCCCTCCCTCCCACCCTCCCCATCCCATCCCTCTAGGTGGTCACAAAGCACCCAGCTGATCTCCCTGTGCTATGCGGCTGCTTCCCACTAGTTATCTATTTTACATTTGGTAGTGTATATATGTGCATTGCACTCTCTTACCCTGTCACGTCTCACCCCACCCCCTCCCCATAGCCTCAAGTCCATTCTCTAGTAGGTCTGTGTCTTTATTCCCGTCTTGCCACTAGGTTCTTCATGGCCTTTTTTTTTTTTTCCCTTAGATTCCGTATATATGTGTTAGCATACTGTATTTGTTTTTCTCTTTCTGACTTACTTCACTCTGTATGACAGACTCTAACTCCATCCACCTCATTACAAATACCTCCATTTCATTTCTTTTTATGGCTGAGTAATATTCCATTGTATATATGGGCCACATCTTCTTTATCCATTCATCTGTCGATGGACATTTAGGTTGCTTCCATGTCCTGGCTATTGTAAATAGAGCTGCAATGAACATTTTGGTACATGACTCTTTTTGACCTATGGTTTTCTCAGGGTATATGCCCAGTAGTGGGATTGCTGGGTCGTATGGTAGTTCTATTTGTAGTTTTTTAAGGAACCTCCATACTGTTCTCCATAGTGGCTGTATCAATTTACATTCCCACCAACAGTGCAAGAGTGTTCCCTTTCCTCCACACCCTCTCCAGCATTTATTGTTTCTAGATTTTTTGATGATGGCCATTCTGACCGGTGTGAGATGATATCTCATTGTAGTTTTGATTTGCATTTCTCTAATGATTAATGATGTTGAGCATTCTTTCATGTGTCTGTAGGCCATCTGTATATCTTCTTTGGAGAAATGTCTATTTAGGTCTTCGGCCCATTTTTGGATTGGGTTGTTCGTTTTTTTGTTATTGAGCTGCATGAGCTGCTTGTAAATCTTGGAGATTAATCCTTTGTCAGTTGCTTCATTTGCAAATATTTTCTCCCATTCTGATGGTTGTCTTTTGGTCTTGTTTATGGTTTCCTTTGCTGTGCAAAAGCTTTTAAGTTTCATTAGGTCCCATTTGTTTATTTGTGTTCTTATTTCCATTTCTCTGGGAGCTGGGTCAAAAAGAATCTTGCTGTGATGTATGTCATAGAATGTTCTGCCTATGTTTTCCTCTAAGAGTTTGATAGTGTCTGCCCTTACACTTAGGTCTTTAATCCATTTTGAGTTTATTTTTGTGCATGGTGTCAGGGAGTGTTCTAATTTCATACTTTTACATGTACCTGTCCAATTTTCCCAGCACCACTTATTGAAGAGGCTGTCTTTTCTCCACTGTATATGCTTGCCTCCTTTATCAAAAATAAGGTGCCCATATGTGTGTGGGTTTATCTCTGGGCTTTCCATCCTGTTCCATTGATCTATGTTTCTGTTTTTGTGCCAGTACCAAACTGTCTTGATTACTGAAGCTTTGTAATATAGTCTGAAGTCAGGGAGCCTGATTCCCCCAGCTCCATTTTTCGTTCTCAAGATTGCTTTGGCTATTCGGGGTCTTTTGTGTTTCCATACAAATTGTGAAATTTTTTGTTCTAGTTCTGTGAAAAATGCCAGTGGTAGTTTGATAGGGATTGCATTGAATCTGTAGATTGCTTTGGGTAGTAGAGTCATTTTCACAATGTTGATTCTTCCAATCCAGGAACATGGTATATCTCTCCATCTATTTGTATCATCTTTAATTTCTTTCATCAGTGTCTTATACTTTTCTGCATACAGGTCTTTTGTCTCCTTAGGTAGGTTTATTCCTAGATATTTTATTCTTTTTGTTGCAATGGTAAATGGGAGTGTTTTCTTAATTTCACTTTCATATTTTTCGTCATTAGTGGTGTATAGAAATGCAAGAGATTTCTGTGCATTAATTTTGTATCCTGCTACTTTACCAAATTCATTGATTAGCTCGAGGAGTTTTCTGGTAGCATCTTTAGGATTCTCTATGTATAGTGTCATGTCATCTGCAAATAGTGACAGCTTTACTTCTTCTTTTCCGATTTGGATTCCTTTTATTTCTTTGTCTTCTCTGATTGCTGTGGCTAACACTTCCAAAACTATGTTGAATAATAGTGGTGAGAGTGGGCAACCTTATCTTGCTCCTGATCTTAGTGGAAATGGTTTCAGTTTTTCACCATTGAGGACAATGTTGGCTGTGGGTTTGTCATATATGGCCTTTATTATGTTGAGGAAAGTTCCCTCTATGCCTACTTTCTGCAGGGCTTTTATCATAAATGGGTGTTGAATTTTGTCAAAAGCTTTCTCTGCATCTATTGAGATGATCATATGGTTTTTCTCCTTCAATTTGTTAATATGATGTATCACATTGATTGATTTGCGTATATTGAAGAATCCTTGCATTCCTGGGATAAACCCCACTTGATCATGGTGTATGATCCTTTTAATGTGCTGTTGGATTCTGTTTGCTAGTATTTTATTGAGGATTTTTGCATCTATGTTCATCAGTGATATTGGCCTGTAGTTTTCTTTCTTTGTGACATCTTTGTCTGGTTTTGGTATCAGGGTGATGGTGGCCTCGTAGAATGAGTTTGGGAGTGTTCCTCCCTCTGCAATATTTTGGAAGAGTTTGAGAAGGATAGGTGTTAGCTCTTCTCTAAATGTTTGATAGAATTCACCTGTGAAGCCATCTGGTCCTGGGCTTTTGTTTGTTGGAAGGTTTTTAATCACAGTTTCAATTTCAGTGCTTGTGATTGGTCTGTTCATATTTTCTATTTCTTCCTGGTTCAGTCTCGGCAGTTTGTGCATTTCTAAGAATCTGTCCAATTCTTCCAGGTTGTCCATTTTATTGGCATAGAGTTGCTTGTAGTAATCTGTCATGATCTTTTGTATTTCTGCAGTGTCAGTGGTTACTTCTCCTTTTTCATTTCTAATTCTATTGATCTGAGTCTTCTCCCTTTTTCTCTCGATGAGTCTGGCTAATGGTTTATCAATTTTGTTTATCTTCTCAAAGAACCAGCTTTTAGTTTCATTGATTTTTGCTATTGTTTCCTTCATTTCTTTTTCATTTATTTCTGACCTGATCTTTATAATTTCTTTCCTTCTGCTGGCTTTGGGGTTTTTTTGTTCTTCTTTCTCTAATTGCTTTAGGTGCAAGGTTAGGTTGTTTATTCGAGATGTTTCCTGTTTCTTGAGGTAGGCTTGTATTGCTATAAACTTCCCTCTTAGCACTGCTTTTGCTGCGTCCCATAGGTTTTGGGTCGTCGTATCTCCATTGTCATTTGTTTCCAGGTATTTTTTGATTTCCCCTTTGATTTCTTCAGTGATCACTTCGTTATTAAGTAATGTATTGTGTAGCCTCCATGTGTTTGTATTTTTTACAGATCTTTTCCTGTAATTGATATCTAGTCTCATAGCGTTGTGGTCGGAAAAGATACTTGATACGATTTCAATTTTCTTAAATTTACCAAGGCTTGATTTGTGACCCAAGATATGATCTATCCTGGAGAATGTTCCATGAGCAGTTGAGAAAAATGTGTATTCTGTTGTTTTTGGGTGGAATGTCCTATAAATATCAATTAAGTCCATCTTGTTTAATGTATCATTTAAAGCTTGTGTTTCCTTATTTATTTTCATTTTGGATGATCTGTCCCTTGGTGAGAGTGGGGTGTTAAAGTCCCCTACTACGATCGTGTTGCTGTCGATTTCCCCTTTTATGGCTGTTAGTATTTGCCTTATGTATTGAGGTGCTCCTATGTTGGGTGCATAAATATTTACAATTGTTATACCTTCCTCTTGGATCGATCCCTTGATCATTATATAGTGTTCCTCTTTGTCTTTTGTAATAGTCTTTATTTTAAAGTCTATTTTGTCTGATATGAGAATTGCTACTCCAGCTTTCTTTTGATTTCCATTTGCATGGAATATCTTTTTCCATCCCCTCACTTTCAGTCTATATGTGTCTCTAGGTCTGAAGTGGGTCTCTTGTAGACAGCATATATATGGGTCTTGTTTTTGTATCCATTCAGCCAGCCTGTGTCTTTTGGTGGGAGCATTTAATCCATTTACATTCAAGGTAATTATCGATATGTATGTTCCTATTCCCATTTTCTTAAATGTTTTGGGTTTGTTATTGTAGGTCTTTTCCTTCTCTTGTGTTTCTTGCCTAGAGAAGTTCCTTTAGCATTTGTTGTAAAGCTGGTTTGGTGGTGCTGAACTCTCTCAGCTTTTGCTTGTCTGTAAAGGTTTTAATTTCTCCATCGAATCTGAATGAGATCCTTGCTGGGTAGTGTAATCTTGGTTGTAGGTTTTTCTCCTTCATCACTTTAAGTATATCCTGCCACTCCCTTCTGGCTTGCAGAGTTTCTGCTGAAAGATCAGATGTTAACCTTATGGGGATTCCCTTGTGTGTTATTTGTTTTTTTTTCCCTTGCTGCCTTTAATATGTTTTCCTTATATTTAATTTTTGACGGTTTGATTAATATGTGTCTTGGTGTGTTTCTCCTTGGGTTTATCCTGTATGGGACTCTCTGTGCTTCCAGGACTTGATTAACTATTTCCTTTCCCATATTAGGGAAGTTTTCAACTATAATCTCTTCAAATATCTTCTCAGTCCCTTTCTTTTTCTCTTCTTCTTCTGGGATCCCTATAATTCGAATGTTGGTGCATTTAATGTTGTCCCAGAGGTCTCTGAGACTGTCCTCAGTTCTTTTCATTCTTTTTTCTTTATCCTGCTCTGCAGTAGTTATTTCCACCATTTTATCTT
The DNA here is from genome assembly GCF_965194825.1 of Balaenoptera physalus. Lineage (NCBI taxonomy): Eukaryota > Metazoa > Chordata > Mammalia > Artiodactyla > Balaenopteridae > Balaenoptera > Balaenoptera physalus. The sequence continues at coordinate 116,314 of NW_028126091.1, read as the reverse complement.
CCAGGTCACTTATCCTTTCTTCTGCCTCAGTTATTCTGCCATTGATCCCATCTAGAGTATTTTTAATTTCATTTATTGTGGTTTTCATCATTGCTTGGTTCCTCTTTAGTTCTTCTATGTCCTTGTTAAATGTTTCTTGCATTTTGTCTATTCTATTTCCAAGATTTTGGATCATCCTTACTATCATTATTCTGAATTCTTTTTCAGGTAGACTACCTATTTCCTCTTCATTTGTTAAGTCTGGTATGTTCTGACCCTGCTCCTTCATCTGCTGTGTGTTTTTCTGTCGTCTCATTTTGCTTATCTTACTGTGTTTGGGGTCTCCTTTTCGCTGGCTGCAGGTTCGTAGTTCCTGTTGTTTTTGGTATCTGTCCCCAGTGGCTAAGGTTGGTTCAGTGGGTTGTGTAGGCTTCCTGGTGGAGGGAACTAGTGCCTGAGCTCTAGTGGATGAGGTTGGATCTTGTCTTTCTGGTGGGCACGTCCACGTCTGGTGGTGTATTTTGGGGTGTCTGTGGCCTTATTATGATTTTAGGCAGCCTCTCTGCTAATGGATGGGGCTGTGTTCCTGTCTTGCTAGTTGTTTGGCGTAGGGTGTCCAGCACTGTAGCTTGCTGGTCGTTGAGTGAAGCTGGGTCTTGATGTTGAGATGGAGATCTCTGAGAGATTTTTGCCGTTTGGTATTACGTGGAGCTGGGAGGTCTCTTGTGGACCAGTGTCCTGAAGTTGGCTCTCCCACCTCAGAGGCACGGCCCTGATGCCTGGCTGGAGCACCAAGAGCTTTTCGTCCACACGGCTCAGAGTAAAAGGGAGAAAAAATAGAAAGAAAGAAAGAAAGAAAGAGGCTATAATATAGTGAAGTAAAATAAAGCTATTGTAAAGCAAAGCTATACAGACAAAATCGCACCCAGAAGCATATACATATACACTCACAAATAAAAGGAAAAGGGGAAAAATTAATATATCCTGCTCCCAAAGTCCACCTCCTGAATTTGGGATGATTCGTTGTCTATTCATATATTCAACAGATGCAGGCACATCAAGTTGTTTGTGGAGGTTTAATCCGCTGCTTCTAAGGCTGCTGGGAGAGATTTCCCCTTATCTTCCCTGTTCGCACAGCTCCTGGAGTTCAGCTTTGGATTTGGTCCCGCCTCTGCGTGTAGGTCGCCAGAGGGCGTCTATTCCCCGCCCAGACAGGACGGGGTTAAAGGAGCAGCTGCTTCGGGGGCTCTGGCTCACTCAGGCCGCGGGGAGGGAGGTGTACAGAGGAGGCGGGGTGAGCCTGCGGCGGCCGAGGCCGGCGTGACGTTGCACCAGCCTGAGGCGGGCAGTGCGTTCTCCCGGGGAACTTGTCCCCGGATCACGGGACCCTGGCAGTGGCGGGCTGCACAGGCTCCTGGGAGGGGCGATGTGGAGAGTGACCTGTGCTCACACACAGGCTTTTTGGAGGTGGCAGCAGCAGCCCCAGCATCTCACGCCCGTCTCTGGGGTCCGTGCTAATCGCCGCGGCTCGCGCCTTTCTCTGGAGTTCGTTTAGGCGGCACTCTGAATCCCCTCTCCTTGCGCTCAGCGAAACAAAGAGGCAAGAAAAAGTCTCTTGCCTCTTCGGCAGCTGCAGACCTTTTCCCGGTCTCCCTCCCAGCCAGCTGTGGTGCGCTAACCTCTTCAGGCTCTATTCACGCCACCAGCCCCAGTCCTCTCCCTGCGATCCGACCGAAGCCCGAGCCTCAGCTCCCAGCCCCGCCCGCCCCGGCGGGTGAGCAGACAAGCCTTTCGGCTGGAGAGTGCTGGTCGGCACCGCTCCTCCGTGCGGGAACCTCTCCGCTTTGCCCTCCGCACCCCTGTGGCTGCGCTCTCCTCCGTGGCTCTGAAGCTTCCCCCCTCTGCCACCCGCAGTCTCTGCCCGCGAAGGGGCTTCCTAGTGCGTGGAAATCTTTCCTCCTTCACGGCTCCATTCCCACTGGTGCAGGTGCCGTCCCTATTCTTTTGTCTCTGTTATTTCTTTTTTCTTTTGCCCTACCCAGGTACGTGGGGAGTTTCTTGCCTTTTTGGAGGTCGGATGTTTTTTGCCTGCGTTCAGTGGGTGTTATGTAGGAGCAGTTCCACGTATAGATGTATTTCTACTGTATCTGTGGGAAGGAAGGTGATCTCCGCGTCTTACTCTTCCCTAGAATTAATTTTAATAAATGTTGATTAATTGCAGTTTGACTTGTGTTTTGAAGAACAAAGGCGTCCCACAGTATTTGGCCGCTTTTCCTCAGTCACTGTCAGGAGCATTGTTTTGACAAGCTCCAGGGATCATTGTGATGAAAGGGGAAAAGGAGAATTGTGATGAAAGGAATCATGGATCATTGTGATGACAGGGATCATGGAGCATTGTGATGACAATGGTCATGGAGAATTTTGATGAAAGGGGTCATGGAGCATTGTGCTGAAAGTGGTCATGGATCTTTGTGATGACATGCACCAGGGAGCATTGTGATGACAAGGACCATGGATCATTGTGATGACAGTGGTTATGGAGCATTGTGATGAAAGGTGTCATGGCTCATTGTGATGACAGGGAGCCTGGAGCATTGTGATGACAGGGTTCATGGGGCATTCTGATGACAAGGGCCTTGGAGCATTGTGATGAAAGTGGTCATATGGCATTTTGAATGATAGGGGCCATGGAACATTGTGATGACAAGTGTCATGGAGCCTTGTAATGACAGGGTGGTTGGAACATTGTGATGTCACCGCCATGTAGCGTTTTAGACAAGGGTCAAGGAGTATTGTGATGATAAGTGCGTGGAACATTGCGAAGACAGGTGTCATGGAGCATTGCGATGATAAGGGCATGGAGCCTTGTGATGACAGGGGGCATGGAACATTGTAATGAAAGGGGGCATGGAGCATTGTGATGACAGGGGGCATGAAGCCCTGTGATGAAAAGGGCATGGAGCATTGTGAGACAAGTCTCATGGAGCATTGTGTTGAGAGTGGGCTTGGAGCATTGTGGTGACAGGGGGCATGAAACTTTGTGATGACAATGGCATGGAGCATTGTGAGAAAAGTGTTAAGGAGAGTTGTGATGAAAGGGGTCATGGAAGACTCTGATTACAGGGGACATGGAGCATTGTAATGAGAAAGACAAGTAGCATTGTGATGACATGGCTCAGGGAGCATTGTGGGGAAATGGGTCATGGGGCATTTTGATGACAGGGGTTATGGAGCATTGTGATGAAAGCGGCCATGGAACATTGTGATGAAAGGGGTCAAGGATCATTGTGATTACAGGGATCATGGAGCATTGTGATGACAAGCGCCCAGGATCACTGTGAGGAAAGGGGTAATGGAGAATTGTTATCAAAGGGGTCATGGATCATTGTGATTACAGTGGTCATGGAGCCTTGTGATGACAAGCGCCATGGAGCTTTGTGATGACAAGAGCCATGGAGCATTGTAAGGAAAGGGGTCATGGACCATTGTGATGAACGTGGTTTTGGAGCATTGTTATGACAATGTTCATGGCGCATTTTGATGAAAGGGGTTATGGAGCATTGTGATGGAAGGGGTCATGGGGCATTGTGATGAGAAGGGCCATGGAGCATTGTGATGAAAGCGTTCATGGGTCACTGTGATGATAAGTGCATGGAGGCTTGTGATGAAAATGGTCATGGAGCATTGTGATGAAAAGGGATCATGGAGCATTGTGATGAACAGGGCAATTGGAGCATTGTGATGAAAGTGGTCATGGAGCATTGTGATGAAAGACGTTTGGGTGCATTGTGATGAAAGGGGCCATGGGGCATTGTGATGACAAGCGTCATGGAGCATTGTGATGACAAGCGCCATGGGGCATTGTGATGGCAGGACCCATGGAATATTGTGATGAAAAGGGTCATGGACCACTGTTCTGAATGTGGTAATGGAACATTGTGATGCAAAGCGCCATGGAGCTTTGTGATGAAATGTCTCATGGAACATTGTGATGACAGGGGTCGTGGAGCACTGTGATTACATTGAAAATGGAGCATTGTGACGACAATGGTCATGGCGCATTTTGATGAAAGGGGTCACGGAGCATTGTGATGGAAGGGGTCATGGAGCATTGTGATGACAGGGGTCATGGGGCATTGTGATGATAAGGGCATGGAGCCTAGTGAGGTACAGTCTAGCGGTCTTTGGACTAAATTCAGTGCCTGAGGTAGGCACAGCATAAGGTCTTTAGTTAGCATAAGACGTAGGATAGTAACTCGGGACAGGGTTAGGGTGAAGGCTAGGAATCGTGTCAGGATATGACCTAAGGATAGTGTGAAGACCTTTGTTACTGAGACTCTCAGGGCCTTATTCAGAACCAGTGTTAGGGCTTCAGGTAGGGACAGCATCAGAGCCTGACTTAGGGAGAGCGATAGGGTCTGAGTGAGGCCTAGCGTCAGACCCTTAGCTGGGGACACTGTCAGGGCATGACTTAGGAGCAGCATCTCGGCCTCTGTTGGATCAGCCTTAGGGTCTTTGTTAAAGACATGATCAGTGTCTGAGTTAGTCACAGCATCAAGGCCTGAGTTAGTTAGGGAAAGCTGCAGGGCCTCCCTTAGGGACAGCGTCAGGGCTTACTTTGGGACAGTTTCAGGACCTTGGTAAGACATGGGTCAGGATATTAGCTCCGGATAATGTCAGGACTTTAGATATTGATGGCAGCAGCCCTTCGTTAGAGACAGTGTCAGGCCCTGAGTTACGACTAGCATCAGAGCCTTTGTTAGGCACACTTTACGGGACTGAGTTAGGAGTAGAGTCAGGGCCTTACTTAGTGACAGTGTCAGGGCCTGACTTCGGGAGAGCGACAGGGCCTGAGTGAGGCCTAGCATCAGGCCCTTTGCTGGGCACACTGTCAGGGCATGAGTTTGGAGCAGCATCAGCGTCTTTGCTGGATCAGCATTAAGGTCTTCGTGAAATACATGATCAGGGCCTGAGTTAGTCACAGCTTCAAGGCTTCAGTTAAGGAAAGCTTCAGGGCCTGAGTTAGGGACAGCCTCAGGTCTTCACTTACGGACAGCGTCAGGGCTTACTTTGGGACAGTTTCAGGACCTTGGAAAGACATAGGTCAGGATATTAGCTCAGGATAATGTCAGGACTTTACATACTGATGGCAGCAGGGCCTTAGTTACAGACCGTTTCAGGGCCTGAGTTAGGCCTAGCATCAGTGACTTTGTTAGGTACAGTGTAAGGGACTGAGTTAGGAGTAGTGTCAGGGCCTTGCTTAGGGACAGTGTCAGGGTCTGAGTTAGGTGTACTGTCAGAGACCTAGTTAGGGACAGTGCTAGGGCCTGAGTTACGATTCGTGTCAAGGCCTTATTTAGGACCTATTTCAGGGCCTTACTTTGGACTAGCATCAGAGCCATTGTTAGGAATCAAAAGAGGGCCTGAGTTAGGCGTACTGTCAGGGCCTTAGCTAGGGACAGTGTTAGGGCCTGAGTTAGGATTAGTGTCAAGGCCTTATTTAAGACCAATTTTAGGGCTTTAGTTTGGACTAGCAACAGAGCCTTTGTTAGGTATCATTTCGGGGCCGAAGTTAGGTGTAGTGTCAGGGCCATTGTTAGGGACATTATCAGGGCCTGACTTAGGAGAAGTTCAGGGCCTTAGCCAGGGAAAGGGTCAGGGCCTTACTAAGGGATATTATCAGGACCTGAATTAGCAGTAGTGTCAAAAATCCTTAGTGAGGAAAGTTAGGAATAAGTCAGGACTCAGGCCCTGACACGGTCCTTACCTAAGGCCCTGACACTACTCGTAACACAGGCCCTGATCTGATTCCTAACATAGGCCCTGACACTGGTCTTAACTAAAGCCCGGACACTGGCCCTAACTAAAGCTGTGACGCTACTCTTAACTCAGGCACTGACACTGTCCCTAACAAAGCCTCTGACACTACTCCTAACTCAGGCCCTGACACTGTCTCTAACTAAGGCCCTGATACAACTACGAACTCAGCACTGGCACTGTCCCTGACTTAGGCCCTGACTCTACTCCTAACTCAGGAACTGACACTGTCACTAACTAAGGCCCTGACACTGTTCATAACTCACACCCTAACACTCCTCCTAAATCATGCCCTGGCAATGTCCCTAACTAAGGCCTTGACACTATTCCTAACTCAGGCACTGATACAATACCTAAGGAAGGCCCTGACATTACTCCTAACTCAGGCCCTGAAAAGGTCCCTAACTAAGGCCGACAAAACTCCTAACTCAGGCACTGACACTGTCCCAAAATAAGGCCCTGAATCTATTCCTAACTGAGGCGCTGATACAATACCTAACGAAGGCACTGATGCTACTCCTAACTAAGGCCCTGACACTACTCCTAACTCAGGCAATGACACAGTCCATAACTAAGGCCCTGACACTATTCCCAACTCAGGCACTGACAGTGTACGTAACTAAAACCCTGACACTACACCTAACTCAGCCACTGACAGTGTCCCTAAGAAGGGCCCTCACACTACTCCCAACTCAGTCACTGATATTTTCCCTATTCGAGGCAATGATACTACTCCCAACTCAGGAACTAAGGCTCTGGATCATTGTGATGACAAGCGCCATGGAGCACTGTGATGACAAGGGTCATGGAGAATTGTGATGACAAGTGCATGGAGCATTGTGATGACAAGGGCCATGGAGAATTGTGATGACAGGGGTCATGGAGAATTGTGATGACAAGGGCCATGGAGCATTGTGATGACAGAGTTCATGGGGCATTGTGAGGAAAGTGGTCATGGAGCATTGTGATGAAAATGGTCATGGAGAATTTTGATGAAAGGGGTCATGGAGCATTGTGCTGAAAGTGGTCATGGATCTTTGTGATGACATGCACCAGGGAGCATTGTGATGACAAGGGTCATGGATCATTGTGATGACAGTGGTTATGGAGCATTGTAATGAAAGGTGTCATGGCTCATTGTGATGACAGGGGGCCTGGAGCATTGTGATGACAGGGTTCATGGGGCATTATGATGACAAGGGCCTTGGAGAATTGTGATGAAAGTGGTCATATGGCATTTTGAATGATAGGGGCCTTGGAACATTGTGATGACAAGTGTCATGGAGCCTTTTAATGACAGGGTGCATGAAACATTGTGATGTCACCGCCATGTAGCATTTTAGACAAGGGTCAAGGAGTATTGTGATGATAAGTGCGTGGAACATTGCGAAGACAGGTTTCATGGAGCATTGTGATGATAAGGGCATGGAGCCTTGTGATGACAGGGGGCATGGAACATTGTAATGACAGGGGGCATGGAGCATTGTGATGGAAGGGGTCATGGAGCATTGTGATGACAGGGGTCACGGAACATTGTGACGATAAGGGCATGGAGCCTAGTGAGGGACAGTCTAGCGGTCTTGGGACTAAATTCAGTGCCTGAGGTAGGCACAGCATAAGGTCTTTAGTTAGCATAAGACGTAGGATATTAACTCGGGACAGGGTTAGGATAAAGGCTAGGAATCGTGTCAGGAAATGACCTAAGGATAGTGTGAAGACCTTTGTTACTGAGAATATCAGGGCCTTATTCAGAACCAGTGTTAGGGCTTCAGGTAGGGACAGTATCAGGGCCTGACTTAGGGAGAGCGACAGGCTCTGAGTGAGCCCTAATGTCAGGCCCTCAGCTGGGGACACTGTCAGGGAGTGACTTAGGAGCAGCATCAGTGCCTTTGTTGGATCAGCTTTAGGCTCTTAGTTAAAGATGACCAGAGCCCTAGTTAGTCACAGCGTCAAGGCCTCAGTTAGGGAAAGCTTCAGGGCCTGAGTTACGGACAGCCTCAGGTCTTCACTTAAAGACACCGACAGGGCTTTCTTCGGGAGAGTGTCAAGACCTTGGTTAGAAATGGGTCAGGATATTATCTCAGGACAGTGTCAGGATTTTAGTTATTGCTGGCAGCAGGGCCTATATTAGGGACAGATTCTGGGCCTTTGTTAGAGACAGTGTCATGGCCTTAGTTAACAGTAGTCAGGGCCTTAGTTAGGGAGAGCATTAGGGTTTCAGTCAGCATAAGATGCAGGAGATTATCTCGGGACAGAGTCAGGTTCCAGGCCAGAGAGAGTGAAAGGAAATGACCAAGGGATAACGAGAAGACCTTAGTCATTGAGAGCATCAGGGACTTAGTTAGCAGCAGCGTGAGGGCCTTAATCAGGTCCAGTGCCAGGGCTTGATGTACGGATAGTGTCAGAGCCTAACTAAGGTACAGCAACAGGGCCTAAGTGAGGCCTATCTTTGGGGCCTGAGTAAGGGACAGTATCAGGGCATGACTTAGGAGCAGCATAAAGGCCTCTGTAGGATCAGCATTAGGGTCTTCGTTAAAGATATTATCACGGCCTCTGTTAGGGACAGCCTCAAGGTCTTACTTCGGGACAGCGTCAGGGCTTACTTTGGGAAAGTTTCAGGACCTTGGTAAGACATGGGTCAGGATATTAGCTCAGGATAATGTCAGGTGTTCAGATATTGACGGCAGCAGGGCCTTAGTTAGAGGCAGTATCAGGCCTAAGTTCGGACTAGCATCCGAGCCTTTGATAGGTACAGTGTCAGTGACGGTGTTAGGTGAAGTGTCAGGGCCTTAGTTAGGGACAGTGTCAGGACCTGCGTTAGGACGAGCCTCCAGACCTCAGTTAGGGACAGGTTCACGGCCTCGGACCTAAATTCAGGGCCTCATTTAGGGACAGAATCACAGATTTAGCTAGCATAAGAGGATCTACAGCTGAAAGCAACTTGAACACCACCACAAGCAGATGCAGAAGTGAACCATGCACGCTCCTATGAAGGACTATTCCACAGCAGTTGAGTACATTTTGTTTAAAGTTAGTAATACTATATAAATTATGTTTTTAAGAAAACCATATTCAGAAGATGAAAGAATCTCGTTCTAAAGAATCTCTTTAGCTAATCTCGACATTAGCTAAAGAGAAGCTCAGGTTAAGATCTAATGATAGTGTCAGGAAATGACCTAGGGATAGTGTCAAGACCTTGGTTACTTAGAGCATCAGGGCCTAATTAAGGACCAGCGAGTGTCAGGGTTTCGGGTAGGGACAGCGTCAGAGCCTGACTTAGGGAGAGCGACAGGGCCTGAGTGAGGCTTAGCGTCAGGGCCTTAGCTAGGGACAGTGTCAGGGCATGACTTAGGAGCAACATAAGAGCCACGGTAGGATCAGCCTCAGGGGCTATGTTAAAGATATTATCAGGGCCTCTGTTAGGGACAGCCTCAAGGCCTCACTTAGGGAGAGCATCAGGGCTTCCTTAGGGAGAGTTTCAGGACCTAGTTAAGAGATGAGTTAGGATATTAGCTCAGGATAATGTCAGGACTTTAGATATTGATGGTAGCAGGGCCTAAGTAAGGGACAGTGTCAAGGCGTTAGTTAGGAGTAGCGGGCCCCTGATAGGTCCAGTGTCAGGTCCTCAGTTAGCAATAGTGTTAGGGCCTAAGTTAGGGACAGTGTCAGAGCCAGATGTAGGACGAGCATCTAGGCCTTAGTTCGGGACAGTTTCACGGTCTTGGGACTAAATTCAGTGCCTGAGGCAGGCACAAACTAAGGGCTTCAGTTAGCATAAGAGGCAGGACATTAGATAGTGACAGTGTCAGTTTAGCATGTAGGGATAGTGTCAGGAAATGACCTAAGGATAGTTTGAAGACCTTTGTTACTGAGACTCTCAGGGCCTTATTCAGAACCAGTGTTAGGGCTTCAGGTAGGGACAGCATCAGAGCCTGACTTAGGGAGAGCGATAGGGTCTGAGTGAGGCCTAGCGTCAGACCCTTAGCTGGGGACACTGTCAGGGCATGACTTAGGAGCAGCATCCCGGCCTCTGTTGGATCAGCCTTTGGGTCTTACTTAAAGACATGATCAGTGTCTGAGTTAGTCACAGCATCAAGGCCTGAGTTAGTTAGAGAAAGCTGCAGGGCCTCCCTTAGGGACAGCGTCAGGGCTTACTTTGGGACAGTTTCAGGACCTTGGTAAGACATGGGTCAGGATGTTAGCTCCGGATAATGTCAGGACTTTAGATATTGATGGCAGCAGCCCTTAGTTAGAGACAGTGTCAGGCCCTGAGTTACGACTAACATCAGAGCCTTTGTTAGGCACACTTTACGGGACTGAGTTAGGAGTAGAGTCAGGGCCTTACTTAGTGACAGTGTCAGGGCCTGACTTCGGGAGAGCGACAGGGCCTGAGTGAGGCCTAGCATCAGGCCCTTTGCTGGGCACACTGTCAGGGCATGACTTTGGATCAGCATCAGCGTCTTTGCTGGATCAGCATTAAGGTCTTCGTGAAATACATGATCAGGGCCTGAGTTAGTCACAACTTCAAGGCTTCAGTTAAGGAAAGCTTCAGGGCCTGAGTTAGGGACAGCCTCAGGTCTTCACTTACGGACAGCATCAGGGCTTACTTTGGGACAGTTTCAGGACCTTGGAAAGACATACGTCAGGATATTAGCTCAGGATAATGTCAGGACTTTACATACTGATGGCAGCAGGGCCTTAGTTACAGACACTTTCAGGGCCTGAGTTAGGCCTAGCATCAGTGACTTTGTTAGGTACAGTGTAAGGGACTGAGTTAGGAGTAGTGTCAGGGCCTTGCTTAGGGACAGTGTCAGTGTCTGAGTTAGGTGTACTGTCAGAGACCTAGTTAGGGACAGTGCTAGGGCCTGAGTTACGATTCGTGTCAAGGCCTTATTTAGCACCAATTTCAGGGCCTTAGTTTGGACTAGCATCAGAGCCATTGTTAGGAATCATACGAGGGCCTGAGTTAGGCGTACTGTCAGGGCCTTAGCTAGGGACAGTGTTAGGGCCTGAGTTAGGATTAGTGTCAAGGCCTTATTTAAGACCAATTTTACGGCTTTAGTTTGGACTAGCAACAGAGCCTTTGTTAGGTATCATTTCGGGGCCTCAGTTAGGTGTAGTGTCAGGGCCATTGTTAGGGACAGTATCAGGGCCTGACTTAGGAGAAGTTCAGGGCCTTAGCCAGGGAAAGGGTCAGGGCCTTAGTAAGGGATATTATCAGGACCTGAATTAGCAGTAGTGTCAAAAATCCTTAGTGAGGAAAGTTAGGAATAAGTCAGGACTCAGGCCCTGACACTGTCCTTAACTAAGGCCCTGACACTACTCGTAACACAGGCCCTGATCTGATTCCTATCATAGGCCCTGACACTGGTCTTAACTAAGGCCCGGACACTGGCCCTAACTAAAGCTGTGACGCTACTCTTAACTCAGGCACTGACACTGTCCCTAACAAAGCCTCTGACACTACTCCTAACTCAGGCCCTGACACTGTCTCTAACTAAGGCCCTGATACATCTATGAACTCAGCACTGGCACTGTCCGTAACTTAGGCCCTGACTCTACTCCTAACTCAGGAACTGACACTGTCACTAACTAAGGCCCTGACACTGTTCATAACTCACACCCTAACACTCCTCCTAAATCATGCCCTGGCAATGTCCCTAACTAAGGCCTTGACACTATTCCTAACTCAGGCACTGATACAATACCTAAGGAAGGCCCTGACATTACTCCTAACTCAGGCCCTGAAAAGGTCCCTAACTAAGGCCGACAAAACTCCTAACTCAGGCACTGACACTGTCCCAAAATAAGGCCCTGAATCTATTCCTAACTGAGGCGCTGATACAATACCTAACGAAGGCACTGATGCTATTCCTAACTAAGGCCCTGACACTACTCCTAACTCAGGCAATGACACAGTCCATAACTAAGGCCCTGACACTATTCCCAACTCAGGCACTGACAGTGTAGGTAACTAAAACCCTGACACTACACCTAACTCAGGCACTGACAGTGTCCCTAACAAGGGCCCTCACACTACTCCCAACTCAGTCACTGACATTTTCCCTATTCGAGGCAATGATACTACTCCCAACTCAGGAACTAAGGCTCTGGATCATTGTGATGACAAGCGCCATGGAGCACTGTGATGACAAGGGTCATGGAGAATTGTGATGACAAGTGCATGGAGCATTGTGATGACAAGGGCCATGGAGAATTGTGATGACAGGGGTCATGGAGAATTGTGATGACAAGGGCCATGGAGCATTGTGATGACAGAGTTCATGGGGCATTGTGAGGAAAGTGGTCATGGAGCATTGTGATGAAAATGGTCATGGAGAATTTTGATGAAAGGGGTCATGGAGCATTGTGCTGAAAGTGGTCATGGATCTTTGTGATGACATGCACCAGGGAGCATTGTGATGACAAGGGCCATGGATCATTGTGATGACAGTAGTTATGGAGCATTGTGATGAAAGGTGTCATGGCTCATTGTGATGACAGGGGGCCTGGAGCATTGTGATGACAGGGTTCATGGGGCATTATGATGACAAGGGCCTTGGAGAATTGTGATGAAAGTGGTCATATGGCATTTTGAATGATAGGGGCCATGGAACATTGTGATGACAAGTGTCATGGAGCCTTGTAATGACAGGGTGCATGGAACATTGTGATGTCACCGCCATGTAGCATTTTAGACAAGGGTCAAGGAGTATTGTGATGATAAGTGCGTGGAACATTGTGAAGACAGGTGTCATGGAGCATTGTGATGATAAGGGCATGGAGCCTTGTGATGACAGGGGGCATGGAACATTGTAATGACGGGGGCATGGAGCATTGTGATGGAAGGGGTCATGGAGCATTGTGATGACAGGGGTCATGGGGCATTGTGATGATAAGGGCGTGGAGCGTTGTGTTGACAGTGGTCATGGAACATTGTGACGATAAGGGCATGGAGCCTAGTGAGGGACAGTCTAGCGGTCTTGGGACTAAATTCAGTGCCTGAGGTAGGCACAGCATAAGGTCTTTAGTTAGCATAAGACGTAGGATATTAACTCGGGACAGGGTTAGGGTGAAGGCTAGGAATCGTGTCAGGAAATGACCTAAGGATAGTGTGAAGGCCTTTGTTACTGAGAATATCAGGGCCTTATTCAGAACCAGTGTTAGGGCTTCAGGTAGGGACAGTATCAGGGCCAGACTTAGGGAGAGTGACAGGGTCTGAGTGAGGCCTAATGTCAGGCCCTCAGCTGGGGACACTGTCAGGGAGTGACTTAGGAGCAGCATCAGTGCCTTTGTTGGATCAGCTTTAGGCTCTTAGTTAAAGATGACCAGAGACCTAGTTAGTCACAGCGTCAAGGCCTCAGTTAGGGAAAGCTTCAGGGCCTGAGTTACGGACAGCCTCAGGTCTCCACTTAAAGACAGCGACAGGGCTTTCTTCGGGAGAGTGTCAAGACCTTGGTTAGAAATGGGTCAGGATATTATCTCAGGACAGTGTTAGGATTTTAGTTATTGCTGGCAGCAGGGCCTATATTAGGGACAGATTCTGGGCCTTTGTTACAGACAGTGTCATGGCCTTAGTTAAGAGTAGTCAGGGCCTTAGTTAGGGAGAGCATTAGGGTTTCACTCAGCATAAGATGCAGGAGATTATATCGGGACAGAGTCAGGTTCCAGGTCAGAGAGAGTGAAAGGAAATGACCGAGGGATAACGAGAAGACCTTAGTCATTGAGAGCATCAGGGCCTTTGTTAGCAGCAGCGTGAGGGCCTTAATCAGGTCCAGTGCCAGGGCTTGATGTACGAACAGCGTCAGAGCCTAACTAAGGTACAGCAACAGGGCCTAAGTGAGGCCTATCTTTGGGGCCTGAGTAAGGGACAGTATCAGGGCATGACTTCGGAGCAGCATAAAAGCCTCTGTAGGATCAGCATTAGGATCTTCGTTAAAGATATTATCAGGGCCTCTGTTAGGGACAGCCTCAAGGTCTCACTTAGGGACAGCGTCAGGGCTTACTTTGGGAAAGTTTCAGGACTTGGTAAGACATGGGTCAGGATATTAGCTCAGGATAATGTCAGGTGTTCAGATATTGACGGCAGCAGGGCCTTAGTTAGAGGCAGTGTCAGGCCTAAGTTCGGACTAGCATCAGAGCCTTTGATAGGTACAGTGTCAGTGACGGAGTTAGGTGAAGTGTCAGGGCCTTAGTTAGGGACAGTGTCAGGACCTGCGTTAGGACGAGCCTCCAGGCCTCAGTTAGGGACAGGTTCACGGCCTCGGACCTAAATTCAGGGCCTCATTTAGGGACAGAATCACAGATTTAGCTAGCATAAGAGGATCTACAGCTGAAAGCAACTTGAACACCACCACAAGCAGATGCAGAAGTGAACCATGCACACTCCTATGAAGGACTATTCCACAGCAGTTGAGTACATTTTGTTTAAAGTTAGTAATACTATATAAATTATGTGTTTAAGAAAACCATATTCAGAAGATGAAAGAATCTCGTTCTAAAGAATCTCTTTAGCTAATCTAGACATTAGCTAAAGAGAAGCTTAAGTTAAGATCTAGGGATAGTGTCAGGAAATGACCTAGGGATAGTGTCAAGACCTTGGTTACTTAGAGCATCAGGGCCTAATTAAGGACCAGTGAGTGTCAGGGTTTCGGGTAGGGACAGCGTCAGAGCCTGACTTAGGGAGAGCGACAGGGCCTGAGTGAGGCCTAGCGTCAGGGCCTTAGCTAGGGACAGTGTCAGGGCATGACTTAGGAGCAACATAAGAGCCTCGGTGGGATCAGCCTCAGGGGCTATGTTAAAGATATTATCAGGGCCTCTGTTAGGGACAGCCTCAAGGCCTCACTTAGGGAGAGCATCAGGGCTTCCTTAGGGAGAGTTTCAGGACCTTGCTAAGAGATGAGTTAGGATATTAGCTCAGGATAATGTCAGGATTTTAGATATTGATGGTAGCAGGGCCTAAGTAAGGGACAGTGTCAAGGCGTTAGTTAGGAGTAGCGGGCCCCTGATAGGTCCAGTGTCAGCTCCTCAGTTAGCAGTAGTGTTAGGGCCATAGTTAGGGACAGTGTCAGGGCCAGATGTAGGACGAGCATCTAGGCCTTAGTTCGGGACAGTTTCACGGTCTTGGGACTAAATTCAGTGCCTGAGGCAGGCACAACCTAAGGGCTTCAGTTAGCATAAGAGGCAGGACATTAGCTAGTGACAGTGTCAGTTTAGCATGTAGGGATAGTGTCAGGAGATGACCTAAGGATAGTGTGAAGACCTTTGTTACTGAGACTCTCAGGGCCTTATTCAGAACCAGTGTTAGGGCTTCAGGTAGGGACAGCATCAGAGCCTGACTTAGGGAGAGCGATAGGGTCTGAGTGAGGCCTAGCGTCAGACCCTTAGCTGGGGACACTGTCAGGGCATGACTTAGGAGCAGCATCCCGGCCTCTGTTGGATCAGCCTTAGGGTCTTAGTTAAAGACATGATCAGTGTCTGAGTTAGTCACAGCATCAAGGCCTGAGTTAGTTAGAGAAAGCTGCAGGGCCTCCCTTAGGGACAGCGTCAGGGCTTACTTTGGGAGAGTTTCAGGACCTTGGTAAGACATGGGTCAGGATATTAGCTCCGGATAATGTCAGGACTTTAGATATTGATGGCAGCAGCCCTTAGTTAGAGACAGTGTCAGGCCCTGAGTTACGACTAGCATCAGAGCCTTTGTTAGGCACACTTTACGGGACTGAGTTAGGAGTAGAGTCAGGGCCTTACTTAGTGACAGTGTCAGGGCCTGACTTCGGGAGAGCGACAGGGCCTGAGTGAGGCCTAGCATCAGGCCCTTTGCTGGGCACACTGTCAGGGCATGAGTTTGGAGCAGCATCAGCGTCTTTGCTGGATCAGCATTAAGGTCTTCGTGAAATACATGATCAGGGCCTGAGTTAGTCACAGCTTCAAGGCTTCAGTTAAGGAAAGCTTCAGGGCCTGAGTTAGGGACAGCCTCAGGTCTTCACTTACGGACAGCGTCAGGGCTTACTTTGGGACAGTTTCAGGACCTTGGAAAGACATAGGTCAGGATATTAGCTCAGGATAATGTCAGGACTTTACATACTGATGGCAGCAGGGCCTTAGTTATAGACACTTTCAGGGCCTGAGTTAGGCCTAGCGTCAGTGACTTTGTTAGGTACAGTGTAAGGGACTGAGTTAGGAGTAGTGTCAGGGCCTTGCTTAGGGACAGTGTCAGGGTCTGAGTTAGGTGTACTGTCAGAGACCTAGTTAGGGACAGTGCTAGGGCCTGAGTTACGATTCGTGTCAAGGCCTTATTTAGGACCAATTTCAGGGCCTTAGTTTGGACTAGCATCAGAGCCATTGTTAGGAATCGTATGAGGGCCTGAGTTAGGCGTACTGTCAGGGCCTTAGCTAGGGACAGTGTTAGGGCCTGAGTTATGATTAGTGTCAAGGCCTTATTTAAGACCAATTTTAGGGCTTTAGTTTGGACTAGCAACAGAGCCTTTGTTAGGTATCATTTCGGGACCGAAGTTAGGTGTAGTGTCAGGGCCATTGTTAGGGACAGTATCAGGGCCTGACTTAGGAGAAGTTCAGGGCCTTAGCCAGGGAAAGGGTCAGGGCCTTAGTAAGGGATATTATCAGGACCTGAATTAGCAGTAGTGTCAAAAATCCTTAGTGAGGAAAGTTAGGAATAAGTCAGGACTCAGGTCCTGACACTGTCCTTAACTAAGGCCCTGACACTACTCGTAACACAGGCCCTGATCTGATTCCTATCATAGGCCCTGACACTGGTGTTAACTAAGCCCCGGACACTGGCCCTAACTAAAGCTGTGACGCTACTCTTAACTCAGGCACTGACACTGTCCCTAACAAAGCCTCTGACACTACTCCTAACTCAGGCCCTGACACTGTCTCTAACTAAGGCCCTGATACTACTACGAACTCAGCACTGGCACTGTCCCTAACTTAGGCCCTGACTCTACTCCTAACTCAGGAACTGACACTGTCACTAACTAAGGCCCTGACACTGTTCATAACTCACACCCTAACACTCCTCCTAAATCATGCCCTGGCAATGTCCCTAACTAAGGCCTTGACACTATTCCTAACTCAGGCACTGATACAATACCTAAGGAAGGCCCTGACATTACTCCTAACTCAGGCCCAGAAAAGGTCCCTAACTAAGGCCGACAAAACTCCTAACTCAGGCACTGACACTGTCCCAAAATAAGGCCCTGAATCTATTCCTAACTGAGGCGCTGATACAATACCTAACGAAGGCACTGATGCTACTCCTAACTAAGGCCCTGACACTACTCCTAACTCAGGCAATGACACAGTCCATAACTAAGGCCCTGACACTATTCCCAACTCAGGCACTGGCAGTGTACGTAACTAAAACCCTGACACTACACCTAACTCAGGCACTGACAGTGTCCCTAACAAGGGCCCTCACACTACTCCCAACTCAGTCACTGACATTTTCCCTATTCGAGGCAATGATACTACTCCCAACTCAGGAACTAAGGCTCTGGATCATTGTGATGACAAGCGCCATGGAGCACTGTGATGACAAGGGTCATGGAGAATTGTGATGACAAGTGCATGGAGCATTGTGATGACAAGGGCCATGGAGAATTGTGATGACAGGGGTCATGGAGAATTGTGATGACAAGGGCCATGGAGCATTGTGATGACAGAGTTCATGGGGCATTGTGAGGAAAGTGGTCATGGAGCATTGTGATAAAAATGGTCATGGAGCATTGTGATGAAAGTGGTCATGGAGGATTGTGATGAAAAGCGCTATGGAGCATTGTGATGACAGGGGTCATGGAGCATTGTGAGGACAAGTGCCATGGAGCATTGTGATGATAGGAGTCATGGGGCATTGTGATGACAGGGATCTTGGAGCTTTGTGGTGAAAGGGGTCATGGAACATTGTGATTACAACGACCTGGAGCATTGTGATGACAAGGGTCATGGAGCATTGTGATGACAATCACCATGGATCATTGTGATTAGTGGGGTAATGGAGCATTGTCATGAAAGGGGTCATGGATCATTGTGATTACAGGGAATCGAGGAGCATTGTTTTGACAAGCTCCAGGGATCATTGTGATGAAAGGGGAAAAGGAGAATTGTGATGAAAGGAATCATGGATCATTGTGATGACAGGGATCATGGAGCATTGTTATGACAAGAGCGAAGGAGCACTGTGATGACAAGGGCCATGGATCATGGTGATGACAGGGGTCAGGGAGCATTGTAATGACAGGGCTCATGGAGCATAGTGATGACAATGGTCATGGAGAATTTTGATGAAAGGGTTCATGGAGCATTGTGCTGAAAGTGGTCATGGATCTTTGTGATGACATGCACCAGGGAGCATTGTGATGACAAGGGCCATGGATCATTGTGATGACAGTGGTTATGGAGCATTGTGATGAAAGGTGTCATGGCTCATTGTGATGACAGGGGGCCTGGAGCATTGTGATGACAGGGTTCATGGGGCATTATGATGACAAGGGCCTTGGAGCATTGTGATGAAAGTGGTCATATGGCATTTTGAATGATAGGGGCCATGGAACATTGTGATGACAAGTGTCATGGAGCCTTGTAATGACAGGGTGCATGGAACATTGTGATGTCACCGCCATGTAGCATTTTAGACAAGGGTCAAGGAGTATTGTGATGATAAGTGCGTGGAACATTGCGAAGACAGGTGTCATGGAGCATTGTGATGATAAGGGCATGGAGCCTTGTGATGACAGGGGGCATGGAACATTGTAATGACAGGGGGCATGGAGCATTGTGATGGAAGGGGTCATGGAGCATTGTGATGACAGGGGTCATGGGGCATTGTGATGATAAGGGCGTGGAGCGTTGTGATGACAGTGGTCACGGAACATTGTGACGATAAGGGCATGGAGCCTAGTGAGGGACAGTCTAGCGGTCTTGGGACTAAATTCAGTGCCTGAGGTAGGCACAGCATAAGGCCTTTAGTTAGCATAAGACGTAGGATATTAACTCGGGACAGGGTTAGGGTGAAGGCTAGGAATCGTGTCAGGAAATGACCTAAGGATAGTGTGAAGACCTTTGTTACTGAGAATATCAGGGCCTTATTCAGAACCAGTGTTAGGGCTTCAGGTAGGGACAGTATCAGGGCCTGACTTAGGGAGAGCGACAGGGTCTGAGTGAGGCCTAATGTCAGGCCCTCAGCTGGGGACACTGTCAGGGAGTGACTTAGGAGCAGCATCAGTGCCTTTGTTGGATCAGCTTTAGGCTCTTAGTTAAAGATGACCAGAGCCCTAGTTAGTCACAGCGTCAAGGCCTCAGTTAGGGAAAGCTACAGGGCCTGAGTTACGGACAGCCTCAGGTCTTCACTTAAAGACAGCGACAGGGCTTTCTTAGGGAGAGTGTCAAGACCTTGGTTAGAAATGGGTCAGGATATTATCTCAGGAGAGTGTCAGGATTTTAGTTATTGCTGGCAGCAGGGCCTATATTAGGGACAGATTCTGGGCCTTTGTTAGAGACAGTGTCATGGCCTTAGTTAGGAGTAGTCAGGGCCTTAGTTAGGGAGAGCATTAGGGTTTCAGTCAGCATAAGATGCAGGAGATTATCTCGGGACAGAGTCAGGTTCCAGGCCAGAGATAGTGAAAGGAAATGACCAAGGGATAACGAGAAGACCTTAGCCATTGAGAGCATCAGGGCCTTAGTTAGCAGCAGCGTGAGGGCCTTAATCAGGACCAGTGCCAGGGCTTGATATACGGACAGCGTCAGAGCCTAACTAAGGTACAGCAACAGGGCCTAAATGAGGCCTATCTTTGGGGCCTGAGTAAGGGACAGTATCAGGGCATGACTTAGGAGCAGCATAAAGGCCTCTGTAGGATCAGCATTAGGGTCTTCGTTAAAGATATTATCAGGGCCTCTGTTAGGGACAGCCTCAAGGTCTCACTTAGGGACAGCGTCAGGGCTTACTTTGGGAAAGTTTCAGGACCTTGGTAAGACATGGGTCAGGATATTAGCTCAGGATAATGTCAGGTGTTCAGATATTGACGGCAGCAGGGCCTTAGTTAGAGGCAGTGTCAGGCCTAAGTTCGGACTAGCATCAGAGCCTTTGATAGGTACAGTGTCAGTGACGGAGTTAGGTGAAGTGTCAGGGCCTTAGTTAGGGACAGTGTCAGGACCTGCGTTAGGACGAGCCTCCAGGCCTCAGTTAGGGACAGGTTCACGGCCTCGGACCTAAATTCAGGGCCTCATTTAGGGACAGAATCACAGATTTAGCTAGCATAAGAGGATCTACAGCTGAAAGCAACTTGAACACCACCACAAGCAGATGCAGAAGTGAACCATGCACACTCCTATGAAGGACTATTCCACAGCAGTTGAGTACATTTTGTTTAAAGTTAGTAATACTATATAAATTATGTGTTTAAGAAAACCATATTCAGAAGATGAAAGAATCTCGTTCTAAAGAATCTCTTTAGCTAATCTAGACATTAGCTAAAGAGAAGCTTAAGTTAAGATCTAGGGATAGTGTCAGGAAATGACCTAGGGATAGTGTCAAGACCTTGGTTACTTAGAGCATCAGGGCCTAATTAAGGACCAGTGAGTGTCAGGGTTTCGGGTAGGGACAGCGTCAGAGCCTGACTTAGGGAGAGCGACAGGGCCTGAGTGAGGCCTAGCGTCAGGGCCTTAGCTAGGGACAGTGTCAGCGCATGACTTAGGAGCAACATAAGAGCCTCGGTGGGATCAGCCTCAGGGGCTATGTTAAAGATATTATCAGGGCCTCTGTTAGGGACAGCCTCAAGGCCTCACTTAGGGAGAGCATCAGGGCTTCCTTAGGGAGAGTTTCAGGACCTTGCTAAGAGATGAGTTAGGATATTAGCTCAGGATAATGTCAGGATTTTAGATATTGATGGTAGCAGGGCCTAAGTAAGGGACAGTGTCAAGGCGTTAGTTAGGAGTAGCGGGCCCCTGATAGGTCCAGTGTCAGCTCCTCAGTTAGCAGTAGTGTTAGGGCCATAGTTAGGGACAGTGTCAGGGCCAGATGTAGGACGAGCATCTAGGCCTTAGTTCGGGACAGTTTCACGGTCTTGGGACTAAATTCAGTGCCTGAGGCAGGCACAACCTAAGGGCTTCAGTTAGCATAAGAGGCAGGACATTAGCTAGTGACAGTGTCAGTTTAGCATGTAGGGATAGTGTCAGGAGATGACCTAAGGATAGTGTGAAGACCTTTGTTACTGAGACTCTCAGGGCCTTATTCAGAACCAGTGTTAGGGCTTCAGGTAGGGACAGCATCAGAGCCTGACTTAGGGAGAGCGATAGGGTCTGAGTGAGGCCTAGCGTCAGACCCTTAGCTGGGGACACTGTCAGGGCATGACTTAGGAGCAGCATCCCGGCCTCTGTTGGATCAGCCTTAGGGTCTTAGTTAAAGACATGATCAGTGTCTGAGTTAGTCACAGCATCAAGGCCTGAGTTAGTTAGAGAAAGCTGCAGGGCCTCCCTTAGGGACAGCGTCAGGGCTTACTTTGGGAGAGTTTCAGGACCTTGGTAAGACATGGGTCAGGATATTAGCTCCGGATAATGTCAGGACTTTAGATATTGATGGCAGCAGCCCTTAGTTAGAGACAGTGTCAGGCCCTGAGTTACGACTAGCATCAGAGCCTTTGTTAGGCACACTTTACGGGACTGAGTTAGGAGTAGAGTCAGGGCCTGACTTCGGGAGAGCGACAGGGCCTGAGTGAGGCCTAGCATCAGGCCCTTTGCTGGGCACACTGTCAGGGCATGACTTTGGAGCAGCATCAGCGTCTTTGCTGGATCAGCATTAAGGTCTTCGTGAAATACATGATCAGGGCCTGAGTTAGTCACAGCTTCAAGGCTTCAGTTAAGGAAAGCTTCAGGGCCTGAGTTAGGGACAGCCTCAGGTCTTCACTTACGGACAGCGTCAGGGCTTACTTTGGGACAGTTTCAGGACCTTGGAAAGACATAGGTCAGGATATTAGCTCAGGATAATGTCAGGACTTTACATACTGATGGCAGCAGGGCCTTAGTTATAGACACTTTCAGGGCCTGAGTTAGGCCTAGCATCAGTGACTTTGTTAGGTACAGTGTAAGGGACTGAGTTAGGAGTAGTGTCAGGGCCTTGCTTAGGGACAGTGTCAGGGTCTGAGTTAGGTGTACTGTCAGAGACCTAGTTAGGGACAGTGCTAGGGCCTGAGTTACGATTCGTGTCAAGGCCTTATTTAGGACCAATTTCAGGGCCTTAGTTTGGACTAGCATCAGAGCCATTGTTAGGAATCGTATGAGGGCCTGAGTTAGGCGTACTGTCAGGGCCTTAGCTAGGGACAGTGTTAGGGCCTGAGTTATGATTAGTGTCAAGGCCTTATTTAAGACCAATTTTAGGGCTTTAGTTTGGACTAGCAACAGAGCCTTTGTTAGGTATCATTTCGGGACCGAAGTTAGGTGTAGTGTCAGGGCCATTGTTAGGGACAGTATCAGGGCCTGACTTAGGAGAAGTTCAGGGCCTTAGCCAGGGAAAGGGTCAGGGCCTTAGTAAGGGATATTATCAGGACCTGAATTAGCAGTAGTGTCAAAAATCCTTAGTGAGGAAAGTTAGGAATAAGTCAGGACTCAGGTCCTGACACTGTCCTTAACTAAGGCCCTGACACTACTCGTAACACAGGCCCTGATCTGATTCCTATCATAGGCCCTGACACTGGTGTTAACTAAGCCCCGGACACTGGCCCTAACTAAAGCTGTGACGCTACTCTTAACTCAGGCACTGACACTGTCCCTAACAAAGCCTCTGACACTACTCCTAACTCAGGCCCTGACACTGTCTCTAACTAAGGCCCTGATACTACTACGAACTCAGCACTGGCACTGTCCCTAACTTAGGCCCTGACTCTACTCCTAACTCAGGAACTGACACTGTCACTAACTAAGGCCCTGACACTGTTCATAACTCACACCCTAACACTCCTCCTAAATCATGCCCTGGCAATGTCCCTAACTAAGGCCTTGACACTATTCCTAACTCAGGCACTGATACAATACCTAAGGAAGGCCCTGACATTACTCCTAACTCAGGCCCAGAAAAGGTCCCTAACTAAGGCCGACAAAACTCCTAACTCAGGCACTGACACTGTCCCAAAATAAGGCCCTGAATCTATTCCTAACTGAGGCGCTGATACAATACCTAACGAAGGCACTGATGCTACTCCTAACTAAGGCCCTGACACTACTCCTAACTCAGGCAATGACACAGTCCATAACTAAGGCCCTGACACTATTCCCAACTCAGGCACTGGCAGTGTACGTAACTAAAACCCTGACACTACACCTAACTCAGGCACTGACAGTGTCCCTAACAAGGGCCCTCACACTACTCCCAACTCAGTCACTGACATTTTCCCTATTCGAGGCAATGATACTACTCCCAACTCAGGAACTAAGGCTCTGGATCATTGTGATGACAAGCGCCATGGAGCACTGTGATGACAAGGGTCATGGAGAATTGTGATGACAAGTGCATGGAGCATTGTGATGACAAGGGCCATGGAGAATTGTGATGACAGGGGTCATGGAGAATTGTGATGACAAGGGCCATGGAGCATTGTGATGACAGAGTTCATGGGGCATTGTGAGGAAAGTGGTCATGGAGCATTGTGATAAAAATGGTCATGGAGCATTGTGATGAAAGTGGTCATGGAGGATTGTGATGAAAAGCGCTATGGAGCATTGTGATGACAGGGGTCATGGAGCATTGTGAGGACAAGTGCCATGGAGCATTGTGATGATAGGAGTCATGGGGCATTGTGATGACAGGGATCTTGGAGCTTTGTGGTGAAAGGGGTCATGGAACATTGTGATTACAACGACCTGGAGCATTGTGATGACAAGGGTCATGGAGCATTGTGATGACAATCACCATGGATCATTGTGATTAGTGGGGTAATGGAGCATTGTCATGAAAGGGGTCATGGATCATTGTGATTACAGGGAATCGAGGAGCATTGTTTTGACAAGCTCCAGGGATCATTGTGATGAAAGGGGAAAAGGAGAATTGTGATGAAAGGAATCATGGATCATTGTGATGACAGGGATCATGGAGCATTGTTATGACAAGAGCGAAGGAGCACTGTGATGACAAGGGCCATGGATCATGGTGATGACAGGGGTCAGGGAGCATTGTAATGACAGGGCTCATGGAGCATAGTGATGACAATGGTCATGGAGAATTTTGATGAAAGGGTTCATGGAGCATTGTGCTGAAAGTGGTCATGGATCTTTGTGATGACATGCACCAGGGAGCATTGTGATGACAAGGGCCATGGATCATTGTGATGACAGTGGTTATGGAGCATTGTGATGAAAGGTGTCATGGCTCATTGTGATGACAGGGGGCCTGGAGCATTGTGATGACAGGGTTCATGGGGCATTATGATGACAAGGGCCTTGGAGCATTGTGATGAAAGTGGTCATATGGCATTTTGAATGATAGGGGCCATGGAACATTGTGATGACAAGTGTCATGGAGCCTTGTAATGACAGGGTGCATGGAACATTGTGATGTCACCGCCATGTAGCATTTTAGACAAGGGTCAAGGAGTATTGTGATGATAAGTGCGTGGAACATTGCGAAGACAGGTGTCATGGAGCATTGTGATGATAAGGGCATGGAGCCTTGTGATGACAGGGGGCATGGAACATTGTAATGACAGGGGGCATGGAGCATTGTGATGGAAGGGGTCATGGAGCATTGTGATGACAGGGGTCATGGGGCATTGTGATGATAAGGGCGTGGAGCGTTGTGATGACAGTGGTCACGGAACATTGTGACGATAAGGGCATGGAGCCTAGTGAGGGACAGTCTAGCGGTCTTGGGACTAAATTCAGTGCCTGAGGTAGGCACAGCATAAGGCCTTTAGTTAGCATAAGACGTAGGATATTAACTCGGGACAGGGTTAGGGTGAAGGCTAGGAATCGTGTCAGGAAATGACCTAAGGATAGTGTGAAGACCTTTGTTACTGAGAATATCAGGGCCTTATTCAGAACCAGTGTTAGGGCTTCAGGTAGGGACAGTATCAGGGCCTGACTTAGGGAGAGCGACAGGGTCTGAGTGAGGCCTAATGTCAGGCCCTCAGCTGGGGACACTGTCAGGGAGTGACTTAGGAGCAGCATCAGTGCCTTTGTTGGATCAGCTTTAGGCTCTTAGTTAAAGATGACCAGAGCCCTAGTTAGTCACAGCGTCAAGGCCTCAGTTAGGGAAAGCTACAGGGCCTGAGTTACGGACAGCCTCAGGTCTTCACTTAAAGACAGCGACAGGGCTTTCTTAGGGAGAGTGTCAAGACCTTGGTTAGAAATGGGTCAGGATATTATCTCAGGAGAGTGTCAGGATTTTAGTTATTGCTGGCAGCAGGGCCTATATTAGGGACAGATTCTGGGCCTTTGTTAGAGACAGTGTCATGGCCTTAGTTAGGAGTAGTCAGGGCCTTAGTTAGGGAGAGCATTAGGGTTTCAGTCAGCATAAGATGCAGGAGATTATCTCGGGACAGAGTCAGGTTCCAGGCCAGAGATAGTGAAAGGAAATGACCAAGGGATAACGAGAAGACCTTAGCCATTGAGAGCATCAGGGCCTTAGTTAGCAGCAGCGTGAGGGCCTTAATCAGGACCAGTGCCAGGGCTTGATATACGGACAGCGTCAGAGCCTAACTAAGGTACAGCAACAGGGCCTAAATGAGGCCTATCTTTGGGGCCTGAGTAAGGGACAGTATCAGGGCATGACTTAGGAGCAGCATAAAGGCCTCTGTAGGATCAGCATTAGGGTCTTCGTTAAAGATATTATCAGGGCCTCTGTTAGGGACAGCCTCAAGGTCTCACTTAGGGACAGCGTCAGGGCTTACTTTGGGAAAGTTTCAGGACCTTGGTAAGACATGGGTCAGGATATTAGCTCAGGATAATGTCAGGTGTTCAGATATTGACGGCAGCAGGGCCTTAGTTAGAGGCAGTGTCAGGCCTAAGTTCGGACTAGCATCAGAGCCTTTGATAGGTACAGTGTCAGTGACGGAGTTAGGTGAAGTGTCAGGGCCTTAGTTAGGGACAGTGTCAGGACCTGCGTTAGGACGAGCCTCCAGGCCTCAGTTAGGGACAGGTTCACGGCCTCGGTCCTAAATTCAGGGCCTCATTTAGGGACAGAATCACAGATTTAGCTAGCATAAGAGGATCTACAGCTGAAAGCAACTTGAACACCACCACAAGCAGATGCAGAAGTGAACCATGCACACTCCTATGAAGGACTATTCCACAGCAGTTGAGTACATTTTGTTTAAAGTTAGTAATACTATATAAATTATGTGTTTAAGAAAACCATATTCAGAAGATGAAAGAATCTCGTTCTAAAGAATCTCTTTAGCTAATCTAGACATTAGCTAAAGAGAAGCTTAGGTTAAGATCTAGGGATAGTGTCAGGAAATGACCTAGGGATAGTGTCAAGACCTTGGTTACTTAGAGCATCAGGGCCTAATGAAGGACCAGTGAGTGTCAGGGTTTCGGGTAGGGACAGCGTCAGAGCCTGACTTAGGGAGAGCGACAGGGCCTGAGTGAGGCCTAGCGTCAGGGCCTTAGCTAGGGACAGTGTCAGGGCATGACTTAGGAGCAACATAAGAGCCTCGGTGGGATCAGCCTCAGGGGCTATGTTAAAGATATTATCAGGGCCTCTGTTAGGGACAGCCTCAAGGCCTCACTTAGGGAGAGC
The DNA here is from genome assembly GCF_965194825.1 of Balaenoptera physalus. NCBI lineage: Eukaryota > Metazoa > Chordata > Mammalia > Artiodactyla > Balaenopteridae > Balaenoptera > Balaenoptera physalus. The sequence continues at coordinate 89,778 of NW_028126091.1, read as the reverse complement.
ATCAGGGCTTCCTTAGGGAGAGTTTCAGGACCTTGCTAAGAGATGAGTTAGGATATTAGCTCAGGATAATGTCAGGATTTTAGATATTGATGGTAGCAGGGCCTAAGTAAGGGACAGTGTCAAGGCGTTAGTTAGGAGTAGCGGGCCCCTGATAGGTCCAGTGTCAGCTCCTCAGTTAGCAGTAGTGTTAGGGCCATAGTTAGGGACAGTGTCAGGGCCAGATGTAGGACGAGCATCTAGGCCTTAGTTCGGGACAGTTTCACGGTCTTGGGACTAAATTCAGTGCCTGAGGCAGGCACAACCTAAGGGCTTCAGTTAGCATAAGAGGCAGGACATTAGCTAGTGACAGTGTCAGTTTAGCATGTAGGGATAGTGTCAGGAAATGACCTAAGGATAGTGTAAAGACCTTTGTTACTGAGACTCTCTGGGCCTTATTCAGAACCAGTGTTAGGGCTTCAGGTAGGGACAGCATCAGAGCCTGACTTAGGGAGAGCGATAGGGTCTGAGTGAGGCCTAGCGTCAGACACTTAGCTGGGGACACTGTCAGGGCATGACTTAGGAGCCGCATCCCGGCCTCTGTTGGATCAGCCTTAGGGTCTTAGTTAAAGACATGATCAGTGTCTGAGTTAGTCACAGCATCAAGGCCTGAGTTAGTTAGGGAAAGCTGCAGGGCCTCCCTTAGGGACAGCGTCAGGGCTTACTTTGGGAGAGTTTCAGGACCTTGGTAAGACATGGGTCAGGATATTAGCTCCGGATAATGTCAGGACTTTAGATATTGATGGCAGCAGCCCTTAGTTAGAGACAGTGTCAGGCCCTGAGTTACGACTAGCATCAGAGCCTTTGTTAGGCACACTTTACGGGACTGAGTTAGGAGTAGAGTCAGGGCCTTACTTAGTGACAGTGTCAGGGCCTGACTTCGGGAGAGCGACAGGCCCTGAGTGAGGCCTAGCATCAGGCCCTTTGCTGGGCACACTGTCAGGGCATGAGTTTGGAGCAGCATCAGCGTCTTTGCTGGATCAGCATTAAGGTCTTCGTGAAATACATGATCAGGGCCTGAGTTAGTCACAGCTTCAAGGCTTCAGTTAAGGAAAGCTTCAGGGCCTGAGTTAGGGACAGCCTCAGGTCTTCACTTACGGACAGCGTCAGGGCTTACTTTGGGACAGTTTCAGGACCTTGGAAAGACATAGGTCAGGATATTAGCTCAGGATAATGTCAGGACTTTACATACTGATGGCAGCAGGGCCTTAGTTATAGACACTTTCAGGGCCTGAGTTAGGCCTAGCATCAGTGACTTTGTTAGGTACAGTGTAAGGGACTGAGTTAGGAGTAGTGTCAGGGCCTTGCTTAGGGACAGTGTCAGGGTCTGAGTTAGGTGTACTGTCAGAGACCTAGTTAGGGACAGTGCTAGGGCCTGAGTTACGATTCGTGTCAAGGCCTTATTTAGGACCAATTTCAGGGCCTTAGTTTGGACTCGCATCAGAGCCATTGTTAGGAATCATACGAGGGCCTGAGTTAGGAGTACTGTCAGGGCCTTAGCTAGGGACAGTGTTAGGGCCTGAGTTAGGATTAGTGTCAAGGCCTTATTTAAGACCAATTTTAGGGCTTAATTTGGACTAGCAACAGAGCCTTTGTTAAGTATCATTTCGGGGCCTCAGTTAGGTGTACTGTCAGGGCCATTGTTAGGGACAGTATCAGGGCCTGACTTAGGAGAAGTTCAGGGCCTTAGCCAGGGAAAGGGTCAGGGCCTTAGTAAGGGATATTATCAGGACCTGAATTAGAAGTAGTGTCAAAAATCCTTAGTGAGGAAAGTTAGGAATAAGTCAGGACTCAGGTCCTGACACTGTCCTTAACTAAGGCCCTGACACTACTCGTAACACAGGCCCTGATCTGATTCCTATCATAGGCCTTGACACTGGTCTTAACTAAGGCCCGGACACTGGCCCTAACTAAAGCTGTGACGCTACTCTTAACTCAGGCACTGACACTGTCCCTAACAAAGCCTCTGACACTACTCCTAACTCAGGCCCTGACACTGTCTCTAACTAAGGCCCTGATACTACTACGAACTCAGCACTGGCACTGTCCCTAACTTAGGCCCTGACTCTACTCCTAACTCAGGAACTGACACTGTCACTAACTAAGGCCCTGACACTGTTCATAACTCACACCCTAACACTCCTCCTAAATCATGCCCTGGCAATGTCCCTAACTAAGGCCTTGACACTATTCCTAACTCAGGCACTGATACAATACCTAAGGAAGGCCCTCACATTACTCCTAACTCAGGCCCAGAAAAGGTCCCTAACTAAGGCCGACAAAACTCCTAACTCAGGCACTGACACTGTCCCAAAATAAGGCCCTGAATCTATTCCTAACTGAGGCGCTGATACAATACCTAACGAAGGCACTGATGCTACTCCTAACTAAGGCCCTGACACTACTCCTAACTCAGGCAATGACACAGTCCATAACTAAGGCCCTGACACTATTCCCAACTCAGGCACTGACAGTGTACGTAACTAAAACCCTGACACTACACCTAACTCAGGCACTGACAGTGTCCCTAACAAGGGCCCTCACACTACTCCCAACTCAGTCACTGACATTTTCCCTATTCGAGGCAATGATACTACTCCCAACTCAGGAACTAAGGCTCTGGATCATTGTGATGACAAGCGCCATGGAGCACTGTGATGACAAGGGTCATGGAGAATTGTGATGACAAGTGCATGGAGCATTGTGATGACAAGGGCCATGGAGAATTGTGATGACAGGGGTCATGGAGAATTGTGATGACAAGGGCCATGGAGCATTGTGATGACAGAGTTCATGGGGCATTGTGAGGAAAGTGGTCATGGAGCATTGTGATGAAAATGGTCATGGAGCATTGTGATGAAAGTGGTCATGGAGGATTGTGATGAAAAGCGCTATGGAGCATTGTGATGACAGGGGTCATGGAGCATTGTGAGGACAAGTGCCATGGAGCATTGTGATGATAGGAGTCATGGGGCATTGTGATGACAGGGATCTTGGAGCTTTGTGGTGAAAGGGGTCATGGAACATTGTGATTACAACGACCTGGAGCATTGTGATGACAAGGGTCATGGAGCATTGTGATGACAATCACCATGGATCATTGTGATTAGTGGGGTAATGGAGCATTGTCATGAAAGGGGTCATGGATCATTGTGATTACAGGGAATCGAGGAGCATTGTTTTGACAAGCTCCAGGGATCATTGTGATGAAAGGGGAAAAGGAGAATTGTGATGAAAGGAATCATGGATCATTGTGATGACAGGGATCATGGAGCATTGTTATGACAAGAGCGAAGGAGCACTGTGATGACAAGGGCCATGGATCATGGTGATGACAGGGGTCAGGGAGCATTGTAATGACAGGGCTCATGGAGCATTGTGATGACAATTGTCATGGAGAATTTTGATGAAAGGGTTCATGGAGCATTGTGCTGAAAGTGGTCATGGATCTTTGTGATGACATGCACCAGGGAGCATTGTGATGACAAGGGCCATGGATCATTGTGATGACAGTGGTTATGGAGCATTGTGATGAAAGGTGTCATGGCTCATTGTGATGACAGGGGGCCTGGAGCATTGTGATGACAGGGTTCATGGGGCATTATGATGACAAGGGCCTTGGAGCATTGTGATGAAAGTGGTCATATGGCATTTTGAATGATAGGGGCCATGGAACATTGTGATGACAAGTGTCATGGAGCCTTGTAATGACAGGGTGCATGGAACATTGTGATGTCACCGCCATGTAGCATTTTAGACAAGGGTCAAGGAGTATTGTGATGATAAGTGCGTGGAACATGGCGAAGACAGGTGTCATGGAGCATTGTGATGATAAGGGCATGGAGCCTTGTGATGACAGGGGGCATGGAACATTGTAATGACAGGGGGCATGGAGCATTGTGATGGAAGGGGTCATGGAGCATTGTGATGACAGGGGTCATGGGGCATTGTGATGATAAGGGCGTGGAGCGTTGTGATGACAGTGGTCACGGAACATTGTGACGATAAGGGCATGGAGCCTAGTGAGGGACAGTCTAGCGGTCTTGGGACTAAATTCAGTGCCTGAGGTAGGCACAGCATAAGGTCTTTAGTTAGCATAAGACGTAGGATATTAACTCGGGACAGGGTTAGGGTGAAGGCTAGGAATCGTGTCAGGAAATGACCTAAGGATAGTGTGAAGACCTTTGTTACTGAGAATATCAGGGCCTTATTCAGAACCAGTGTTAGGGCTTCAGGTAGGGACAGTATCAGGGCCTGACTTAGGGAGAGCGACAGGGTCTGAGTGAGGCCTAATGTCAGGCCCTCAGCTGGGGACTCTGTCAGGGAGTGACGTAGGAGCAGCATCAGTGCCTTTGTTGGATCAGCTTTAGGCTCTTAGTTAAAGATGACCAGAGCCCTAGTTAGTCACAGCGTCAAGGCCTCAGTTAGGGAAAGCTTCAGGGCCTGAGTTACGGACAGCCTCAGGTCTTCACTTAAAGACAGCGACAGGGCTTTCTTAGGGACAGTGTCAGGACCTTGGTTAGAAATGAGTCAGGATATTAGCTCAGGAGAGTGTCAGGATTTTAGTTATTGCTGGCAGCAGGGCCTATATTAGGGACAGATTCTGGGCCTTTGTTAGAGACAGTGTCATGGCCTTAGTTAGGAGTAGTCAGGGCCTTAGTTAGGGAGAGCATTAGGGTTTCAGTCAGCATAAGATGCAGGAGATTATCTCGGGACAGAGTCAGGTTCCAGGCCAGAGAGAGTGAAATGAAATGACCAAGGGATAACGAGAAGACCTTAGTCATTGAGAGCATCAGGGCCTTAGTTAGCAGCAGCGTGAGGGCCTTAATCAGGACCAGTGCCAGGGCTTGATGTACGGACAGCGTCAGAGCCTAACTAAGGTACAGCAACAGGGCCTAAGTGAGGCCTATCTTTGGGGCCTGAGTAAGGGACAGTATCAGGGCATGACTTAGGAGCAGCATAAAGGCCTCTGTAGGATCAGCATTAGGGTCTTCGTTAAAGATATTATCAGGGCCTCTGTTAGGGACAGCCTCAAGGTCTCACTTAGGGACAGCGTCAGGGCTTACTTTGGGAAAGTTTCAGGACCTTGGTAAGACATGGGTCAGGATATTAGCTCAGGATAATGTCAGGTGTTCAGATATTGACGGCAGCAGGGCCTTAGTTAGAGGCAGGGTCAGGCCTAAGGTCGGACTAGCATCAGAGCCTTTGATAGGTACAGTGTCAGTGACGGAGTTAGGTGAAGTGTCAGGGCCTTAGTTAGGGACAGTGTCAGGACCTGCGTTAGGACGAGCCTCCAGGCCTCAGTTAGGGACAGGTTCACGGCCTCGGACCTAAATTCAGGGCCTCATTTAGGGACAGAATCACAGATTTAGCTAGCATAAGAGGATCTACAGCTGAAAGCAACTTGAACACCACCACAAGCAGATGCAGAAGTGAACCATGCACGCTCCTATGAAGGACTATTCCACAGCAGTTGAGTACATTTTGTTTAAAGTTAGTAATACTATATAAATTATGTTTTTAAGAAAACCATATTCAGAAGATGAAAGAATCTCGTTCTAAAGAATCTCTTTAGCTAATCTCGACATTAGCTAAAGAGAAGCTTAGGTTAAGATCTAGGGATAGTGTCAGGAAATGACCTAGGGATAGTGTCAAGACCTTGGTTACTTAGAGCATCAGGGCCTAATGAAGGACCAGTGAGTGTCAGGGTTTCGGGTAGGGACAGCGTCAGAGCCTGACTTAGGGAGAGCGACAGGGCCTGAGTGAGGCCTAGCGTCAGGGCCTTAGCTAGGGACAGTGTCAGGGCATGACTTAGGAGCAACATAAGAGCCTCGGTAGGATCAGCCTCAGGGGCTATGTTAAAGATATTATCAGGGCCTCTGTTAGGGACAGCCTCAAGGCCTCACTTAGGGAGAGCATCAGGGCTTCCTAAGGGAGAGTTTCAGGACCTTGGTAAGAGATGAGTTAGGATATTAGCTCAGGATAATGTCAGGATTTTAGATATTGATGGTAGCAGGGCCTAAGTAAGGGACAGTGTCAAGGCGTTAGTTAGGAGTAGCGGGCCCCTGATAGGTCCAGTGTCAGCTCCTCAGTTAGCAGTAGTGTTAGGGCCATAGTTAGGGACAGTGTCAGGGCCAGATGTAGGACGAGCATCTAGGCCTTAGTTCGGGACAGTTTCACGGTCTTGGGACTAAATTCAGTGCCTGAGGCAGGCACAACCTAAGGGCTTCAGTTAGCATAAGAGGCAGGACATTAGGTAGTGACAGTGTCAGTTTAGCATGTAGGGATAGTGTCAGGAAATGACCTAAGGATAGTGTGAAGACCTTTGTTACTGAGACTCTCAGGGCCTTATTCAGAACCAGTGTTAGGGCTTCAGGTAGGGACAGCATCAGAGCCTGACTTAGGGAGAGCGATAGGGTCTGAGTGAGGCCTAGCGTCAGACCCTTAGCTGGGGACACTGTCAGGGCATGACTTAGGAGCAGCATCCCGGCCTCTGTTGGATCAGCCTTAGGGTCTTAGTTAAAGACATGATCAGTGTCTGAGTTAGTCACAGCATCAAGGCCTGAGTTAGTTAGGGAAAGCTGCAGGGCCTCCCTTAGGGACAGCGTCAGGGCTTACTTTGGGACAGTTTCAGGACCTTGGTAAGACATGGGTCAGGATATTAGCTCCGGATAATGTCAGGACTTTAGATATTGATGGCAGCAGCCCTTAGTTAGAGACAGTGTCAGGCCCTGAGTTACGACTAGCATCAGAGCCTTTGTTAGGCACACTTTACGGGACTGAGTTAGGAGTAGAGTCAGGGCCTTACTTAGTGACAGTGTCAGGGCCTGACTTCGGGAGAGCGACAGGGCCTGAGTGAGGCCTAGCATCAGGCCCTTTGCTGGGCACACTGTCAGGGCAGGAGTTTGGAGCAGCATCAGCGTCTTTGCTGGATCAGCATTAAGGTCTTCGTGAAATACATGATCAGGGCCTGAGTTAGTCACAGCTTCAAGGCTTCAGTTAAGGAAAGCTTCAGGGCCTGAGTTAGGGACAGCCTCAGGTCTTCACTTACGGACAGCGTCAGGGCTTACTTTGGGACAGTTTCAGGACCTTGGAAAGACATAGGACAGGATATTTTCTCAGGATAATGTCAGGACTTTACATACTGATGGCAGCAGGGCCTTAGTTACAGACACTTTCAGGGCCTGAGTTAGGCCTAGCAACAGTGACTTTGTTAGGTACAGTGTAAGGGACTGAGTTAGGAGTAGTGTCAGGGCCTTGCTTAGGGACAGTGTCAGGGTCTGAGTTAGGTGTACTGTCAGAGACCTAGTTAGGGACAGTGCTAGGGCCTGAGTTACGATTCGTGTCAAGGCCTTATTTAGGACCAATTTCAGGGCCTTAGTTTGGACTAGCATCAGAGCCATTGTTAGGAATCATACGAGGGCCTGAGTTAAGCGTACTGTCAGGGCCTTAGCTAGGGACAGTGTTAGGGCCTGAGTTAGGATTAGTGTCAAGGCCTTATTTAAGACCAATTTTAGGGCTTTAGTTTGGACTAGCAACAGAGCCTTTGTTAGGTATCATTTCGGGGCCTAAGTTAGATGTAGTGTCAGGGCCATTGTTAGGGACAGTATCAGGGCCTGACTTAGGAGAAGTTCAGGGCCTTAGCCAGCCAAAGGGTCAGGGCCTTAGTAAGGGATATTATCAGGACCTAAATTAGCAGTAGTGTCAAAACTCCTTAGTGAGGAAAGTTAGGAATAAGTCAGGACTCAGGCCCTGACACTGTCCTTAACTAAGGCCCTGACACTACTCGTAACACAGGCCCTGATCTGATTCCTATCATAGGCCCTGACACTGGTCTTAACTAAGGCCCGGACACTGGCCCTAACTAAAGCTGTGACGCTACTCTTAACTCAGGCACTGACACTGTCCCTAACAAAGCCTCTGACACTACTCCTAACTCAGGCCCTGACACTGTCTCTAACTAAGGCCCTGATACTACTACGAACTCAGCACTTGGCACTGTCCCTAACTTAGGCCCTGACTCTACTCCTAACTCAGGAACTGACACTGTCACTAACTAAGGCCCTGACACTGTTCATAACTCACACCCTAACACTCCTCCTAAATCATGCCCTGGCAATGTCCCTAACTAAGGCCTTGACACTATTCCTAACTCAGGCACTGATACAATACCTAAGGAAGGCCCTCATATTACTCCCAACTCAGGCCCAGAAAAGGTCCCTAACTAAGGCCGACAAAACTCCTAACTCAGGCACTGACACTGTCCCAAAATAAGGCCCTGAATCTATTCCTAACTGAGGCGCTGATACAATACCTAACGAAGGCACTGATGCTACTCCTAACTAAGGCCCTGACACTACTCCTAACTCAGGCAATGACACAGTCCATAACTAAGGCCCTGACACTATTCCCAACTCAGGCACTGGCAGTGTACGTAACTAAAACCCTGACACTACACCTAACTCAGGCACTGACAGTGTCCCTAACAAGGGCCCTCACACTACTCCCAACTCAGTCACTGACATTTTCCCTATTCGAGGCAATGATACTACTCCCAACTCAGGAACTAAGGCTCTGGATCATTGTGATGACAAGCGCCATGGAGCACTGTGATGACAAGGGTCATGGAGAATTGTGATGACAAGTGCATGGAGCATTGTGATGACAAGGGCCATGGAGAATTGTGATGACAGGGGTCATGGAGAATTGTGATGACAAGGGCCATGGAGCATTGTGATGACAGAGTTCATGGGGCATTGTGATGAAAGTGGTCATGGAGCATTGTGATGAAAATGGTCATGGAGCATTGTGATGAAAGTGGTCATGGAGGATTGTGATGAAAAGCGCTATGGAGCATTGTGATGACAGGGGTCATGGAGCATTGTGAGGACAAGTGCCATGGAGCATTGTGATGATAGGAGTCATGGGGCATTGTGATGACAGGGATCTTGGAGCTTTGTGGTGAAAGGGGTCATGGAACATTGTGATTACAACGACCTGGAGCATTGTGATGACAAGGGTCATGGAGCATTGTGATGACAATCACCATGGATCATTGTTATTAGTGGGGTAATGGAGCATTGTCATGAAAGGGGTCATGGATCATTGTGATTACAGGGAATCGAGGAGCATTGTTTTGACAAGCTCCAGGGATCATTGTGATGAAAGGGGAAAAGGAGAATTATGATGAAAGGAATCATGGATCATTGTGATGACAGGGATCATGGAGCATTGTTATGACAAGAGCGAAGGAGCACTGTGATGACAAGGGCCATGGATCATGGTGATGACAGGGGTCAGGGAGCATTGTAATAACAGGGCTCATGGAGCATTGTGATGACAATGGTCATGGAGAATTTTGATGAAAGGGTTCATGGAGCATTGTGCTGAAAGTGGTCATGGATCTTTGTGATGACATGCACCAGGGAGCATTGTGATGACAAGGGCCATGGATCATTGTGATGACAGTGGTTATGGAGCATTGTGATGAAAGGTGTCATGGCTCATTGTGATGACAGGGGGCCTGGAGCATTGTGATGACAGGGTTCATGGGGCATTATGATGACAAGGGCCTTGGAGCATTGTGATGAAAGTGGTCATATGGCATTTTGAATGATAGGGGCCATGGAACATTGTGATGACAAGTGTCATGGAGCCTTGTAATGACAGGGTGCATGGAACATTGTGATGTCACCGCCATGTAGCATTTTAGACAAGGGTCAAGGAGTATTGTGATGATAAGTGCGTGGAACATTGCGAAGACAGGTGTCATGGAGCATTGTGATGATAAGGGCATGGAGCCTTGTGATGACAGGGGGCATGGAACATTGTAATTACAGGGGGCATGGAGCATTGTGATGGAAGGGGTCATGGAGCATTGTGATGACAGGGGTCATGGGGCATTGTGATGATAAGGGCGTGGAGCGTTGTGATGACAGTGGTCACGGAACATTGTGACGATAAGGGCATGGAGCCTAGTGAGGGACAGTCTAGCGGTCTTGGGACTAAATTCAGTGCCTGAGGTAGGCACAGCATAAGGTCTTTAGTTAGCATAAGACGTAGGATATTAACTCGGGACAGGGTTAGGGTGAAGGCTAGGAATCGTGTCAGGAAATGACCTAAGGATAGTGTGAAGACCTTTGTTACTGAGAATATCAGGGCCTTATTCAGAACCAGTGTTAGGGCTTCAGGTAGGGACAGTATCAGGGCCTGACTTAGGGAGAGCGACAGGGTCTGAGTGAGGCCTAATGTCAGGCCCTCAGCTGGGGACACTGTCAGGGAGTGACTTAGGAGCAGCATCAGTGCCTTTGTTGGATCAGCTTTAGGCTCTTAGTTAAAGATGACCAGAGCCCTAGTTAGTCACAGCGTCAAGGCCTCAGTTAGGGAAAGCTTCAGGGCCTGAGTTACGGACAGCCTCAGGTCTTCACTTAAAGACAGCGACAGGGTTTTCTTAGGGAGAGTGTCAAGACCTTGGTTAGAAATGGGTCAGGATATTATCTCAGGAGAGTGTCAGGATTTTAGTTATTGCTGGCAGCAGGGCCTATATTAGGGACAGATTCTGGGCCTTTGTTAGAGACAGTGTCATGGCCTTAGTTAGGAGTAGTCAGGGCCTTAGTTAGGGAGAGCATTAGGGTTTCAGTCAGCATAAGATGCAGGAGATTATCTCGGGACAGAGTCAGGTTCCAGGCCAGAGATTGTGAAAGGAAATGTCCAAGGGATAACGAGAAGACCTTAGTCATTGAGAGCATCAGGGCCTTAGTTAGCAGCAGCGTGAGGGCCTTAATCAGGACCAGTGCCAGGGCTTGATGTACGGACAGCATCAGAGCCTAACTAAGGTACAGCAACAGGGCCTAAGTGAGGCCTATCTTTGGGGCCTGAGTAAGGGACAGTATCAGGGCATGACTTAGGAGCAGCATAAAGGCCTCTGTAGGATCAGCATTAGGGTCTTCGTTAAAGATATTATCAGGGCCTCTGTTAGGGACAGCCTCAAGGTCTCACTTAGGGACAGCGTCAGGGCTTACTTTGGGAAAGTTTCAGGACCTTGGTAAGACATGGGTCAGGATATTAGCTCAGGATAATGTCAGGTGTTCAGATATTGACGGCAGCAGGGCCTTAGTTAGAGGCAGTGTCAGGCCTAAGGTCGGACTAGCATCAGAGCCTTTGATAGGTACAGTGTCAGTGACGGAGTTAGGTGAAGTGTCAGGGCCTTAGTTAGGGACAGTGTCAGGACCTGCGTTAGGACGAGCCTCCAGGCCTCAGTTAGGGACAGGTTCACGGCCTCAGACCTAAATTCAGGGCCTCATTTAGGGACAGAATCACAGATTTAGCTAGCATAAGAGGATCTACAGCTGAAAGCAACTTGAACACCACCACAAGCAGATGCAGAAGTGAACCATGCACGCTCCTATGAAGGACTATTCCACAGCAGTTGAGTACATTTTGTTTAAAGTTAGTAATACTATATAAATTATGTTTTTAAGAAAACCATATTCAGAAGATGAAAGAATCTCGTTCTAAAGAATCTCTTTAGCTAATCTCGACATTAGCTAAAGAGAAGCTTAGGTTAAGATCTAGGGATAGTGTCAGGAAATGACCTAGGGATAGTGTCAAGACCTTGGTTACTTAGAGCATCAGGGCCTAATGAAGGACCAGTGAGTGTCAGGGTTTCGGGTAGGGACAGCGTCAGAGCCTGACTTAGGGAGAGCGACAGGGCCTGAGTGAGGCCTAGCGTCAGGGCCTTAGCTAGGGACAGTGTCAGGGCATGACTTAGGAGCAACATAAGAGCCTCGGTAGGATCAGCCTCAGGGGCTTGTTAAAGATATTATCAGGGCCTCTGTTAGGGACAGCCTCAAGGCCTCACTTAGGGAGAGCATCAGGGCTTCCTTAGGGAGAGTTTCAGGACCTTGGTAAGAGATGAGTTAGGATATTAGCTCAGGATAATGTCAGGATTTTAGATATTGATGGTAGCAGGGTCTAAGTAAAGGACAGTGTCAAGGCGTTAGTTAGGAGTAGCGGGCCCCTGATAAGTCCAGTGTCAGCTCCTCAGTTAGCAGTAGTGTTAGGGCCATAGTTAGGGACAGTGTCAGGGCCAGATGTAGGACGAGCATCTAGGCCTTAGTTCGGGACAGTTTCACGGTCTTGGGACTAAATTCAGTGCCTGAGGCAGGCACAACCTAAGGGCTTCAGTTAGCATAAGAGGCAGGACATTAGGTAGTGACAGTGTCAGTTTAGCATGTAGGGATAGTGTCAGGAAATGACCTAAGGATAGTGTGAAGACCTTTGTTACTGAGACTCTCAGGGCCTTATTCAGAACCAGTGTTAGGGCTTCAGGTAGGGACAGCATCAGAGCCTGACTTAGGGAGAGCGATAGGGTCTGAGTGAGGCCTAGCGTCAGACCCTTAGCTGGGGACACTGTCAGGGCATGACTTAGGAGCAGCATCCCGGCCTCTGTTGGATCAGCCTTAGGGTCTTAGTTAAAGACATGATCAGTGTCTGAGTTAGTCACAGCATCAAGGCCTGAGTTAGTTAGGGAAAGCTGCAGGGCCTCACTTAGGGACAGCGTCAGGGCTTACTTTGGGAGAGTTTCAGGACCTTGGTAAGACATGGGTCAGGATATTAGCTCCGGATAATGTCAGGACTTTAGATATTGATGGCAGCAGCCCTTAGTTAGAGACAGTGTCAGGCCCTGAGTTACGACTAGTATCAGAGCCTTTGTTAGGCACACTTTACGGGACTGAGTTAGGAGTAGAGTCAGGGCCTTACTTAGTGACAGTGTCAGGGCCTGACTTCGGGAGAGCGACAGGGCCTGAGTGAGGCCTAGCATCAGGCCCTTTGCTGGGCACACTGTCAGGGCATGACTTTGGAGCAGCATCAGCGTCTTTGCTGGATCAGCATTAAGGTCTTCGTGAAATACATGATCAGGGCCTGAGTTAGTCACAGCTTCAAGGCTTCAGTTAAGGAAAGCTTCAGGGCCTGAGTTAGGGACAGCCTCAGGTCTTCACTTACGGACAGCGTCAGGGCTTACTTTGGGACAGTTTCAGGACCTTGGAAAGACATAGGACAGGATATTTTCTCAGGATAATGTCAGGACTTTACATACTGATGGCAGCAGGGCCTTAGTTACAGACACTTTCAGGGCCTGAGTTAGGCCTAGCAACAGTGACTTTGTTAGGTACAGTGTAAGGGACTGAGTTAGGAGTAGTGTCAGGGCCTTGCTTAGGGACAGTGTCAGGGTCTGAGTTAGGTGTACTGTCAGAGACCTAGTTAGGGACAGTGCTAGGGCCTGAGTTACGATTCGTGTCAAGGCCTTATTTAGGACCAATTTCAGGGCCTTAGTTTGGACTAGCATCAGAGCCATTGTTAGGAATCATACGAGGGCCTGAGTTAAGCGTACTGTCAGGGCCTTAGCTAGGGACAGTGTTAGGGCCTGAGTTAGGATTAGTGTCAAGGCCTTATTTAAGACCAATTTTAGGGCTTTAGTTTGGACTAGCAACAGAGCCTTTGTTAGGTATCATTTCGGGGCCTAAGTTAGATGTAGTGTCAGGGCCATTGTTAGGGACAGTATCAGGGCCTGACTTAGGAGAAGTTCAGGGCCTTAGCCAGGGAAAGGGTCAGGGCCTTAGTAAGGGATATTATCAGGACCTAAATTAGCAGTAGTGTCAAAACTCCTTAGTGAGGAAAGTTAGGAATAAGTCAGGACTCAGGCCCTGACACTGTCCTTAACTAAGGCCCTGACACTACTCGTAACACAGGCCCTGATCTGATTCCTATCATAGGCCCTGACACTGGTCTTAACTAAGGCCCGGACACTGGCCCTAACTAAAGCTGTGACGCTACTCTTAACTCAGGCACTGACACTGTCCCTAACAAAGCCTCTGACACTACTCCTAACTCAGGCCCTGACACTGTCTCTAACTAAGGCCCTGATACTACTACGAACTCAGCACTGGCACTGTCCCTAACTTAGGCCCTGACTCTACTCCTAACTCAGGAAGTGACACTGTCACTAACTAAGGCCCTGACACTGTTCATAACTCACACCCTAACACTCCTCCTAAATCATGCCCTGGCAATGTCCCTAACTAAGGCCTTGACACTATTCCTAACTCAGGCACTGATACAATACCTAAGGAAGGCCCTCACAGTACTCCCAACTCAGGCCCAGAAAAGGTCCCTAACTAAGGCCGACAAAACTCCTAACTCAGGCACTGACACTGTCCCAAAATAAGGCCCTGAATCTATTCCTAACTGAGGCGCTGATACAATACCTAACGAAGGCACTGATGCTACTCCTAACTAAGGCCCTGACACTACTCCTAACTCAGGCAATGACACAGTCCATAACTAAGGCCCTGACACTATTCCCAACTCAGGCACTGGCAGTGTACGTAACTAAAACCCTGACACTACACCTAACTCAGGCACTGACAGTGTCCCTAACAAGGGCCCTCACACTACTCCCAACTCAGTCACTGACATTTTCCCTATTCGAGGCAATGATACTACTCCCAACTCAGGAACTAAGGCTCTGGATCATTGTGATGACAAGCGCCATGGAGCACTGTGATGACAAGGGTCATGGAGAATTGTGATGACAAGTGCATGGAGCATTGTGATGACAAGGGCCATGGAGAATTGTGATGACAGGGGTCATGGAGAATTGTGATGACAAGGGCCATGGAGCATTGTGATGACAGAGTTCATGGGGCATTGTGAGGAAAGTGGTCATGGAGCATTGTGATGAAAATGGTCATGGAGCATTGTGATGAAAGTGGTCATGGAGGATTGTGATGAAAAGCGCTATGGAGCATTGTGATGACAGGGGTCATGGAGCATTGTGAGGACAAGTGCCATGGAGCATTGTGATGATAGGAGTCATGGGGCATTGTGATGACAGGGATCTTGGAGCTTTGTGGTGAAAGGGGTCATGGAACATTGTGATTACAACGACCTGGAGCATTGCGATGACAAGGGTCATGGAGCATTGTGATGACAATCACCATGGATCATTGTGATTAGTGGGGTAATGGAGCATTGTCATGAAAGGGGTCATGGATCATTGTGATTACAGGGAATCGAGGAGCATTGTTTTGACAAGCTCCAGGGATCATTGTGATGAAAGGGGAAAAGGAGAATTGTGATGAAAGGAATCATGGATCATTGTGATGACAGGGATCATGGAGCATTGTTATGACAAGAGCGAAGGAGCACTGTGATGACAAGGGCCATGGATCATGGTGATGACAGGGGTCAGGGAGCATTGTAATGACAGGGCTCATGGAGCATTGTGATGACAATGGTCATGGAGAATTTTGATGAAAGGGTTCATGGAGCATTGTGCTGAAAGTGGTCATGGATCTTTGTGATGACATGCACCAGGGAGCATTGTGATGACAAGGGCCATGGATCATTGTGATGACAGTGGTTATGCAGCATTGTGATGAAAGGTGTCATGGCTCATTGTGATGACAGGGGGCCTGGAGCATTGTGATGACAGGACTCATGGGGCATTATGATGACAAGGGCCTTGGAGCATTGTGATGAAAGTGGTCATATGGCATTTTGAATGATAGGGGCCATGGAACATTGTGATGACAAGTGTCATGGAGCCTTGTAATGACAGGGTGCATGGAACATTGTGATGTCACCGCCATGTAGCATTTTAGACAAGGGTCAAGGAGTATTGTGATGATAAGTGCGTGGAACATGGCGAAGACAGGTGTCATGGAGCATTGTGATGATAAGGGCATGGAGCCTTGTGATGACAGGGGGCATGGAACATTGTAATGACAGGGGGCATGGAGCATTGTGATGGAAGGGGTCATGGAGCATTGTGATGACAGGGGTCATGGGGCATTGTGATGATAAGGGCGTGGAGCGTTGTGATGACAGTGGTCACGGAACATTGTGACGATAAGGGCATGGAGCCTAGTGAGGGACAGTCTAGCGGTCTTGGGACTAAATTCAGTGCCTGAGGTAGGCACAGCATAAGGTCTTTAGTTAGCATAAGACGTAGGATATTAACTCGGGACAGGGTTAGGGTGAAGGCTAGGAATCGTGTCAGGAAATGACCTAAGGATAGTGTGAAGACCTTTGTTACTGAGAATATCAGGGCCTTATTCAGAACCAGTGTTAGGGCTTCAGGTAGGGACAGTATCAGGGCCTGACTTAGGGAGAGCGACAGGGTCTGAGTGAGGCCTAATGTCAGGCCCTCAGCTGGGGACACTGTCAGGGAGTGACTTAGGAGCAGCATCAGTGCCTTTGTTGGATCAGCTTTAGGCTCTTAGTTAAAGATGACCAGAGCCCTAGTTAGTCACAGCGTCAAGGCCTCAGTTAGGGAAAGCTTCAGGGCCTGAGTTACGGACAGCCTCAGGTCTTCACTTAAAGACAGAGACAGGGCTTTCTTAGGGAGAGTGTCAAGACCTTGGTTAGAAATGGGTCAGGATATTATCTCAGGAGAGTGTCAGGATTTTAGTTATTGCTGGCAGCAGGGCCTATATTAGGGACAGATTCTGGGCCTTTGTTAGAGACAGTGTCATGGCCTTAGTTAGGAGTAGTCAGGGCCTTAGTTAGGGAGAGCATTAGGGTTTCAGTCAGCATAAGATGCAGGAGATTATCTCGGGACAGAGTCAGGTTCCAGGCCAGAGATTGTGAAAGGAAATGTCCAAGGGATAACGAGAAGACCTTAGTCATTGAGAGCATCAGGGCCTTAGTTAGCAGCAGCGTGAGGGCCTTAATCAGGACCAGTGCCAGGGCTTGATGTACGGACAGCATCAGAGCCTAACTAAGGTACAGCAACAGGGCCTAAGTGAGGCCTATCTTTGGGGCCTGAGTAAGGGACAGTATCAGGGCATGACTTAGGAGCAGCATAAAGGCCTCTGTAGGATCAGCATTAGGGTCTTCGTTAAAGATATTATCAGGGCCTCTGTTAGGGACAGCCTCAAGGTCTCACTTAGGGACAGCGTCAGGGCTTACTTTGGGAAAGTTTCAGGACCTTGGTAAGACATGGGTCAGGATATTAGCTCAGGATAATGTCAGGTGTTCAGATATTGACGGCAGCAGGGCCTTAGTTAGAGGCAGTGTCAGGCCTAAGGTCGGACTAGCATCAGAGCCTTTGATAGGTACAGTGTCAGTGACGGAGTTAGGTGAAGTGTCAGGGCCTTAGTTAGGGACAGTGTCAGGACCTGCGTTAGGACGAGCCTCCAGGCCTCAGTTAGGGACAGGTTCACGGCCTCGGACCTAAATTCAGGGCCTCATTTAGGGACAGAATCACAGATTTAGCTAGCATAAGAGGATCTACAGCTGAAAGCAACTTGAACACCACCACAAGCAGATGCATAAGTGAACCATGCACGCTCCTATGAAGGACTATTCCACAGCAGTTGAGTACATTTTGTTTAAAGTTAGTAATACTATATAAATTATGTTTTTAAGAACACCATATTCAGAAGATGAAAGAATCTCGTTCTAAAGAATCTCTTTAGCTAATCTCAACATTAGCTAAAGAGAAGCTTAGGTTAAAATCTAGGGATAGTGTCAGGAAATGACCTAGGGATAGTGTCAAGACCTTGGTTACTTAGAGCATCAGGGCCTAATGAAGGACCAGTGAGTGTCAGGGTTTCGGGTAGGGACAGCGTCAGAGCCTGACTTAGGGAGAGCGACAGGGCCTGAGTGAGGCCTAGCGTCAGGGCCTTAGCTAGGGACAGTGTCAGGGCATGACTTAGGAGCAACATAAGAGCCTCGGTAGGATCAGCCTCAGGGGCTTGTTAAAGATATTATCAGGGCCTCTGTTAGGGACAGCCTCAAGGCCTCACTTAGGGAGAGCATCAGGGCTTCCTTAGGGAGAGTTTCAGGACCTTGGTAAGAGATGAGTTAGGATATTAGCTCAGGATAATGTCAGGATTTTAGATATTGATGATAGCAGGGTCTAAGTAAAGGACAGTGTCAAGGCGTTAGTTAGGAGTAGCGGGCCCCTGATAAGTCCAGTGTCAGCTCCTCAGTTAGCAGTAGTGTTAGGGCCATAGTTAGGGACAGTGTCAGGGCCAGATGTAGGACGAGCATCTAGGCCTTAGTTCGGGACAGTTTCACGGTCTTGGGACTAAATTCAGTGCCTGAGGCAGGCACAACCTAAGGGCTTCAGTTAGCATAAGAGGCAGGACATTAGGTAGTGACAGTGTCAGTTTAGCATGTAGGGATAGTGTCAGGAAATGACCTAAGGATAGTGTGAAGACCTTTGTTACTGAGACTCTCAGGGCCTTATTCAGAACCAGTGTTAGGGCTTCAGGTAGGGACAGCATCAGAGCCTGACTTAGGGAGAGCGATAGGGTCTGAGTGAGGCCTAGCGTCAGACCCTTAGCTGGGGACACTGTCAGGGCATGACTTAGGAGCAGCATCCCGGCCTCTGTTGGATCAGCCTTAGGGTCTTAGTTAAAGACATGATCAGTGTCTGAGTTAGTCACAGCATCAAGGCCTGAGTTAGTTAGGGAAAGCTGCAGGGCCTCCCTTAGGGACATCGTCAGGGCTTACTTTGGGAGAGTTTCAGGACCTTGGTAAGACATGGGTCAGGATATTAGCTCCGGATAATGTCAGGACTTTAGATATTGATGGCAGCAGCCCTTAGTTAGAGACAGTGTCAGGCCCTGAGTTACGACTAGCATCAGAGCCTTTGTTAGGCACACTTTACGGGACTGAGTTAGGAGTAGAGTCAGGGCCTTACTTAGTGACAGTGTCAGGGCCTGACTTCGGGAGAGCGACAGGGCCTGAGTGAGGCCTAGCATCAGGCCCTTTGCTGGGCACACTGTCAGGGCAGGAGTTTGGAGCAGCATCAGCGTCTTTGCTGGATCAGCATTAAGGTCTTCGTGAAATACATGATCAGGGCCTGAGTTAGTCACAGCTTCAAGGCTTCAGTTAAGGAAAGCTTCAGGGCCTGAGTTAGGGACAGCCTCAGGTCTTCACTTACGGACAGCGTCAGGGCTTACTTTGGGACAGTTTCAGGACCTTGGAAAGACATAGGACAGGATATTTTCTCAGGATAATGTCAGGACTTTACATACTGATGGCAGCAGGGCCTTAGTTACAGACACTTTCAGGGCCTGAGTTAGGCCTAGCAACAGTGACTTTGTTAGGTACAGTGTAAGGGACTGAGTTAGGAGTAGTGTCAGGGCCTTGCTTAGGGACAGTGTCAGGGTCTGAGTTAGGTGTACTGTCAGAGACCTAGTTAGGGACAGTGCTAGGGCCTGAGTTACGATTCGTGTCAAGGCCTTATTTAGGACCAATTTCAGGGCCTTAGTTTGGACTAGCATCAGAGCCATTGTTAGGAATCATACGAGGGCCTGAGTTAAGCGTACTGTCAGGGCCTTAGCTAGGGACAGTGTTAGGGCCTGAGTTAGGATTAGTGTCAAGGCCTTATTTAAGACCAATTTTAGGGCTTTAGTTTGGACTAGCAACAGAGCCTTTGTTAGGTATCATTTCGGGGCCTAAGTTAGATGTAGTGTCAGGGCCATTGTTAGGGACAGTATCAGGGCCTGACTTAGGAGAAGTTCAGGGCCTTAGCCAGCGAAAGGGTCAGGGCCTTAGTAAGGGATATTATCAGGACCTAAATTAGCAGTAGTGTCAAAACTCCTTAGTGAGGAAAGTTAGGAATAAGTCAGGACTCAGGCCCTGACACTGTCCTTAACTAAGGCCCTGACACTACTCGTAACACAGGCCCTGATCTGATTCCTATCATAGGCCCTGACACTGGTCTTAACTAAGGCCCGGACACTGGCCCTAACTAAAGCTGTGACGCTACTCTTAACTCAGGCACTGACACTGTCCCTAACAAAGCCTCTGACACTACTCCTAACTCAGGCCCTGACACTGTCTCTAACTAAGGCCCTGATACTACTACGAACTCAGCACTTGGCACTGTCCCTAACTTAGGCCCTGACTCTACTCCTAACTCAGGAACTGACACTGTCACTAACTAAGGCCCTGACACTGTTCATAACTCACACCCTAACACTCCTCCTAAATCATGCCCTGGCAATGTCCCTAACTAAGGCCTTGACACTATTCCTAACTCAGGCACTGATACAATACCTAAGGAAGGCCCTCACATTACTCCCAACTCAGGCCCAGAAAAGGTCCCTAACTAAGGCCGACAAAACTCCTAACTCAGGCACTGACACTGTCCCAAAATAAGGCCCTGAATCTATTCCTAACTGAGGCGCTGATACAATACCTAACGAAGGCACTGATGCTACTCCTAACTAAGGCCCTGACACTACTCCTAACTCAGGCAATGACACAGTCCATAACTAAGGCCCTGACACTATTCCCAACTCAGGCACTGGCAGTGTACGTAACTAAAACCCTGACACTACACCTAACTCAGGCACTGACAGTGTCCCTAACAAGGGCCCTCACACTACTCCCAACTCAGTCACTGACATTTTCCCTATTCGAGGCAATGATACTACTCCCAACTCAGGAACTAAGGCTCTGGATCATTGTGATGACAAGCGCCATGGAGCACTGTGATGACAAGGGTCATGGAGAATTGTGATGACAAGTGCATGGAGCATTGTGATGACAAGGGCCATGGAGAATTGTGATGACAGGGGTCATGGAGAATTGTGATGACAAGGGCCATGGAGCATTGTGATGACAGAGTTCATGGGGCATTGTGATGAAAGTGGTCATGGAGCATTGTGATGAAAATGGTCATGGAGCATTGTGATGAAAGTGGTCATGGAGGATTGTGATGAAAAGCGCTATGGAGCATTGTGATGACAGGGGTCATGGAGCATTGTGAGGACAAGTGCCATGGAGCATTGTGATGATAGGAGTCATGGGGCATTGTGATGACAGGGATCTTGGAGCTTTGTGGTGAAAGGGGTCATGGAACATTGTGATTACAACGACCTGGAGCATTGTGATGACAAGGGTCATGGAGCATTGTGATGACAATCACCATGGATCATTGTTATTAGTGGGGTAATGGAGCATTGTCATGAAAGGGGTCATGGATCATTGTGATTACAGGGAATCGAGGAGCATTGTTTTGACAAGCTCCAGGGATCATTGTGATGAAAGGGGAAAAGGAGAATTATGATGAAAGGAATCATGGATCATTGTGATGACAGGGATCATGGAGCATTGTTATGACAAGAGCGAAGGAGCACTGTGATGACAAGGGCCATGGATCATGGTGATGACAGGGGTCAGGGAGCATTGTAATAACAGGGCTCATGGAGCATTGTGATGACAATGGTCATGGAGAATTTTGATGAAAGGGTTCATGGAGCATTGTGCTGAAAGTGGTCATGGATCTTTGTGATGACATGCACCAGGGAGCATTGTGATGACAAGGGCCATGGATCATTGTGATGACAGTGGTTATGGAGGATTGTGATGAAAGGTGTCATGGCTCATTGTGATGACAGGGGGCCTGGAGCATTGTGATGACAGGGTTCATGGGGCATTTTGAATGATAGGGGCCATGGAACATTGTGATGACAAGTGTCATGGAGCCTTGTAATGACAGGGTGCATGGAACATTGTGATGTCACCGCCATGTAGCATTTTAGACAAGGGTCAAGGAGTATTGTGATGATAAGTGCGTGGAACATTGCGAAGACAGGTGTCATGGAGCATTGTGATGATAAGGGCATGGAGCCTTGTGATGACAGGGGGCATGGAACATTGTAATGACAGGGGGCATGGAGCATTGTGAGGGAAGGGGTCATGGAGCATTGTGATGACAGGGGTCATGGGGCATTGTGATGATAAGGGCGTGGAGCGTTGTGATGACAGTGGTCACGGAACATTGTGACGATAAGGGCATGGAGCCTAGTGAGGGACAGTCTAGCGGTCTTGGGACTAAATTCAGTGCCTGAGGTAGGCACAGCATAAGGTCTTTAGTTAGCATAAGACGTAGGATATTAACTCGGGACAGGGTTAGGGTGAAGGCTAGGAATCGTGTCAGGAAATGACCTAAGGATAGTGTGAAGACCTTTGTTACTGAGAATATCAGGGCCTTATTCAGAACCAGTGTTAGGGCTTCAGGTAGGGACAGTATCAGGGCCTGACTTAGGGAGAGCGACAGGGTCTGAGTGAGGCCTAATGTCAGGCCCTCAGCTGGGGACACTGTCAGGGAGTGACTTAGGAGCAGCATCAGTGCCTTTGTTGGATCAGCTTTAGGCTCTTAGTTAAAGATGACCAGAGCCCTAGTTAGTCACAGCGTCAAGGCCTCAGTTAGGGAAAGCTTCAGGGCCTGAGTTACGGACAGCCTCAGGTCTTCACTTAAAGACAGCGACAGGGCTTTCTTAGGGAGAGTGTCAAGACCTTGGTTAGAAATGGGTCAGGATATTATCTCAGGAGAGTGTCAGGATTTTAGTTATTGCTGGCAGCAGGGCCTATATTAGGGACAGATTCTGGGCCTTTGTTAGAGACAGTGTCATGGCCTTAGTTAGGAGTAGTCAGGGCCTTAGTTAGGGAGAGCATTAGGGTTTCAGTCAGCATAAGATGCAGGAGATTATCTCGGGACAGAGTCAGGTTCCAGGCCAGAGATTGTGAAAGGAAATGTCCAAGGGATAACGAGAAGACCTTAGTCATTGAGAGCATCAGGGCCTTAGTTAGCAGCAGCGTGAGGGCCTTAATCAGGACCAGTGCCAGGGCTTGATGTACGGACAGCATCAGAGCCTAACTAAGGTACAGCAACAGGGCCTAAGTGAGGCCTATCTTTGGGGCCTGAGTAAGGGACAGTATCAGGGCATGACTTAGGAGCAGCATAAAGGCCTCTGTAGGATCAGCATTAGGGTCTTCGTTAAAGATATTATCAGGGCCTCTGTTAGGGACAGCCTCAAGGTCTCACTTAGGGACAGCGTCAGGGCTTACTTTGGGAAAGTTTCAGGACCTTGGTAAGACATGGGTCAGGATATTAGCTCAGGATAATGTCAGGTGTTCAGATATTGACGGCAGCAGGGCCTTAGTTAGAGGCAGTGTCAGGCCTAAGGTCGGACTAGCATCAGAGCCTTTGATAGGTACAGTGTCAGTGACGGAGTTAGGTGAAGTGTCAGGGCCTTAGTTAGGGACAGTGTCAGGACCTGCGTTAGGACGAGCCTCCAGGCCTCAGTTAGGGACAGGTTCACGGCCTCAGACCTAAATTCAGGGCCTCATTTAGGGACAGAATCACAGATTTAGCTAGCATAAGAGGATCTACAGCTGAAAGCAACTTGAACACCACCACAAGCAGATGCAGAAGTGAACCATGCACGCTCCTATGAAGGACTATTCCACAGCAGTTGAGTACATTTTGTTTAAAGTTAGTAATACTATATAAATTATGTTTTTAAGAAAACCATATTCAGAAGATGAAAGAATCTCGTTCTAAAGAATCTCTTTAGCTAATCTCGACAT
This sequence comes from Balaenoptera physalus, assembly GCF_965194825.1. Classification (NCBI taxonomy): domain Eukaryota; kingdom Metazoa; phylum Chordata; class Mammalia; order Artiodactyla; family Balaenopteridae; genus Balaenoptera; species Balaenoptera physalus. The sequence goes on along the minus strand of NW_028126091.1, from coordinate 66,342 downwards.
TAGCTAAAGAGAAGCTTAGGTTAAGATCTAGGGATAGTGTCAGGAAATGACCTAGGGATAGTGTCAAGACCTTGGTTACTTAGAGCATCAGGGCCTAATGAAGGACCAGTGAGTGTCAGGGTTTCGGGTAGGGACAGCGTCAGAGCCTGACTTAGGGAGAGCGACAGGGCCTGAGTGAGGCCTAGCGTCAGGGCCTTAGCTAGGGACAGTGTCAGGGCATGACTTAGGAGCAACATAAGAGCCTCGGTAGGATCAGCCTCAGGGGCTTGTTAAAGATATTATCAGGGCCTCTGTTAGGGACAGCCTCAAGGCCTCACTTAGGGAGAGCATCAGGGCTTCCTTAGGGAGAGTTTCAGGACCTTGGTAAGAGATGAGTTAGGATATTAGCTCAGGATAATGTCAGGATTTTAGATATTGATGGTAGCAGGGTCTAAGTAAAGGACAGTGTCAAGGCGTTAGTTAGGAGTAGCGGGCCCCTGATAAGTCCAGTGTCAGCTCCTCAGTTAGCAGTAGTGTTAGGGCCATAGTTAGGGACAGTGTCAGGGCCAGATGTAGGACGAGCATCTAGGCCTTAGTTCGGGACAGTTTCACGGTCTTGGGACTAAACTCAGTGCCTGAGGCAGGCACAACCTAAGGGCTTCAGTTAGCATAAGAGGCAGGACATTAGGTAGTGACAGTGTCAGTTTAGCATGTAGGGATAGTGTCAGGAAATGACCTAAGGATAGTGTGAAGACCTTTGTTACTGAGACTCTCAGGGCCTTATTCAGAACCAGTGTTAGGGCTTCAGGTAGGGACAGCATCAGAGCCTGACTTAGGGAGAGCGATAGGGTCTGAGTGAGGCCTAGCGTCAGACCCTTAGCTGGGGACACTGTCAGGGCATGACTTAGGAGCAGCATCCCGGCCTCTGTTGGATCAGCCTTAGGGTCTTAGTTAAAGACATGATCAGTGTCTGAGTTAGTCACAGCATCAAGGCCTGAGTTAGTTAGGGAAAGCTGCAGGGCCTCCCTTAGGGACAGCGTCAGGGCTTACTTTGGGAGAGTTTCAGGACCTTGGTAAGACATGAGTCAGGATATTAGCTCCGGATAATGTCAGGACTTTAGATATTGATGGCAGCAGCCCTTAGTTAGAGACAGTGTCAGGCCCTGAGTTACGACTAGCATCAGAGCCTTTGTTAGGCACACTTTACGGGACTGAGTTAGGAGTAGAGTCAGGGCCTTACTTAGTGACAGTGTCAGGGCCTGACTTCGGGAGAGCGACAGGGCCTGAGTGAGGCCTAGCATCAGGCCCTTTGCTGGGCACACTGTCAGGGCAGGAGTTTGGAGCAGCATCAGCGTCTTTGCTGGATCAGCATTAAGGTCTTCGTGAAATACATGATCAGGGCCTGAGTTAGTCACAGCTTCAAGGCTTCAGTTAAGGAAAGCTTCAGGGCCTGAGTTAGGGACAGCCTCAGGTCTTCACTTACGGACAGCGTCAGGGCTTACTTTGGGACAGTTTCAGGACCTTGGAAAGACATAGGACAGGATATTTTCTCAGGATAATGTCAGGACTTTACATACTGATGGCAGCAGGGCCTTAGTTACAGACACTTTCAGGGCCTGAGTTAGGCCTAGCAACAGTGACTTTGTTAGGTACAGTGTAAGGGACTGAGTTAGGAGTAGTGTCAGGGCCTTGCTTAGGGACAGTGTCAGGGTCTGAGTTAGGTGTACTGTCAGAGACCTAGTTAGGGACAGTGCTAGGGCCTGAGTTACGATTCGTGTCAAGGCCTTATTTAGGACCAATTTCAGGGCCTTAGTTTGGACTAGCATCAGAGCCATTGTTAGGAATCATACGAGGGCCTGAGTTAAGCGTACTGTCAGGGCCTTAGCTAGGGACAGTGTTAGGGCCTGAGTTAGGATTAGTGTCAAGGCCTTATTTAAGACCAATTTTAGGGCTTTAGTTTGGACTAGCAACAGAGCCTTTGTTAGGTATCATTTCGGGGCCTAAGTTAGATGTAGTGTCAGGGCCATTGTTAGGGACAGTATCAGGGCCTGACTTAGGAGAAGTTCAGGGCCTTAGCCAGCGAAAGGGTCAGGGCCTTAGTAAGGGATATTATCAGGACCTAAATTAGCAGTAGTGTCAAAACTCCTTAGTGAGGAAAGTTAGGAATAAGTCAGGACTCAGGCCCTGACACTGTCCTTAACTAAGGCCCTGACACTACTCGTAACACAGGCCCTGATCTGATTCCTATCATAGGCCCTGACACTGGTCTTAACTAAGGCCCGGACACTGGCCCTAACTAAAGCTGTGACGCTACTCTTAACTCAGGCACTGACACTGTCCCTAACAAAGCCTCTGACACTACTCCTAACTCAGGCCCTGACACTGTCTCTAACTAAGGCCCTGATACTACTACGAACTCAGCACTGGCACTGTCCCTAACTTAGGCCCTGACTCTACTCCTAACTCAGGAAGTGACACTGTCACTAACTAAGGCCCTGACACTGTTCATAACTCACACCCTAACACTCCTCCTAAATCATGCCCTGGCAATGTCCCTAACTAAGGCCTTGACACTATTCCTAACTCAGGCACTGATACAATACCTAAGGAAGGCCCTCACAGTACTCCCAACTCAGGCCCAGAAAAGGTCCCTAACTAAGGCCGACAAAACTCCTAACTCAGGCACTGACACTGTCCCAAAATAAGGCCCTGAATCTATTCCTAACTGAGGCGCTGATACAATACCTAACGAAGGCACTGATGCTACTCCTAACTAAGGCCCTGACACTACTCCTAACTCAGGCAATGACACAGTCCATAACTAAGGCCCTGACACTATTCCCAACTCAGGCACTGGCAGTGTACGTAACTAAAACCCTGACACTACACCTAACTCAGGCACTGACAGTGTCCCTAACAAGGGCCCTCACACTACTCCCAACTCAGTCACTGACATTTTCCCTATTCGAGGCAATGATACTACTCCCAACTCAGGAACTAAGGCTCTGGATCATTGTGATGACAAGCGCCATGGAGCACTGTGATGACAAGGGTCATGGAGAATTGTGATGACAAGTGCATGGAGCATTGTGATGACAAGGGCCATGGAGAATTGTGATGACAGGGGTCATGGAGAATTGTGATGACAAGGGCCATGGAGCATTGTGATGACAGAGTTCATGGGGCATTGTGATGAAAGTGGTCATGGAGCATTGTGATGAAAATGGTCATGGAGCATTGTGATGAAAGTGGTCATGGAGGATTGTGATGAAAAGCGCTATGGAGCATTGTGATGACAGGGGTCATGGAGCATTGTGAGGACAAGTGCCATGGAGCATTGTGATGATAGGAGTCATGGGGCATTGTGATGACAGGGATCTTGGAGCTTTGTGGTGAAAGGGGTCATGGAACATTGTGATTACAACGACCTGGAGCATTGTGATGACAAGGGTCATGGAGCATTGTGATGACAATCACCATGGATCATTGTTATTAGTGGGGTAATGGAGCATTGTCATGAAAGGGGTCATGGATCATTGTGATTACAGGGAATCGAGGAGCATTGTTTTGACAAGCTCCAGGGATCATTGTGATGAAAGGGGAAAAGGAGAATTATGATGAAAGGAATCATGGATCATTGTGATGACAGGGATCATGGAGCATTGTTATGACAAGAGCGAAGGAGCACTGTGATGACAAGGGCCATGGATCATGGTGATGACAGGGGTCAGGGAGCATTGTAATAACAGGGCTCATGGAGCATTGTGATGACAATGGTCATGGAGAATTTTGATGAAAGGGGTCATGGAGCATTGTGCTGAAAGTGGTCATGGATCTTTGTGATGACATGCACCAGGGAGCATTGTGATGACAAGGGCCATGGATCATTGTGATGACAGTGGTTATGGAGCATTGTGATGAAAGGTGTCATGGCTCATTGTGATGACAGGGGGCCTGGAGCATTGTGATGACAGGGTTCATGGGGCATTATGATGACAAGGGCCTTGGAGCATTGTGATGAAAGTGGTCATATGGCATTTTGAATGATAGGGGCCATGGAACATTGTGATGACAAGTGTCATGGAGCCTTGTAATGACAGGGTGCATGGAACATTGTGATGTCACCGCCATGTAGCATTTTAGACAAGGGTCAAGGAGTATTGTGATGATAAGTGCGTGGAACATTGCGAAGACAGGTGTCATGGAGCATTGTGATGATAAGGGCATGGAGCCTTGTGATGACAGGGGGCATGGAACATTGTAATGACAGGGGGCATGGAGCATTGTGATGGAAGGGGTCATGGAGCATTGTGATGACAGGGGTCATGGGGCATTGTGATGATAAGGGCGTGGAGCGTTGTGATGACAGTGGTCACGGAACATTGTGACGATAAGGGCATGGAGCCTAGTGAGGGACAGTCTAGCGGTCTTGGGACTAAATTCAGTGCCTGAGGTAGGCACAGCATAAGGTCTTTAGTTAGCATAAGACGTAGGATATTAACTCGGGACAGGGTTAGGGTGAAGGCTAGGAATCGTGTCAGGAAATGACCTAAGGATAGTGTGAAGACCTTTGTTACTGAGAATATCAGGGCCTTATTCAGAACCAGTGTTAGGGCTTCAGGTAGGGACAGTATCAGGGCCTGACTTAGGGAGAGCGACAGGGTCTGAGTGAGGCCTAATGTCAGGCCCTCAGCTGGGGACACTGTCAGGGAGTGACTTAGGAGCAGCATCAGTGCCTTTGTTGGATCAGCTTTAGGCTCTTAGTTAAAGATGACCAGAGCCCTAGTTAGTCACAGCGTCAAGGCCTCAGTTAGGGAAAGCTTCAGGGCCTGAGTTACGGACAGCCTCAGGTCTTCACTTAAAGACAGCGACAGGGCTTTCTTAGGGACAGTGTCAGGACCTTGGTTAGAAATGAGTCAGGATATTAGCTCAGGAGAGTGTCAGGATTTTAGTTATTGCTGGCAGCAGGGCCTATATTAGGGACAGATTCTGGGCCTTTGTTAGAGACAGTGTCATGGCCTTAGTTAGGAGTAGTCAGGGCCTTAGTTAGGGAGAGCATTAGGGTTTCAGTCAGCATAAGATGCAGGAGATTATCTCGGGACAGAGTCAGGTTCCAGGCCAGAGAGAGTGAAATGAAATGACCAAGGGATAACGAGAAGACCGTAGTCATTGAGAGCATGAGGGCCTTAGTTAGCAGCAGCGTGAGGGCCTTAATCAGGACCAGTGCCAGGGCTTGATGTATGGACAGCGTCAGAGCCTAACTAAGGTACAGCAACAGGGCCTAAGTGAGGCCTATCTTTGGGGCCTGAGTAAGAGACAGTATCAGGGCATGACTTAGGAGCAGCATAAAGGCCTCTGTAGGATCAGCATTAGGGTCTTCGTTAAAGATATTATCAGGGCCTCTGTTAGGGACAGCCTCAAGGTCTCACTTAGGGACAGCGTCAGGGCTTACTTTGGGAAAGTTTCAGGACCTTGGTAAGACATGGGTCAGGATATTAGCTCAGGATAATGTCAGGTGTTCAGATATTGACGGCAGCAGGGCCTTAGTTAGAGGCAGGGTCAGGCCTAAGGTCGGACTAGCATCAGAGCCTTTGATAGGTACAGTGTCAGTGACGGAGTTAGGTGAAGTGTCAGGGCCTTAGTTAGGGACAGTGTCAGGACCTGCGTTAGGACGAGCCTCCAGGCCTCAGTTAGGGACAGGTTCACGGCCTCGGACCTAAATTCAGGGCCTCATTTAGGGACAGAATCACAGATTTAGCTAGCATAAGAGGATCTACAGCTGAAAGCAACTTGAACACCACCACAAGCAGATGCAGAAGTGAACCATGCACGCTCCTATGAAGGACTATTCCACAGCAGTTGAGTACATTTTGTTTAAAGTTAGTAATTCTATATAAATTATGTTTTTAAGAAAACCATATTCAGAAGATGAAAGAATCTCGTTCTAAAGAATCTCTTTAGCTAATCTCGACATTAGCTAAAGAGAAGCTTAGGTTAACATCTAGGGATAGTGTCAGGAAATGACCTAGGGATAGTGTCAAGACCTTGGTTATTTAGAGCATCAGGGCCTAATGAAGGACCAGTGAGTGTCAGGGTTTCGGGTAGGGACAGCGTCAGAGCCTGACTTAGGGAGAGCGACAGGGCCTGAGTGAGGCCTAGCGTCAGGGCCTTAGCTAGGGACAGTGTCAGGGCATGACTTAGGAGCAACATAAGAGCCTCGGTAGGATCAGCCTCAGGGGCTATGTTAAAGATATTATCAGGGCCTCTGTTAGGGACAGCCTCAAGGCCTCACTTAGGGAGAGCATCAGGGCTTCCTTAGGGAGAGTTTCAGGACCTTGGTAAGAGATGAGTTAGGATATTAGCTCAGGATAATGTCAGGATTTTAGATATTGATGGTAGCAGGGCCTAAGTAAGGGACAGTGTCAAGGCGTTAGTTAGGAGTAGCGGGCCCCTGATAGGTCCAGTGTCAGCTCCTCAGTTAGCAGTAGTGTTAGGGCCATAGTTAGGGACAGTGTCAGGGCCAGATGTAGGACGAGCATCTAGGCCTTAGTTCGGGACAGTTTCACGGTCTTGGGACTAAATTCAGTGCCTGAGGCAGGCACAACCTAAGGGCTTCAGTTAGCATAAGAGGCAGGACATTAGGTAGTGACAGTGTCAGTTTAGCATGTAGGGATAGTGTCAGGAAATGACCTAAGGATAGTGTGAAGACCTTTGTTACTGAGACTCTCAGGGCCTTATTCAGAACCAGTGTTAGGGCTTCAGGTAGGGACAGCATCAGAGCCTGACTTAGGGAGAGCGATAGGGTCTGAGTGAGGCCTAGCGTCAGACCCTTAGCTGGGGACACTGTCAGGGCATGACTTAGGAGCAGCATCCCGGCCTCTGTTGGATCAGCCTTAGGGTCTTAGTTAAAGACATGATCAGTGTCTGAGTTAGTCACAGCATCAAGGCCTGAGTTAGTTAGAGAAAGCTGCAGGGCCTCCCTTAGGGACAGCGTCAGGGCTTACTTTGGGAGAGTTTCAGGACCTTGGTAAGACATGGGTCAGGATATTAGCTCCGGATAATGTCAGGACTTTAGATATTGATGGCAGCAGCCCTTAGTTAGAGACAGTGTCAGGCCCTGAGTTACGACTAGCATCAGAGCCTTTGTTAGGCACACTTTACGGGACTGAGTTAGGAGTAGAGTCAGGGCCTTACTTAGTGACAGTGTCAGGGCCTGACTTCGGGAGAGCGACAGGGCCTGAGTGAGGCCTAGCATCAGGCCCTTTGCTGGGCACACTGTCAGGGCAGGAGTTTGGAGCAGCATCAGCGTCTTTGCTGGATCAGCATTAAGGTCTTCGTGAAATACATGATCAGGGCCTGAGTTAGTCACCGCTTCAAGGCTTCAGTTAAGGAAAGCTTCAGGGCCTGAGTTAGGGACAGCCTCAGGTCTTCACTTACGGACAGCGTCAGGGCTTACTTTGGGACAGTTTCAGGACCTTGGAAAGACATAGGACAGGATATTTTCTCAGGATAATGTCAGGACTTTACATACTGATGGCAGCAGGGCCTTAGTTACAGACACTTTCAGGGCCTGAGTTAGGCCTAGCAACAGTGACTTTGTTAGGTACAGTGTAAGGGACTGAGTTAGGAGTAGTGTCAGGGCCTTGCTTAGGGACAGTGTCAGGGTCTGAGTTAGGTGTACTGTCAGAGACCTAGTTAGGGACAGTGCTAGGGCCTGAGTTACGATTCGTGTCAAGGCCTTATTTAGGACCAATTTCAGGGCCTTAGTTTGGACTAGCAACAGAGCCATTGTTAGGAATCATACGAGGGCCTGAGTTAAGCGTACTGTCAGGGCCTTAGCTAGGGACAGTGTTAGGGCCTGAGTTAGGATTAGTGTCAAGGCCTTATTTAAGACCAATTTTAGGGCTTTAGTTTGGACTAGCAACAGAGCCTTTGTTAGGTATCATTTCGGGGCCTAAGTTAGATGTAGTGTCAGGGCCATTGTTAGGGACAGTATCAGGGCCTGACTTAGGAGAAGTTCAGGGCCTTAGCCAGCGAAAGGGTCAGGGCCTTAGTAAGGGATATTATCAGGACCTAAATTAGCAGTAGTGTCAAAACTCCTTAGTGAGGAAAGTTAGGAATAAGTCAGGACTCAGGCCCTGACACTGTCCTTAACTAAGGCCCTGACACTACTCGTAACACAGGCCCTGATCTGCTTCCTATCATAGGCCCTGACACTGGTCTTAACTAAGGCCCGGACACTGGCCCTAACTAAAGCTGTGACGCTACTCTTAACTCAGGCACTGACACTGTCCCTAACAAAGCCTCTGACACTACTCCTAACTCAGGCCCTGACACTGTCTCTAACTAAGGCCCTGATACTACTACGAACTCAGCACTGGCACTGTCCCTAACTTAGGCCCTGACTCTACTCCTAACTCACGAACTGACACTGTCACTAACTAAGGCCCTGACACTGTTCATAACTCACACCCTAACACTCCTCCTAAATCATGCCCTGGCAATGTCCCTAACTAAGGCCTTGACACTATTCCTAACTCAGGCACTGATACAATACCTAAGGAAGGCCCTCACATTACTCCCAACTCAGGCCCAGAAAAGGTCCCTAACTAAGGCCGAGGACACTCCTAACTCAGGCACTGACACTGTCCCAAAATAAGGCCCTGAATCTATTCCTAACTGAGGCGCTGATACAATACCTAACGAAGGCACTGATGCTACTCCTAACTAAGGCCCTGACACTACTCCTAACTCAGGCAATGACACAGTCCATAACTAAGGCCCTGACACTATTCCCAACTCAGGCACTGGCAGTGTACGTAACTAAAACCCTGACACTACACCTAACTCAGGCACTGACAGTGTCCCTAACAAGGGCCCTCACACTACTCCCAACTCAGTCACTGACATTTTCCCTATTCGAGGCAATGATACTACTCCCAACTCAGGAACTAAGGCTCTGGATCATTGTGATGACAAGCGCCATGGAGCACTGTGATGACAAGGGTCATGGAGAATTGTGATGACAAGTGCATGGAGCATTGTGATGACAAGGGCCATGGAGAATTGTGATGACAGGGGTCATGGAGAATTGTGATGACAAGGGCCATGGAGCATTGTGATGACAGAGTTCATGGGGCATTGTGAGGAAAGTGGTCATGGAGCATTGTGATGAAAATGGTCATGGAGCATTGTGATGAAAGTGGTCATGGAGGATTGTGATGAAAAGCGCTATGGAGCATTGTGATGACAGGGGTCATGGAGCATTGTGAGGACAAGTGCCATGGAGCATTGTGATGATAGGAGTCATGGGGCATTGTGATGACAGGGATCTTGGAGCTTTGTGGTGAAAGGGGTCATGGAACATTGTGATTACAACGACCTGGAGCATTGTGATGACAAGGGTCATGGAGCATTGTGATGACAATCACCATGGATCATTGTTATTAGTGGGGTAATGGAGCATTGTCATGAAAGGGGTCATGGATCATTGTGATTACAGGGAATCGAGGAGCATTGTTTTGACAAGCTCCAGGGATCATTGTGATGAAAGGGGAAAAGGAGAATTATGATGAAAGGAATCATGGATCATTGTGATGACAGGGATCATGGAGCATTGTTATGACAAGAGTGAAGGAGCACTGTGATGACAAGGGCCATGGATCATGGTGATGACAGGGGTCAGGGAGCATTGTAATAACAGGGCTCATGGAGCATTGTGATGACAATGGTCATGGAGAATTTTGATGAAAGGGTTCATGGAGCATTGTGCTGAAAGTGGTCATGGATCTTTGTGATGACATGCACCGGGGAGCATTGTGATGACAAGGGCCATGAATCATTGTGATGACAGTGGTTATGGAGCATTGTGATGAAAGGTGTCATGGCTCATTGTGATGACAGGGGGCCTGGAGCATTGTGATGACAGGGTTCATGGGGCATTTTGAATGATAGGGGCCATGGAACATTGTGATGACAAGTGTCATGGAGCCTTGTAATGACAGGGTGCATGGAACATTGTGATGTCACCGCCATGTAGCATTTTAGACAAGGGTCAAGGAGTATTGTGATGATAAGTGCGTGGAACATTGCGAAGACAGGTGTCATGGAGCATTGTGATGATAAGGGCATGGAGCCTTGTGATGACAGGGGGCATGGAACATTGTAATGACAGGGGGCATGGAGCATTGTGATGGAAGGGGTCATGGAGCATTGTGATGACAGGGGTCATGGGGCATTGTGATGATAAGGGCGTGGAGCGTTGTGATAACAGTGGTCACGGAACATTGTGACGATAAGGGCATGGAGCCTAGTGAGGGACAGTCTAGCGGTCTTGGGACTAAATTCAGTGCCTGAGGTAGGCACAGCATAAGGTCTTTAGTTAGCATAAGACGTAGGATATTAACTCGGGACAGGGTTAGGGTGAAGGCTAGGAATCGTGTCAGGAAATGACCTAAGGATAGTGTGAAGACCTTTGTTACTGAGAATATCAGGGCCTTATTCAGAACCAGTGTTAGGGCTTCAGGTAGGGACAGTATCAGGGCCTGACTTAGGGAGAGCGACAGGGTCTGAGTGAGGCCTAATGTCAGGCCCTCAGCTGGGGACACTGTCAGGGAGTGACTTAGGAGCAGCATCAGTGCCTTTGTTGGATCAGCTTTAGGCTCTTAGTTAAAGATGACCAGAGCCCTAGTTAGTCACAGCGTCAAGGCCTCAGTTAGGGAAAGCTTCAGGGCCTGAGTTACGGACAGCCTCAGGTCTTCACTTAAAGACAGCGACAGGGCTTTCTTAGGGAGAGTGTCAAGACCTTGGTTAGAAATGGGTCAGGATATTATCTCAGGAGAGTGTCAGGATTTTAGTTATTGCTGGCAGCAGGGCCTATATTAGGGACAGATTCTGGGCCTTTGTTAGAGACAGTGTCATGGCCTTAGTTAGGAGTAGTCAGGGCCTTAGTTAGGGAGAGCATTAGGGTTTCAGTCAGCATAAGATGCAGGAGATTATCTCGGGACAGAGTCAGGTTCCAGGCCAGAGATTGTGAAAGGAAATGTCCAAGGGATAACGAGAAGACCTTAGTCATTGAGAGCATCAGGGCCTTAGTTAGCAGCAGCGTGAGGGCCTTAATCAGGACCAGTGCCAGGGCTTGATGTACGGACAGCATCAGAGCCTAACTAAGGTACAGCAACAGGGCCTAAGTGAGGCCTATCTTTGGGGCCTGAGTAAGGGACAGTATCAGGGCATGACTTAGGAGCAGCATAAAGGCCTCTGTAGGATCAGCATTAGGGTCTTCGTTAAAGATATTATCAGGGCCTCTGTTAGGGACAGCCTCAAGGTCTCACTTAGGGACAGCGTCAGGGCTTACTTTGGGAAAGTTTCAGGACCTTGGTAAGACATGGGTCAGGATATTAGCTCAGGATAATGTCAGGTGTTCAGATATTGACGGCAGCAGGGCCTTAGTTAGAGGCAGGGTCAGGCCTAAGGTCGGACTAGCATCAGAGCCTTTGATAGGTACAGTGTCAGTGACGGAGTTAGGTGAAGTGTCAGGGCCTTAGTTAGGGACAGTGTCAGGACCTGCGTTAGGACGAGCCTCCAGGCCTCAGTTAGGGACAGGTTCACGGCCTCAGACCTAAATTCAGGGTCTCATTTAGGGACAGAATCACAGATTTAGCTAGCATAAGAGGATCTACAGCTGAAAGCAACTTGAACACCACCACAAGCAGATGCAGAAGTGAACCATGCACGCTCCTATGAAGGACTATTCCACAGCAGTTGAGTACATTTTGTTTAAAGTTAGTAATACTATATAAATTATGTTTTTAAGAAAACCATATTCAGAAGATGAAAGAATCTCGTTCTAAAGAATCTCTTTAGCTAATCTCGACATTAGCTAAAGAGAAGCTTAGGTTAAGATCTAGGGATAGTGTCAGGAAATGACCTAGGGATAGTGTCAAGACCTTGGTTACTTAGAGCATCAGGGCCTAATGAAGGACCAGTGAGTGTCAGGGTTTCGGGTAGGGACAGCGTCAGAGTCTGACTTAGGGAGAGCGACAGGGCCTGAGTGAGGCCTAGCGTCAGGGCCTTAGCTAGGGACAGTGTCAGGGCATGACTTAGGAGCAACATAAGAGCCTCGGTAGGATCAGCCTCAGGGGCTTGTTAAAGATATTATCAGGGCCTCTGTTAGGGACAGCCTCAAGGCCTCACTTAGGGAGAGCATCAGGGCTTCCTTAGGGAGAGTTTCAGGACCTTGGTAAGAGATGAGTTAGGATATTAGCTCAGGATAATGTCAGGATTTTAGATATTGATGGTAGCAGGGTCTAAGTAAAGGACAGTGTCAAGGCGTTAGTTAGGAGTAGCGGGCCCCTGATAAGTCCAGTGTCAGCTCCTCAGTTAGCAGTAGTGTTAGGGCCATAGTTAGGGACAGTGTCAGGGCCAGATGTAGGACGAGCATCTAGGCCTTAGTTCGGGACAGTTTCACGGTCTTGGGACTAAACTCAGTGCCTGAGGCAGGCACAACCTAAGGGCTTCAGTTAGCATAAGAGGCAGGACATTAGGTAGTGACAGTGTCAGTTTAGCATGTAGGGATAGTGTCAGGAAATGACCTAAGGATAGTGTGAAGACCTTTGTTACTGAGACTCTCAGGGCCTTATTCAGAACCAGTGTTAGGGCTTCAGGTAGGGACAGCATCAGAGCCTGACTTAGGGAGAGCGATAGGGTCTGAGTGAGGCCTAGCGTCAGACCCTTAGCTGGGGACACTGTCAGGGCATGACTTAGGAGCAGCATCCCGGCCTCTGTTGGATCAGCCTTAGGGTCTTAGTTAAAGACATGATCAGTGTCTGAGTTAGTCACAGCATCAAGGCCTGAGTTAGTTAGGGAAAGCTGCAGGGCCTCCCTTAGGGACAGCGTCAGGGCTTACTTTGGGAGAGTTTCAGGACCTTGGTAAGACATGAGTCAGGATATTAGCTCCGGATAATGTCAGGACTTTAGATATTGATGGCAGCAGCCCTTAGTTAGAGACAGTGTCAGGCCCTGAGTTACGACTAGTATCAGAGCCTTTGTTAGGCACACTTTACGGGACTGAGTTAGGAGTAGAGTCAGGGCCTTACTTAGTGACAGTGTCAGGGCCTGACTTCGGGAGAGCGACAGGGCCTGAGTGAGGCCTAGCATCAGGCCCTTTGCTGGGCACACTGTCAGGGCAGGAGTTTGGAGCAGCATCAGCGTCTTTGCTGGATCAGCATTAAGGTCTTCGTGAAATACATGATCAGGGCCTGAGTTAGTCACAGCTTCAAGGCTTCAGTTAAGGAAAGCTTCAGGGCCTGAGTTAGGGACAGCCTCAGGTCTTCACTTACGGACAGCGTCAGGGCTTACTTTGGGACAGTTTCAGGACCTTGGAAAGACATAGGACAGGATATTTTCTCAGGATAATGTCAGGACTTTACATACTGATGGCAGCAGGGCCTTAGTTACAGACACTTTCAGGGCCTGAGTTAGGCCTAGCAACAGTGACTTTGTTAGGTACAGTGTAAGGGACTGAGTTAGGAGTAGTGTCAGGGCCTTGCTTAGGGACAGTGTCAGGGTCTGAGTTAGGTGTACTGTCAGAGACCTAGTTAGGGACAGTGCTAGGGCCTGAGTTACGATTCGTGTCAAGGCCTTATTTAGGACCAATTTCAGGGCCTTAGTTTGGACTAGCATCAGAGCCATTGTTAGGAATCATACGAGGGCCTGAGTTAAGCGTACTGTCAGGGCCTTAGCTAGGGACAGTGTTAGGGCCTGAGTTAGGATTAGTGTCAAGGCCTTATTTAAGACCAATTTTAGGGCTTTAGTTTGGACTAGCAACAGAGCCTTTGTTAGGTATCATTTCGGGGCCTAAGTTAGATGTAGTGTCAGGGCCATTGTTAGGGACAGTATCAGGGCCTGACTTAGGAGAAGTTCAGGGCCTTAGCCAGCGAAAGGGTCAGGGCCTTAGTAAGGGATATTATCAGGACCTAAATTAGCAGTAGTGTCAAAACTCCTTAGTGAGGAAAGTTAGGAATAAGTCAGGACTCAGGCCCTGACACTGTCCTTAACTAAGGCCCTGACACTACTCGTAACACAGGCCCTGATCTGCTTCCTATCATAGGCCCTGACACTGGTCTTAACTAAGGCCCGGACACTGGCCCTAACTAAAGCTGTGACGCTACTCTTAACTCAGGCACTGACACTGTCCCTAACAAAGCCTCTGACACTACTCCTAACTCAGGCCCTGACACTGTCTCTAACTAAGGCCCTGATACTACTACGAACTCAGCACTGGCACTGTCCCTAACTTAGGCCCTGACTCTACTCCTAACTCAGGAAGTGACACTGTCACTAACTAAGGCCCTGACACTGTTCATAACTCACACCCTAACACTCCTCCTAAATCATGCCCTGGCAATGTCCCTAACTAAGGCCTTGACACTATTCCTAACTCAGGCACTGATACAATACCTAAGGAAGGCCCTCACAGTACTCCCAACTCAGGCCCAGAAAAGGTCCCTAACTAAGGCCGACAAAACTCCTAACTCAGGCACTGACACTGTCCCAAAATAAGGCCCTGAATCTATTCCTAACTGAGGCGCTGATACAATACCTAACGAAGGCACTGATGCTACTCCTAACTAAGGCCCTGACACTACTCCTAACTCAGGCAATGACACAGTGCATAACTAAGGCCCTGACACTATTCCCAACTCAGGCACTGGCAGTGTACGTAACTAAAACCCTGACACTACACCTAACTCAGGCACTGACAGTGTCCCTAACAAGGGCCCTCACACTACTCCCAACTCAGTCACTGACATTTTCCCTATTCGAGGCAATGATACTACTCCCAACTCAGGAACTAAGGCTCTGGATCATTGTGATGACAAGCGCCATGGAGCACTGTGATGACAAGGGTCATGGAGAATTGTGATGACAAGTGCATGGAGCATTGTGATGACAAGGGCCATGGAGAATTGTGATGACAGGGGTCATGGAGAATTGTGATGACAAGGGCCATGGAGCATTGTGATGACAGAGTTCATGGGGCATTGTGAGGAAAGTGGTCATGGAGCATTGTGATGAAAATGGTCATGGAGCATTGTGATGAAAGTGGTCATGGAGGATTGTGATGAAAAGCGCTATGGAGCATTGTGATGACAGGGGTCATGGAGCATTGTGAGGACAAGTGCCATGGAGCATTGTGATGATAGGAGTCATGGGGCATTGTGATGACAGGGATCTTGGAGCTTTGTGGTGAAAGGGGTCATGGAACATTGTGATTACAACGACCTGGAGCATTGTGATGACAAGGGTCATGGAGCATTGTGATGACAATCACCATGGATCATTGTGATTAGTGGGGTAATGGAGCATTGTCATGAAAGGGGTCATGGATCATTGTGATTACAGGGAATCGAGGAGCATTGTTTTGACAAGCTCCAGGGATCATTGTGATGAAAGGGGAAAAGGAGAATTGTGATGAAAGGAATCATGGATCATTGTGATGACAGGGATCATGGAGCATTGTTATGACAAGAGCGAAGGAGCACTGTGATGACAAGGGCCATGGATCATGGTGATGACAGGGGTCAGGGAGCATTGTAATGACAGGGCTCATGGAGCATTGTGATGACAATGGTCATGGAGAATTTTGATGAAAGGGGTCATGGAGCATTGTGCTGAAAGTGGTCATGGATCTTTGTGATGACATGCACCAGGGAGCATTGTGATGACAAGGGCCATGGATCATTGTGATGACAGTGGTTATGGAGCATTGTGATGAAAGGTGTCATGGCTCATTGTGATGACAGGGGGCCTGGAGCATTGTGATGACAGGGTTCATGGGGCATTATGATGACAAGGGCCTTGGAGCATTGTGATGAAAGTGGTCATATGGCATTTTGAATGATAGGGGCCATGGAACATTGTGATGACAAGTGTCATGGAGCCTTGTAATGACAGGGTGCATGGAACATTGTGATGTCACCGCCATGTAGCATTTTAGACAAGGGTCAAGGAGTATTGTGATGATAAGTGCGTGGAACATTGCGAAGACAGGTGTCATGGAGCATTGTGATGATAAGGGCATGGAGCCTTGTGATGACAGGGGGCATGGAACATTGTAATGACAGGGGGCATGGAGCATTGTGATGGAAGGGGTCATGGAGCATTGTGATGACAGGGGTCATGGGGCATTGTGATGATAAGGGCGTGGAGCGTTGTGATGACAGTGGTCACGGAACATTGTGACGATAAGGGCATGGAGCCTAGTGAGGGACAGTCTAGCGGTCTTGGGACTAAATTCAGTGCCTGAGGTAGGCACAGCATAAGGTCTTTAGTTAGCATAAGACGTAGGATATTAACTCGGGACAGGGTTAGGGTGAAGGCTAGGAATCGTGTCAGGAAATGACCTAAGGATAGTGTGAAGACCTTTGTTACTGAGAATATCAGGGCCTTATTCAGAACCAGTGTTAGGGCTTCAGGTAGGGACAGTATCAGGGCCTGACTTAGGGAGAGCGACAGGGTCTGAGTGAGGCCTAATGTCAGGCCCTCAGCTGGGGACACTGTCAGGGAGTGACTTAGGAGCAGCATCAGTGCCTTTGTTGGATCAGCTTTAGGCTCTTAGTTAAAGATGACCAGAGCCCTAGTTAGTCACAGCGTCAAGGCCTCAGTTAGGGAAAGCTTCAGGGCCTGAGTTACGGACAGCCTCAGGTCTTCACTTAAAGACAGCGACAGGGCTTTCTTAGGGAGAGTGTCAAGACCTTGGTTAGAAATGGGTCAGGATATTATCTCAGGAGAGTGTCAGGATTTTAGTTATTGCTGGCAGCAGGGCCTATATTAGGGACAGATTCTGGGCCTTTGTTAGAGACAGTGTCATGGCCTTAGTTAGGAGTAGTCAGGGCCTTAGTTAGGGAGAGCATTAGGGTTTCAGTCAGCATAAGATGCAGGAGATTATCTCGGGACAGAGTCAGGTTCCAGGCCAGAGAGAGTGAAAGGAAATGACCAAGGGATAACGAGAAGACCTTAGTCATTGAGAGCATCAGGGCCTTAGTTAGCAGCAGAGTGAGGGCCTTAATCAGGACCAGTGCCAGGGCTTGATGTACGGACAGCGTCAGAGCCTAACTAAGGTACAGCAACAGGGCATGTGTGAGGCCTATCTTTGGGGCCTGAGTAAGGGACAGTATCAGGGCATGACTTAGGAGCAGCATAAAGGCCTCTGTAGGATCAGCATTAGGGTCTTCGTTAAAGATATTATCAGGGCCTCTGTTAGGGACAGCCTCAAGGTCTCACTTAGGGACAGCGTCAGGGCTTACTTTGGGAAAGTTTCAGGACCTTGGTAAGACATGGGTCAGGATATTAGCTCAGGATAATGTCAGGTGTTCAGATATTGACGGCAGCAGGGCCTTAGTTAGAGGCAGTGTCAGGCCTAAGGTCGGACTAGCATCAGAGCCTTTGATAGGTACAGTGTCAGTGACGGAGTTAGGTGAAGTGTCAGGGCCTTAGTTAGGGACAGTGTCAGGACCTGCGTTAGGACGAGCCTCCAGGCCTCAGTTAGGGACAGGTTCACGGCCTCGGACCTAAATTCAGGGCCTCATTTAGGGACAGAATCACAGATTTAGCTAGCATAAGAGGATCTACAGCTGAAAGCAACTTGAACACCACCACAAGCAGATGCAGAAGTGAACCATGCACGCTCCTATGAAGGACTATTCCACAGCAGTTGAGTACATTTTGTTTAAAGTTAGTAATACTATATAAATTATGTTTTTAAGAAAACCATATTCAGAAGATGAAAGAATCTCATTCTAAAGAATCTCTTTAGCTAATCTCGACATTAGCTAAAGAGAAGCTTAGGTTAAGATCTAGGGATAGTGTCAGGAAATGACCTAGGGATAGTGTCAAGACCTTGGTTACTTAGAGCATCAGGGCCTAATGAAGGACCAGTGAGTGTCAGGGTTTCGGGTAGGGACAGCGTCAGAGCCTGACTTAGGGAGAGCGACAGGGCCTGAGTGAGGCCTAGCGTCAGGGCCTTAGCTAGGGACAGTGTCAGGGCATGACTTAGGAGCAACATAAGAGCCTCGGTAGGATCAGCCTCAGGGGCTTGTTAAAGATATTATCAGGGCCTCTGTTAGGGACAGCCTCAAGGCCTCACTTAGGGAGAGCATCAGGGCTTCCTTAGGGAGAGTTTCAGGACCTTGGTAAGAGATGAGTTAGGATATTAGCTCAGGATAATGTCAGGATTTTAGATATTGATGGTAGCAGGGTCTAAGTAAAGGACAGTGTCAAGGCGTTAGTTAGGAGTAGCGGGCCCCTGATAAGTCCAGTGTCAGCTCCTCAGTTAGCAGTAGTGTTAGGGCCATAGTTAGGGACAGTGTCAGGGCCAGATGTAGGACGAGCATCTAGGCCTTAGTTCGGGACAGTTTCACGGTCTTGGGACTAAATTCAGTGCCTGAGGCAGGCACAACCTAAGGGCTTCAGTTAGCATAAGAGGCAGGACATTAGGTAGTGACAGTGTCAGTTTAGCATGTAGGGATAGTGTCAGGAAATGACCTAAGGATAGTGTGAAGACCTTTGTTACTGAGACTCTCAGGGCCTTATTCAGAACCAGTGTTAGGGCTTCAGGTAGGGACAGCATCAGAGCCTGACTTAGGGAGAGCGATAGGGTCTGAGTGAGGCCTAGCGTCAGACCCTTAGCTGGGGACACTGTCAGGGCATGACTTAGGAGCAGCATCCCGGCCTCTGTTGGATCAGCCTTAGGGTCTTAGTTAAAGACATGATCAGTGTCTGAGTTAGTCACAGCATCAAGGCCTGAGTTAGTTAGGGAAAGCTGCAGGGCCTCCCTTAGGGACAGCGTCAGGGCTTACTTTGGGAGAGTTTCAGGACCTTGGTAAGACATGGGTCAGGATATTAGCTCCGGATAATGTCAGGACTTTAGATATTGATGGCAGCAGCCCTTAGTTAGAGACAGTGTCAGGCCCTGAGTTACGACTAGCATCAGAGCCTTTGTTAGGCACACTTTACGGGACTGAGTTAGGAGTAGAGTCAGGGCCTTACTTAGTGACAGTGTCAGGGCCTGACTTCGGGAGAGCGACAGGGCCTGAGTGAGGCCTAGCATCAGGCCCTTTGCTGGGCACACTGTCAGGGCATGACTTTGGAGCAGCATCAGCGTCTTTGCTGGATCAGCATTAAGGTCTTCGTGAAATACATGATCAGGGCCTGAGTTAGTCACCGCTTCAAGGCTTCAGTTAAGGAAAGCTTCAGGGCCTGAGTTAGGGACAGCCTCAGGTCTTCACTTACGGACAGCGTCAGGGCTTACTTTGGGACAGTTTCAGGACCTTGGAAAGACATAGGACAGGATATTTTCTCAGGATAATGTCAGGACTTTACATACTGATGACAGCAGGGCCTTAGTTACAGACACTTTCAGGGCCTGAGTTAGGCCTAGCAACAGTGACTTTGTTAGGTACAGTGTAAGGGACTGAGTTAGGAGTAGTGTCAGGGCCTTGCTTAGGGACAGTGTCAGGGTCTGAGTTAGGTGTACTGTCAGAGACCTAGTTAGGGACAGTGCTAGGGCCTGAGTTACGATTCGTGTCAAGGCCTTATTTAGGACCAATTTCAGGGCCTTAGTTTGGACTAGCATCAGAGCCATTGTTAGGAATCATACGAGGGCCTGAGTTAAGCGTACTGTCAGGGCCTTAGCTAGGGACAGTGTTAGGGCCTGAGTTAGGATTAGTGTCAAGGCCTTATTTAAGACCAATTTTAGGGCTTTAGTTTGGACTAGCAACAGAGCCTTTGTTAGGTATCATTTCGGGGCCTAAGTTAGATGTAGTGTCAGGGCCATTGTTAGGGACAGTATCAGGGCCTGACTTAGGAGAAGTACAGGGCCTTAGCCAGCGAAAGGGTCAGGGCCTTAGTAAGGGATATTATCAGGACCTAAATTAGCAGTAGTGTCAAAACTCCTTAGTGAGGAAAGTTAGGAATAAGTCAGGACTCAGGCCCTGACACTGTCCTTAACTAAGGCCCTGACACTACTCGTAACACAGGCCCTGATCTGATTCCTATCATAGGCCCTGACACTGGTCTTAACTAAGGCCCGGACACTGGCCCTAACTAAAGCTGTGACGCTACTCTTAACTCAGGCACTGACACTGTCCCTAACAAAGCCTCTGACACTACTCCTAACTCAGGCCCTGACACTGTCTCTAACTAAGGCCCTGATACTACTACGAACTCAGCACTGGCACTGTCCCTAACTTAGGCCCTGACTCTACTCCTAACTCAGGAACTGACACTGTCACTAACTAAGGCCCTGACACTGTTCATAACTCACACCCTAACACTCCTCCTAAATCATGCCCTGGCAATGTCCCTAACTAAGGCCTTGACACTATTCCTAACTCAGGCACTGATACAATACCTAAGGAAGGCCCTCACATTACTCCCAACTCAGGCCCAGAAAAGGTCCCTAACTAAGGCCGAGGACACTCCTAACTCAGGCACTGACACTGTCCCAAAATAAGGCCCTGAATCTATTCCTAACTGAGGCGCTGATACAATACCTAACGAAGGCACTGATGCTACTCCTAACTAAGGCCCTGACACTACTCCTAACTCAGGCAATGACACAGTCCATAACTAAGGCCCTGACACTATTCCCAACTCAGGCACTGGCAGTGTACGTAACTAAAACCCTGACACTACACCTAACTCAGGCACTGACAGTGTCCCTAACAAGGGCCCTCACACTACTCCCAACTCAGTCACTGACATTTTCCCTATTCGAGGCAATGATACTACTCCCAACTCAGGAACTAAGGCTCTGGATCATTGTGATGACAAGCGCCATGGAGCACTGTGATGACAAGGGTCATGGAGAATTGTGATGACAAGTGCATGGAGCATTGTGATGACAAGGGCCATGGAGAATTGTGATGACAGGGGTCATGGAGAATTGTGATGACAAGGGCCATGGAGCATTGTGATGACAGAGTTCATGGGGCATTGTGATGAAAGTGGTCATGGAGCATTGTGATGAAAATGGTCATGGAGCATTGTGATGAAAGTGGTCATGGAGGATTGTGATGAAAAGCGCTATGGAGCATTGTGATGACAGGGGTCATGGAGCATTGTGAGGACAAGTGCCATGGAGCATTGTGATGATAGGAGTCATGGGGCATTGTGATGACAGGGATCTTGGAGCTTTGTGGTGAAAGGGGTCATGGAACATTGTGATTACAACGACCTGGAGCATTGTGATGACAAGGGTCATGGAGCATTGTGATGACAATCACCATGGATCATTGTTATTAGTGGGGTAATGGAGCATTGTCATGAAAGGGGTCATGGATCATTGTGATTACAGGGAATCGAGGAGCATTGTTTTGACAAGCTCCAGGGATCATTGTGATGAAAGGGGAAAAGGAGAATTATGATGAAAGGAATCATGGATCATTGTGATGACAGGGATCATGGAGCATTGTTATGACAAGAGCGAAGGAGCACTGTGATGACAAGGGCCATGGATCATGGTGATGACAGGGGTCAGGGAGCATTGTAATAACAGGGCTCATGGAGCATTGTGATGACAATGGTCATGGAGAATTTTGATGAAAGGGGTCATGGAGCATTGTGCTGAAAGTGGTCATGGATCTTTGTGATGACATGCACCAGGGAGCATTGTGATGACAAGGGCCATGGATCATTGTGATGACAGTGGTTATGGAGCATTGTGATGAAAGGTGTCATGGCTCATTGTGATGACAGGGGGCCTGGAGCATTGTGATGACAGGGTTCATGGGGCATTATGATGACAAGGGCCTTGGAGCATTGTGATGAAAGTGGTCATATGGCATTTTGAATGATAGGGGCCATGGAACATTGTGATGACAAGTGTCATGGAGCCTTGTAATGACAGGGTGCATGGAACATTGTGATGTCACCGCCATGTAGCATTTTAGACAAGGGTCAAGGAGTATTGTGATGATAAGTGCGTGGAACATTGCGAAGACAGGTGTCATGGAGCATTGTGATGATAAGGGCATGGAGCCTTGTGATGACAGGGGGCATGGAACATTGTAATGACAGGGGGCATGGAGCATTGTGATGGAAGGGGTCATGGAGCATTGTGATGACAGGGGTCATGGGGCATTGTGATGATAAGGGCGTGGAGCGTTGTGATGACAGTGGTCACGGAACATTGTGACGATAAGGGCATGGAGCCTAGTGAGGGACAGTCTAGCGGTCTTGGGACTAAATTCAGTGCCTGAGGTAGGCACAGCATAAGGTCTTTAGTTAGCATAAGACGTAGGATATTAACTCGGGACAGGGTTAGGGTGAAGGCTAGGAATCGTGTCAGGAAATGACCTAAGGATAGTGTGAAGACCTTTGTTACTGAGAATATCAGGGCCTTATTCAGAACCAGTGTTAGGGCTTCAGGTAGGGACAGTATCAGGGCCTGACTTAGGGAGAGCGACAGGGTCTGAGTGAGGCCTAATGTCAGGCCCTCAGCTGGGGACACTGTCAGGGAGTGACTTAGGAGCAGCATCAGTGCCTTTGTTGGATCAGCTTTAGGCTCTTAGTTAAAGATGACCAGAGCCCTAGTTAGTCACAGCGTCAAGGCCTCAGTTAGGGAAAGCTTCAGGGCCTGAGTTACGGACAGCCTCAGGTCTTCACTTAAAGACAGCGACAGGGCTTTCTTAGGGACAGTGTCAGGACCTTGGTTAGAAATGAGTCAGGATATTAGCTCAGGAGAGTGTCAGGATTTTAGTTATTGCTGGCAGCAGGGCCTATATTAGGGACAGATTCTGGGCCTTTGTTAGAGACAGTGTCATGGCCTTAGTTAGGAGTAGTCAGGGCCTTAGTTAGGGAGAGCATTAGGGTTTCAGTCAGCATAAGATGCAGGAGATTATCTCGGGACAGAGTCAGGTTCCAGGCCAGAGAGAGTGAAATGAAATGACCAAGGGATAACGAGAAGACCGTAGTCATTGAGAGCATGAGGGCCTTAGTTAGCAGCAGCGTGAGGGCCTTAATCAGGACCAGTGCCAGGGCTTGATGTATGGACAGCGTCAGAGCCTAACTAAGGTACAGCAACAGGGCCTAAGTGAGGCCTATCTTTGGGGCCTGAGTAAGAGACAGTATCAGGGCATGACTTAGGAGCAGCATAAAGGCCTCTGTAGGATCAGCATTAGGGTCTTCGTTAAAGATATTATCAGGGCCTCTGTTAGGGACAGCCTCAAGGTCTCACTTAGGGACAGCGTCAGGGCTTACTTTGGGAAAGTTTCAGGACCTTGGTAAGACATGGGTCAGGATATTAGCTCAGGATAATGTCAGGTGTTCAGATATTGACGGCAGCAGGGCCTTAGTTAGAGGCAGGGTCAGGCCTAAGGTCGGACTAGCATCAGAGCCTTTGATAGGTACAGTGTCAGTGACGGAGTTAGGTGAAGTGTCAGGGCCTTAGTTAGGGACAGTGTCAGGACCTGCGTTAGGACGAGCCTCCAGGCCTCAGTTAGGGACAGGTTCACGGCCTCGGACCTAAATTCAGGGCCTCATTTAGGGACAGAATCACAGATTTAGCTAGCATAAGAGGATCTACAGCTGAAAGCAACTTGAACACCACCACAAGCAGATGCAGAAGTGAACCATGCACGCTCCTATGAAGGACTATTCCACAGCAGTTGAGTACATTTTGTTTAAAGTTAGTAATACTATATAAATTATGTGTTTAAGAAAACCATATTCAGAAGATGAAAGAATCTCGTTCTAAAGAATCTCTTTAGCTAATCTCGACATTAGCTAAAGAGAAGCTTAGGTTAACATCTAGGGATAGTGTCAGGAAATGACCTAGGGATAGTGTCAAGACCTTGGTTATTTAGAGCATCAGGGCCTAATGAAGGACCAGTGAGTGTCAGGGTTTCGGGTAGGGACAGCGTCAGAGCCTGACTTAGGGAGAGCGACAGGGCCTGAGTGAGGCCTAGCGTCAGGGCCTTAGCTAGGGACAGTGTCAGGGCATGACTTAGGAGCAACATAAGAGCCACGGTAGGATCAGCCTCAGGGGCTATGTTAAAGATATTATCAGGGCCTCTGTTAGGGACAGCCTCAAGGCCTCACTTAGGGAGAGCATCAGGGCTTCCTTAGGGAGAGTTTCAGGACCTTGGTAAGAGATGAGTTAGGATATTAGCTCAGGATAATGTCAGGATTTTAGATATTGATGGTAGCAGGGCCTAAGTAAGGGACAGTGTCAAGGCGTTAGTTAGGAGTAGCGGGCCCCTGATAGGTCCAGTGTCAGCTCCTCAGTTAGCAGTAGTGTTAGGGCCATAGTTAGGGACAGTGTCAGGGCCAGATGTAGGACGAGCATCTAGGCCTTAGTTCGGGACAGTTTCACGGTCTTGGGACTAAATTCAGTGCCTGAGGCAGGCACAACCTAAGGGCTTCAGTTAGCATAAGAGGCAGGACATTAGGTAGTGACAGTGTCAGTTTAGCATGTAGGGATAGTGTCAGGAAATGACCTAAGGATAGTGTGAAGACCTTTGTTACTGAGACTCTCAGGGCCTTATTCAGAACCAGTGTTAGGGCTTCAGGTAGGGACAGCATCAGAGCCTGACTTAGGGAGAGCGATAGGGTCTGAGTGAGGCCTAGCGTCAGACCCTTAGCTGGGGACACTGTCAGGGCATGACTTAGGAGCAGCATCCCGGCCTCTGTTGGATCAGCCTTAGGGTCTTAGTTAAAGACATGATCAGTGTCTGAGTTAGTCACAGCATCAAGGCCTGAGTTAGTTAGGGAAAGCTGCAGGGCCTCCCTTAGGGACAGCGTCAGGGCTTACTTTGGGACAGTTTCAGGACCTTGGTAAGACATGGGTCAGGATATTAGCTCCGGATAATGTCAGGACTTTAGATATTGATGGCAGCAGCCCTTAGTTAGAGACAGTGTCAGGCCCTGAGTTACGACTAGCATCAGAGCCTTTGTTAGGCACACTTTACGGGACTGAGTTAGGAGTAGAGTCAGGGCCTTACTTAGTGACAGTGTCAGGGCCTGACTTCGGGAGAGCGACAGGGCCTGAGTGAGGCCTAGCATCAGGCCCTTTGCTGGGCACACTGTCAGGGCATGACTTTGGAGCAGCATCAGCGTCTTTGCTGGATCAGCATTAAGGTCTTCGTGAAATACATGATCAGGGCCTGAGTTAGTCACCGCTTCAAGGCTTCAGTTAAGGAAAGCTTCAGGGCCTGAGTTAGGGACAGCCTCAGGTCTTCACTTACGGACAGCGTCAGGGCTTACTTTGGGACAGTTTCAGGACCTTGGAAAGACATAGGACAGGATATTTTCTCAGGATAATGTCAGGACTTTACATACTGATGACAGCAGGGCCTTAGTTACAGACACTTTCAGGGCCTGAGTTAGGCCTAGCAACAGTGACTTTGTTAGGTACAGTGTAAGGGACTGAGTTAGGAGTAGTGTCAGGGCCTTGCTTAGGGACAGTGTCAGGGTCTGAGTTAGGTGTACTGTCAGAGACCTAGTTAGGGACAGTGCTAGGGCCTGAGTTACGATTCGTGTCAAGGCCTTATTTAGGACCAATTTCAGGGCCTTAGTTTGGACTAGCATCAGAGCCATTGTTAGGAATCATACGAGGGCCTGAGTTAAGCGTACTGTCAGGGCCTTAGCTAGGGACAGTGTTAGGGCCTGAGTTAGGATTAGTGTCAAGGCCTTATTTAAGACCAATTTTAGGGCTTTAGTTTGGACTAGCAACAGAGCCTTTGTTAGGTATCATTTCGGGGCCTAAGTTAGATGTAGTGTCAGGGCCATTGTTAGGGACAGTATCAGGGCCTGACTTAGGAGAAGTTCAGGGCCTTAGCCAGCGAAAGGGTCAGGGCCTTAGTAAGGGATATTATCAGGACCTAAATTAGCAGTAGTGTCAAAACTCCTTAGTGAGGAAAGTTAGGAATAAGTCAGGACTCAGGCCCTGACACTGTCCTTAACTAAGGCCCTGACACTACTCGTAACACAGGCCCTGATCTGCTTCCTATCATAGGCCCTGACACTGGTCTTATCTAAGGCCCGGACACTGGCCCTAACTAAAGCTGTGACGCTACTCTTAACTCAGGCACTGACACTGTCCCTAACAAAGCCTCTGACACTACTCCTAACTCAGGGCCTGACACTGTCTCTAACTAAGGCCCTGATACTACTACGAACTCAGCACTGGCACTGTCCCTAACTTAGGCCCTGACTCTACTCCTAACTCAGGAACTGACACTGTCACTAACTAAGGCCCTGACACTGTTCATAACTCACACCCTAACTCTCCTCCTAAATCATGCCCTGGCAATGTCCCTAACTAAGGCCTTGACACTATTCCTAACTCAGGCACTGATACAATACCTAAGGAAGGCCCTCACATTACTCCGAACTCAGGCCCTGAAAAGGTCCGTAACTAAGGCCGAGAAAACTCCTAACTCAGGCACTGACACTGTCCCAAAATAAGGCCCTGAATCTATTCCTAACTGAGGCGCTGATACAATACCTCACGAAGGCACTGATGCTACTCCTAACTAAGGCACTGATGCTACTCCTAACTAATGCCCTGACACTACTCCTAACTCAGGCAATGACACAGTCCATAACTAAGGCCCTGACACTATTCCCAACTCAGGCACTGGCAGTGTACGTAACTAAAACCCTGACACTACACCTAACTCAGGCACTGACAGTGTCCCTAACAAGGGCCCTCACACTACTCCCAACTCAGTCACTGACATTTTCCCTATTCGAGGCAATGATACTACTCCCAACTCAGGAACTAAGGCTCTGGATCATTGTGATGACAAGCGCCATGGAGCACTGTGATGACAAGGGTCATGGAGAATTGTGATGACAAGTGCATGGAGCATTGTGATGACAAGGGCCATGGAGAATTGTGATGACAGGGGTCATGGAGAATTGTGATGACAAGGGCCATGGAGCATTGTGATGACAGAGTTCATGGGGCATTGTGATGAAAGTGGTCATGGAGCATTGTGATGAAA
Organism: Balaenoptera physalus; assembly: GCF_965194825.1. Lineage (NCBI taxonomy): Eukaryota > Metazoa > Chordata > Mammalia > Artiodactyla > Balaenopteridae > Balaenoptera > Balaenoptera physalus. Next base: position 39,352 of record NW_028126091.1, on the reverse strand, counting down.
ATGGTCATGGAGCATTGTGATGAAAGTGGTCATGGAGGATTGTGATGAAAAGCGCTATGGAGCATTGTGATGACAGGGGTCATGGAGCATTGTGAGGACAAGTGCCATGGAGCATTGTGATGATAGGAGTCATGGGGCATTGTGATGACAGGGATCTTGGAGCTTTGTGGTGAAAGGGGTCATGGAACATTGTGATTACAACGACCTGGAGCATTGTGATGACAAGGGTCATGGAGCATTGTGATGACAATCACAATGGATCATTGTTATTAGTGGGGTAATGGAGCATTGTCATGAAAGGGGTCATGGATCATTGTGATTACAGGGAATCGAGGAGCATTGTTTTGACAAGCTCCAGGGATCATTGTGATGAAAGGGGAAAAGGAGAATTATGATGAAAGGAATCATGGATCATTGTGATGACAGGGATCATGGAGCATTGTTATGACAAGAGCGAAGGAGCACTGTGATGACAAGGGCCATGGATCATGGTGATGACAGGGGTCAGGGAGCATTGTAATAACAGGGCTCATGGAGCATTGTGATGACAATGGTCATGGAGAATTTTGATGAAAGGGTTCATGGAGCATTGTGCTGAAAGTGGTCATGGATCTTTGTGATGACATGCACCAGGGAGCATTGTGATGACAAGGGCCATGGATCATTGTGATGACAGTGGTTATGGAGCATTGTGATGAAAGGTGTCATGGCTCATTGTGATGACAGGGGGCCTGGAGCATTGTGATGACAGGGTTCATGGGGCATTATGATGACAAGGGCCTTGGAGCATTGTGATGAAAGTGGTCATATGGCATTTTGAATGATAGGGGCCATGGAACATTGTGATGACAAGTGTCATGGAGCCTTGTAATGACAGGGTGCATGGAACATTGTGATGTCACCGCCATGTAGCATTTTAGACAAGGGTCAAGGAGTATTGTGATGATAAGTGCGTGGAACATTGCGAAGACAGGTGTCATGGAGCATTGTGATGATAAGGGCATGGAGCCTTGTGATGACAGGGGGCATGGAACATTGTAATGACAGGGGGCATGGAGCATTGTGATGGAAGGGGTCATGGAGCATTGTGATGACAGGGGTCATGGGGCATTGTGATGATAAGGGCGTGGAGCGTTGTGATGACAGTGGTCACGGAACATTGTGACGATAAGGGCATGGAGCCTAGTGAGGGACAGTCTAGCGGTCTTGGGACTAAATTCAGTGCCTGAGGTAGGCACAGCATAAGGTCTTTAGTTAGCATAAGACGTAGGATATTAACTCGGGACAGGGTTAGGGTGAAGGCTAGGAATCGTGTCAGGAAATGACCTAAGGATAGTGTGAAGACCTTTGTTACTGAGAATATCAGGGCCTTATTCAGAACCAGTGTTAGGGCTTCAGGTAGGGACAGTATCAGGGCCTGACTTAGGGAGAGCGACAGGGTCTGAGTGAGGCCTAATGTCAGGCCCTCAGCTGGGGACACTGTCAGGGAGTGACTTAGGAGCAGCATCAGTGCCTTTGTTGGATCAGCTTTAGGCTCTTAGTTAAAGATGACCAGAGCCCTAGTTAGTCACAGCGTCAAGGCCTCAGTTAGGGAAAGCTTCAGGGCCTGAGTTACGGACAGCCTCAGGTCTTCACTTAAAGACAGCGACAGGGCTTTCTTAGGGACAGTGTCAGGACCTTGGTTAGAAATGGGTCAGGATATTAGCTCAGGAGAGTGTCAGGATTTTAGTTATTGCTGGCAGCAGGGCTTATATTAGGGACAGATTCTGGGCCTTTGTTAGAGACAGTGTCATGGCCTTAGTTAGGAGTAGTCAGGGCCTTAGTTAGGGAGAGCATTAGGGTTTCAGTCAGCATAAGATGCAGGAGATTATCTCGGGACAGAGTCAGGTTCCAGGCCAGAGATAGTGAAAGGAAATGACCAAGGGATAACGAGAAGACCTTAGTCATTGAGAGCATCAGGGCCTTAGTTAGCAGCAGCGTGAGGGCCTTAATCAGGACCAGTGCCAGGGCTTGATGTACGGACAGCGTCAGAGCCTAACTAAGGTACAGCAACAGGGCCTAAGTGAGGCCTATCTTTGGGGCCTGAGTAAGGGACAGTATCAGGGCATGACTTAGGAGCAGCATAAAGGCCTCTGTAGGATCAGCATTAGGGTCTTCGTTAAAGATATTATCAGGGCCTCTGTTAGGGACAGCCTCAAGGTCTCACTTAGGGACAGCGTCAGGGCTTACTTTGGGAAAGTTTCAGGACCTTGGTAAGACATGGGTCAGGATATTAGCTCAGGATAATGTCAGGTGTTCAGATATTGACGGCAGCAGGGCCTTAGTTAGAGGCAGGGTCAGGCCTAAGGTCGGACTAGCATCAGAGCCTTTGATAGGTACAGTGTCAGTGACGGAGTTAGGTGAAGTGTCAGGGCCTTAGTTAGGGACAGTGTCAGGACCTGCGTTAGGACGAGCCTCCAGGCCTCAGTTAGGGACAGGTTCACGGCCTCGGACCTAAATTCAGGGCCTCATTTAGGGACAGAATCACAGATTTAGCTAGCATAAGAGGATCTACAGCTGAAAGCAACTTGAACACCACCACAAGCAGATGCAGAAGTGAACCATGCACGCTCCTATGAAGGACTATTCCACAGCAGTTGAGTACATTTTGTTTAAAGTTAGTAATACTATATAAATTATGTTTTTAAGAAAACCATATTCAGAAGATGAAAGAATCTCGTTCTAAAGAATCTCTTTAGCTAATCTCGACATTAGCTAAAGAGAAGCTTAGGTTAAGATCTAGGGATATTGTCAGGAAATGACCTAGGGATAGTGTCAAGACCTTGGTTACTTAGAGCATCAGGGCCTAATGAAGGACCAGTGAGTGTCAGGGTTTCGGGTAGGGACAGCGTCAGAGCCTGACTTAGGGAGAGCGACAGGGCCTGAGTGAGGCCTAGCGTCAGGGCCTTAGCTAGGGACAGTGTCAGGGCATGACTTAGGAGCAACATAAGAGCCTCGGTAGGATCAGCCTCAGGGGCTATGTTAAAGATATTATCAGGGCCTCTGTTAGGGACAGCCTCAAGGCCTCACTTAGGGAGAGCATCAGGGCTTCCTTAGGGAGAGTTTCAGGACCTTGGTAAGAGATGAGTTAGGATATTAGCTCAGGATAATGTCAGGATTTTAGATATTGATGGTAGCAGGGCCTAAGTAAGGGACAGTGTCAAGGCGTTAGTTAGGAGTAGCGGGCCCCTGATAGGTCCAGTGTCAGCTCCTCAGTTAGCAGTAGTGTTAGGGCCATAGTTAGGGACAGTGTCAGGGCCAGATGTAGGACGAGCATCTAGGCCTTAGTTCGGGACAGTTTCACGGTCTTGGGACTAAATTCAGTGCCTGAGGCAGGCACAACCTAAGGGCTTCAGTTAGCATAAGAGGCAGGACATTAGGTAGTGACAGTGTCAGTTTAGCATGTAGGGATAGTGTCAGGAAATGACCTAAGGATAGTGTGAAGACCTTTGTTACTGAGACTCTCAGGGCCTTATTCAGAACCAGTGTTAGGGCTTCAGGTAGGGACAGCATCAGAGCCTGACTTAGGGAGAGCGATAGGGTCTGAGTGAGGCCTAGCGTCAGACCCTTAGCTGGGGACACTGTCAGGGCATGACTTAGGAGCAGCATCCCGGCCTCTGTTGGATCAGCCTTAGGGTCTTAGTTAAAGACATGATCAGTGTCTGAGTTAGTCACAGCATCAAGGCCTGAGTTAGTTAGAGAAAGCTGCAGGGCCTCCCTTAGGGACAGCGTCAGGGCTTACTTTGGGAGAGTTTCAGGACCTTGGTAAGACATGGGTCAGGATATTAGCTCCGGATAATGTCAGGACTTTAGATATTGATGGCAGCAGCCCTTAGTTAGAGACAGTGTCAGGCCCTGAGTTACGACTAGCATCAGAGCCTTTGTTAGGCACACTTTACGGGACTGAGTTAGGAGTAGAGTCAGGGCCTTACTTAGTGACAGTGTCAGGGCCTGACTTCGGGAGAGCGACAGGGCCTGAGTGAGGCCTAGCATCAGGCCCTTTGCTGGGCACACTGTCAGGGCATGACTTTGGAGCAGCATCAGCGTCTTTGCTGGATCAGCATTAAGGTCTTCGTGAAATACATGATCAGGGCCTGAGTTAGTCACAGCTTCAAGGCTTCAGTTAAGGAAAGCTTCAGGGCCTGAGTTAGGGACAGCCTCAGGTCTTCACTTACGGACAGCGTCAGGGCTTACTTTGGGACAGTTTCAGGACCTTGGAAAGACATAGGACAGGATATTTTCTCAGGATAATGTCAGGACTTTACATACTGATGGCAGCAGGGCCTTAGTTACAGACACTTTCAGGGCCTGAGTTAGGCCTAGCAACAGTGACTTTGTTAGGTACAGTGTAAGGGACTGAGTTAGGAGTAGTGTCAGGGCCTTGCTTAGGGACAGTGTCAGGGTCTGAGTTAGGTGTACTGTCAGAGACCTAGTTAGGGACAGTGCTAGGGCCTGAGTTACGATTCGTGTCAAGGCCTTATTTAGGACCAATTTCAGGGCCTTAGTTTGGACTAGCATCAGAGCCATTGTTAGGAATCATACGAGGGCCTGAGTTAAGCGTACTGTCAGGGCCTTAGCTAGGGACAGTGTTAGGGCCTGAGTTAGGATTAGTGTCAAGGCCTTATTTAAGACCAATTTTAGGGCTTTAGTTTGGACTAGCAACAGAGCCTTTGTTAGGTATCATTTCGGGGCCTAAGTTAGATGTAGTGTCAGGGCCATTGTTAGGGACAGTATCAGGGCCTGACTTAGGAGAAGTTCAGGGCCTTAGCCAGCGAAAGGGTCAGGGCCTTAGTAAGGGATATTATCAGGACCTAAATTAGCAGTAGTGTCAAAACTCCTTAGTGAGGAAAGTTAGGAATAAGTCAGGACTCAGGCCCTGACACTGTCCTTAACTAAGGCCCTGACACTACTCGTAACACAGGCCCTGATCTGCTTCCTATCATAGGCCCTGACACTGGTCTTAACTAAGGCCCGGACACTGGCCCTAACTAAAGCTGTGACGCTACTCTTAACTCAGGCACTGACACTGTCCCTAACAAAGCCTCTGACACTACTCCTAACTCAGGCCCTGACACTGTCTCTAACTAAGGCCCTGATACTACTACGAACTCAGCACTGGCACTGTCCCTAACTTAGGCCCTGACTCTACTCCTAACTCACGAACTGACACTGTCACTAACTAAGGCCCTGACACTGTTCATAACTCACACCCTAACACTCCTCCTAAATCATGCCCTGGCAATGTCCCTAACTAAGGCCTTGACACTATTCCTAACTCAGGCACTGATACAATACCTAAGGAAGGCCCTCACATTACTCCCAACTCAGGCCCAGAAAAGGTCCGTAACTAAGGCCGAGAAAACTCCTAACTCAGGCACTGACACTGTCCCAAAATAAGGCCCTGAATCTATTCCTAACTGAGGCGCTGATACAATACCTCACGAAGGCACTGATGCTACTCCTAACTAAGGCACTGATGCTACTCCTAACTAATGCCCTGACACTACTCCTAACTCAGGCAATGACACAGTCCATAACTAAGGCCCTGACACTATTCCCAACTCAGGCACTGGCAGTGTACGTAACTAAAACCCTGACACTACACCTAACTCAGGCACTGACAGTGTCCCTAACAAGGGCCCTCACACTACTCCCAACTCAGTCACTGACATTTTCCCTATTCGAGGCAATGATACTACTCCCAACTCAGGAACTAAGGCTCTGGATCATTGTGATGACAAGCGCCATGGAGCACTGTGATGACAAGGGTCATGGAGAATTGTGATGACAAGTGCATGGAGCATTGTGATGACAAGGGCCATGGAGAATTGTGATGACAGGGGTCATGGAGAATTGTGATGACAAGGGCCATGGAGCATTGTGATGACAGAGTTCATGGGGCATTGTGATGAAAGTGGTCATGGAGCATTGTGATGAAAATGGTCATGGAGCATTGTGATGAAAGTGGTCATGGAGGATTGTGATGAAAAGCGCTATGGAGCATTGTGATGACAGGGGTCATGGAGCATTGTGAGGACAAGTGCCATGGAGCATTGTGATGATAGGAGTCATGGGGCATTGTGATGACAGGGATCTTGGAGCTTTGTGGTGAAAGGGGTCATGGAACATTGTGATTACAACGACCTGGAGCATTGTGATGACAAGGGTCATGGAGCATTGTGATGACAATCACCATGGATCATTGTTATTAGTGGGGTAATGGAGCATTGTCATGAAAGGGGTCATGGATCATTGTGATTACAGGGAATCGAGGAGCATTGTTTTGACAAGCTCCAGGGATCATTGTGATGAAAGGGGAAAAGGAGAATTATGATGAAAGGAATCATGGATCATTGTGATGACAGGGATCATGGAGCATTGTTATGACAAGAGCGAAGGAGCACTGTGATGACAAGGGCCATGGATCATGGTGATGACAGGGGTCAGGGAGCATTGTAATAACAGGGCTCATGGAGCATTGTGATGACAATGGTCATGGAGAATTTTGATGAAAGGGTTCATGGAGCATTGTGCTGAAAGTGGTCATGGATCTTTGTGATGACATGCACCAGGGAGCATTGTGATGACAAGGGCCATGGATCATTGTGATGACAGTGGTTATGGAGCATTGTGATGAAAGGTGTCATGGCTCATTGTGATGACAGGGGGCCTGGAGCATTGTGATGACAGGGTTCATGGGGCATTATGATGACAAGGGCCTTGGAGCATTGTGATGAAAGTGGTCATATGGCATTTTGAATGATAGGGGCCATGGAACATTGTGATGACAAGTGTCATGGAGTCTTGTAATGACAGGGTGCATGGAACATTGTGATGTCACCGCCATGTAGCATTTTAGACAAGGGTCAAGGAGTATTGTGATGATAAGTGCGTGGAACATTGCGAAGACAGGTGTCATGGAGCATTGTGATGATAAGGGCATGGAGCCTTGTGATGACAGGGGGCATGGAACATTGTAATGACAGGGGGCATGGAGCATTGTGATGGAAGGGGTCATGGAGCATTGTGATGACAGGGGTCATGGGGCATTGTGATGATAAGGGCGTGGAGCGTTGTGATGACAGTGGTCACGGAACATTGTGACGATAAGGGCATGGAGCCTAGTGAGGGACAGTCTAGCGGTCTTGGGACTAAATTCAGTGCCTGAGGTAGGCACAGCATAAGGTCTTTAGTTAGCATAAGACGTAGGATATTAACTCGGGACAGGGTTAGGGTGAAGGCTAGGAATCGTGTCAGGAAATGACCTAAGGATAGTGTGAAGACCTTTGTTACTGAGAATATCAGGGCCTTATTCAGAACCAGTGTTAGGGCTTCAGGTAGGGACAGTATCAGGGCCTGACTTAGGGAGAGCGACAGGGTCTGAGTGAGGCCTAATGTCAGGCCCTCAGCTGGGGACACTGTCAGGGAGTGACTTAGGAGCAGCATCAGTGCCTTTGTTGGATCAGCTTTAGGCTCTTAGTTAAAGATGACCAGAGCCCTAGTTAGTCACAGCGTCAAGGCCTCAGTTAGGGAAAGCTTCAGGGCCTGAGTTACGGACAGCCTCAGGTCTTCACTTAAAGACAGCGACAGGGCTTTCTTAGGGACAGTGTCAGGACCTTGGTTAGAAATGGGTCAGGATATTATCTCAGGAGAGTGTCAGGATTTTAGTTATTGCTGGCAGCAGGGCCTATATTAGGGACAGATTCTGGGCCTTTGTTAGAGACAGTGTCATGGCCTTAGTTAGGAGTAGTCAGGGCCTTAGTTAGGGAGAGCATTAGGGTTTCAGTCAGCATAAGATGCAGGAGATTATCTCGGGACAGAGTCAGGTTCCAGGCCAGAGAGAGTGAAAGGAAATGACCAAGGGATAACGAGAAGACCTTAGTCATTGAGAGCATCAGGGCCTTAGTTAGCAGCAGCGTGAGGGCCTTAATCAGGACCAGTGCCAGGGCTTGATGTACGGACAGCGTCAGAGCCTAACTAAGGTACAGCAACAGGGCCTAAGTGAGGCCTATCTTTGGGGCCTGAGTAAGGGACAGTATCAGGGCATGACTTAGGAGCAGCATAAAGGCCTCTGTAGGATCAGCATTAGGGTCTTCGTTAAAGATATTATCAGGGCCTCTGTTAGGGACAGCCTCAAGGTCTCACTTAGGGACAGCGTCAGGGCTTACTTTGGGAAAGTTTCAGGACCTTGGTAAGACATGGGTCAGGATATTAGCTCAGGATAATGTCAGGTGTTCAGATATTGACGGCAGCAGGGCCTTAGTTAGAGGCAGGGTCAGGCCTAAGGTCGGACTAGCATCAGAGCCTTTGATAGGTACAGTGTCAGTGACGGAGTTAGGTGAAGTGTCAGGGCCTTAGTTAGGGACAGTGTCAGGACCTGCGTTAGGACGAGCCTCCAGGCCTCAGTTAGGGACAGGTTCACGGCCTCGGACCTAAATTCAGGGCCTCATTTAGGGACAGAATCACAGATTTAGCTAGCATAAGAGGATCTACAGCTGAAAGCAACTTGAACACCACCACAAGCAGATGCAGAAGTGAACCATGCACGCTCCTATGAAGGACTATTCCACAGCAGTTGAGTACATTTTGTTTAAAGTTAGTAATACTATATAAATTATGTTTTTAAGAAAACCATATTCAGAAGATGAAAGAATCTCGTTCTAAAGAATCTCTTTAGCTAATCTCGACATTAGCTAAAGAGAAGCTTAGGTTAAGATCTAGGGATAGTGTCAGGAAATGACCTAGGGATAGTGTCAAGACCTTGGTTACTTAGAGCATCAGGGCCTAATGAAGGACCAGTGAGTGTCAGGGTTTCGGGTAGGGACAGCGTCAGAGCCTGACTTAGGGAGAGCGACAGGGCCTGAGTGAGGCCTAGCGTCAGGGCCTTAGCTAGGGACAGTGTCAGGGCATGACTTAGGAGCAACATAAGAGCCTCGGTAGGATCAGCCTCAGGGGCTATGTTAAAGATATTATCAGGGCCTCTGTTAGGGACAGCCTCAAGGCCTCACTTAGGGAGAGCATCAGGGCTTCCTTAGGGAGAGTTTCAGGACCTTGGTAAGAGATGAGTTAGGATATTAGCTCAGGATAATGTCAGGATTTTAGATATTGATGGTAGCAGGGCCTAAGTAAGGGACAGTGTCAAGGCGTTAGTTAGGAGTAGCGGGCCCCTGATAGGTCCAGTGTCAGCTCCTCAGTTAGCAGTAGTGTTAGGGCCATAGTTAGGGACAGTGTCAGGGCCAGATGTAGGACGAGCATCTAGGCCTTAGTTCGGGACAGTTTCACGGTCTTGGGACTAAATTCAGTGCCTGAGGCAGGCACAACCTAAGGGCTTCAGTTAGCATAAGAGGCAGGACATTAGGTAGTGACAGTGTCAGTTTAGCATGTAGGGATAGTGTCAGGAAATGACCTAAGGATAGTGTGAAGACCTTTGTTACTGAGACTCTCAGGGCCTTATTCAGAACCAGTGTTAGGGCTTCAGGTAGGGACAGCATCAGAGCCTGACTTAGGGAGAGCGATAGGGTCTGAGTGAGGCCTAGCGTCAGACCCTTAGCTGGGGACACTGTCAGGGCATGACTTAGGAGCAGCATCCCGGCCTCTGTTGGATCAGCCTTAGGGTCTTAGTTAAAGACATGATCAGTGTCTGAGTTAGTCACAGCATCAAGGCCTGAGTTAGTTAGAGAAAGCTGCAGGGCCTCCCTTAGGGACAGCGTCAGGGCTTACTTTGGGAGAGTTTCAGGACCTTGGTAAGACATGGGTCAGGATATTAGCTCCGGATAATGTCAGGACTTTAGATATTGATGGCAGCAGCCCTTAGTTAGAGACAGTGTCAGGCCCTGAGTTACGACTAGCATCAGAGCCTTTGTTAGGCACACTTTACGGGACTGAGTTAGGAGTAGAGTCAGGGCCTTACTTAGTGACAGTGTCAGGGCCTGACTTCGGGAGAGCGACAGGGCCTGAGTGAGGCCTAGCATCAGGCCCTTTGCTGGGCACACTGTCAGGGCAGGAGTTTGGAGCAGCATCAGCGTCTTTGCTGGATCAGCATTAAGGTCTTCGTGAAATACATGATCAGGGCCTGAGTTAGTCACAGCTTCAAGGCTTCAGTTAAGGAAAGCTTCAGGGCCTGAGTTAGGGACAGCCTCAGGTCTTCACTTACGGACAGCGTCAGGGCTTACTTTGGGACAGTTTCAGGACCTTGGAAAGACATAGGACAGGATATTTTCTCAGGATAATGTCAGGACTTTACATACTGATGGCAGCAGGGCCTTAGTTACAGACACTTTCAGGGCCTGAGTTAGGCCTAGCAACAGTGACTTTGTTAGGTACAGTGTAAGGGACTGAGTTAGGAGTAGTGTCAGGGCCTTGCTTAGGGACAGTGTCAGGGTCTGAGTTAGGTGTACTGTCAGAGACCTAGTTAGGGACAGTGCTAGGGCCTGAGTTACGATTCGTGTCAAGGCCTTATTTAGGACCAATTTCAGGGCCTTAGTTTGGACTAGCATCAGAGCCATTGTTAGGAATCATACGAGGGCCTGAGTTAAGCGTACTGTCAGGGCCTTAGCTAGGGACAGTGTTAGGGCCTGAGTTAGGATTAGTGTCAAGGCCTTATTTAAGACCAATTTTAGGGCTTTAGTTTGGACTAGCAACAGAGCCTTTGTTAGGTATCATTTCGGGGCCTAAGTTAGATGTAGTGTCAGGGCCATTGTTAGGGACAGTATCAGGGCCTGACTTAGGAGAAGTTCAGGGCCTTAGCCAGCGAAAGGGTCAGGGCCTTAGTAAGGGATATTATCAGGACCTAAATTAGCAGTAGTGTCAAAACTCCTTAGTGAGGAAAGTTAGGAATAAGTCAGGACTCAGGCCCTGACACTGTCCTTAACTAAGGCCCTGACACTACTCGTAACACAGGCCCTGATCTGATTCCTATCATAGGCCCTGACACTGGTCTGAACTAAGGCCCGGACACTGGCCCTAACTAAAGCTGTGACGCTACTCTTAACTCAGGCACTGACACTGTCCCTAACAAAGCCTCTGACACTACTCCTAACTCAGGCCCTGACACTGTCTCTAACTAAGGCCCTGATACTACTACGAACTCAGCACTGGCACTGTCCCTAACTTAGGCCCTGACTCTACTCCTAACTCACGAACTGACACTGTCACTAACTAAGGCCCTGACACTGTTCATAACTCACACCCTAACACTCCTCCTAAATCATGCCCTGGCAATGTCCCTAACTAAGGCCTTGACACTATTCCTAACTCAGGCACTGATACAATACCTAAGGAATGCCCTCACATTACTCCCAACTCAGGCCCAGAAAAGGTCCCTAACTAAGGCCGACAAAACTCCTAACTCAGGCACTGACACTGTCCCAAAATAAGGCCCTGAATCTATTCCTAACTGAGGCGCTGATACAATACCTCACGAAGGCACTGATGCTACTCCTAACTAAGGCCCTGACACTACTCCTAACTCAGGCAATGACACAGTCCATAACTAAGGCCCAGACACTATTCCCAACTCAGGCACTGGCAGTGTACGTAACTAAAACCCTGACACTACACCTAACTCAGGCACTGACAGTGTCCCTAACAAGGGCCCTCACACTACTCCCAACTCAGTCACTGACATTTTCCCTATTCGAGGCAATGATACTACTCCCAACTCAGGAACTAAGGCTCTGGATCATTGTGATGACAAGCGCCATGGAGCACTGTGATGACAAGGGTCATGGAGAATTGTGATGACAAGTGCATGGAGCATTGTGATGACAAGGGCCATGGAGAATTGTGATGACAGGGGTCATGGAGAATTGTGATGACAAGGGCCATGGAGCATTGTGATGACAGAGTTCATGGGGCATTGTGATGAAAGTGGTCATGGAGCATTGTGATGAAAATGGTCATGGAGGATTGTGATGAAAAGCGCTATGGAGCATTGTGATGACAGGGGTCATGGAGCATTGTGAGGACAAGTGCCATGGAGCATTGTGATGATAGGAGTCATGGGGCATTGTGATGACAGGGATCTTGGAGCTTTGTGGTGAAAGGGGTCATGGAACATTGTGATTACAACGACCTGGAGCATTGTGATGACAAGGGTCATGGAGCATTGTGATGACAATCACCATGGATCATTGTTATTAGTGGGGTAATGGAGCATTGTCATGAAAGGGGTCATGGATCATTGTGATTACAGGGAATCGAGGAGCATTGTTTTGACAAGCTCCAGGGATCATTGTGATGAAAGGGGAAAAGGAGAATTATGATGAAAGGAATCATGGATCATTGTGATGACAGGGATCATGGAGCATTGTTATGACAAGAGCGAAGGAGCACTGTGATGACAAGGGCCATGGATCATGGTGATGACAGGGGTCAGGGAGCATTGTAATAACAGGGCTCATGGAGCATTGTGATGACAATGGTCATGGAGAATTTTGATGAAAGGGTTCATGGAGCATTGTGCTGAAAGTGGTCATGGATCTTTGTGATGACATGCACCAGGGAGCATTGTGATGACAAGGGCCATGGATCATTGTGATGACAGTGGTTATGGAGCATTGTGATGAAAGGTGTCATGGCTCATTGTGATGACAGGGGGCCTGGAGCATTGTGATGACAGGGTTCATGGGGCATTATGATGACAAGGGCCTTGGAGCATTGTGATGAAAGTGGTCATATGGCATTTTGAATGATAGGGGCCATGGAACATTGTGATGACAAGTGTCATGGAGCCTTGTAATGACAGGGTGCATGGAACATTGTGATGTCACCGCCATGTAGCATTTTAGACAAGGGTCAAGGAGTATTGTGATGATAAGTGCGTGGAACATTGCGAAGACAGGTGTCATGGAGCATTGTGATGATAAGGGCATGGAGCCTTGTGATGACAGGGGGCATGGAACATTGTAATGACAGGGGGCATGGAGCATTGTGATGGAAGGGGTCATGGAGCATTGTGATGACAGGGGTCATGGGGCATTGTGATGATAAGGGCGTGGAGCGTTGTGATGACAGTGGTCACGGAACATTGTGACGATAAGGGCATGGAGCCTAGTGAGGGACAGTCTAGCGGTCTTGGGACTAAATTCAGTGCCTGAGGTAGGCACAGCATAAGGTCTTTAGTTAGCATAAGACGTAGGATATTAACTCGGGACAGGGTTAGGGTGAAGGCTAGGAATCGTGTCAGGAAATGACCTAAGGATAGTGTGAAGACCTTTGTTACTGAGAATATCAGGGCCTTATTCAGAACCAGTGTTAGGGCTTCAGGTAGGGACAGTATCAGGGCCTGACTTAGGGAGAGCGACAGGGTCTGAGTGAGGCCTAATGTCAGGCCCTCAGCTGGGGACACTGTCAGGGAGTGACTTAGGAGCAGCATCAGTGCCTTTGTTGGATCAGCTTTAGGCTCTTAGTTAAAGATGACCAGAGCCCTAGTTAGTCACAGCGTCAAGGCCTCAGTTAGGGAAAGCTTCAGGGCCTGAGTTACGGACAGCCTCAGGTCTTCACTTAAAGACAGCGACAGGGCTTTCTTAGGGACAGTGTCAGGACCTTGGTTAGAAATGGGTCAGGATATTAGCTCAGGAGAGTGTCAGGATTTTAGTTATTGCTGGCAGCAGGGCCTATATTAGGGACAGATTCTGGGCCTTTGTTAGAGACAGTGTCATGGCCTTAGTTAGGAGTAGTTAGGGCCTTAGTTAGGGAGAGCATTAGGGTTTCAGTCAGCATAAGATGCAGGAGATTATCTCGGGACAGAGTCAGGTTCCAGGCCAGAGAGAGTGAAAGGAAATGACCAAGGGATAACGAGAAGACCTTAGTCATTGAGAGCATCAGGGCCTTAGTTAGCAGCAGCGTGAGGGCCTTAATCAGGACCAGTGCCAGGGCTTGATGTACGGACAGCGTCAGAGCCTAACTAAGGTACAGCAACAGGGCCTAAGTGAGGCCTATCTTTGGGGCCTGAGTAAGGGACAGTATCAGGGCATGACTTAGGAGCAGCATAAAGGCCTCTGTAGGATCAGCATTAGGGTCTTCGTTAAAGATATTATCAGGGCCTCTGTTAGGGACAGCCTCAAGGTCTCACTTAGGGACAGCGTCAGGGCTTACTTTGGGAAAGTTTCAGGACCTTGGTAAGACATGGGTCAGGATATTAGCTCAGGATAATGTCAGGTGTTCAGATATTGACGGCAGCAGGGCCTTAGTTAGAGGCAGGGTCAGGCCTAAGGTCGGACTAGCATCAGAGCCTTTGATAGGTACAGTGTCAGTGACGGAGTTAGGTGAAGTGTCAGGGCCTTAGTTAGGGACAGTGTCAGGACCTGCGTTAGGACGAGCCTCCAGGCCTCAGTTAGGGACAGGTTCACGGCCTCGGACCTAAATTCAGGGCCTCATTTAGGGACAGAATCACAGATTTAGCTAGCATAAGAGGATCTACAGCTGAAAGCAACTTGAACACCACCACAAGCAGATGCAGAAGTGAACCATGCACGCTCCTATGAAGGACTATTCCACAGCAGTTGAGTACATTTTGTTTAAAGTTAGTAATACTATATAAATTATGTTTTTAAGAAAACCATATTCAGAAGATGAAAGAATCTCGTTCTAAAGAATCTCTTTAGCTAATCTCGACATTAGCTAAAGAGAAGCTTAGGTTAAGATCTAGGGATATTGTCAGGAAATGACCTAGGGATAGTGTCAAGACCTTGGTTACTTAGAGCATCAGGGCCTAATGAAGGACCAGTGAGTGTCAGGGTTTCGGGTAGGGACAGCGTCAGAGCCTGACTTAGGGAGAGCGACAGGGCCTGAGTGAGGCCTAGCGTCAGGGCCTTAGCTAGGGACAGTGTCAGGGCATGACTTAGGAGCAACATAAGAGCCTCGGTAGGATCAGCCTCAGGGGCTATGTTAAAGATATTATCAGGGCCTCTGTTAGGGACAGCCTCAAGGCCTCACTTAGGGAGAGCATCAGGGCTTCCTTAGGGAGAGTTTCAGGACCTTGGTAAGAGATGAGTTAGGATATTAGCTCAGGATAATGTCAGGATTTTAGATATTGATGGTAGCAGGGCCTAAGTAAGGGACAGTGTCAAGGCGTTAGTTAGGAGTAGCGGGCCCCTGATAGGTCCAGTGTCAGCTCCTCAGTTAGCAGTAGTGTTAGGGCCATAGTTAGGGACAGTGTCAGGGCCAGATGTAGGACGAGCATCTAGGCCTTAGTTCGGGACAGTTTCACGGTCTTGGGACTAAATTCAGTGCCTGAGGCAGGCACAACCTAAGGGCTTCAGTTAGCATAAGAGGCAGGACATTAGGTAGTGACAGTGTCAGTTTAGCATGTAGGGATAGTGTCAGGAAATGACCTAAGGATAGTGTGAAGACCTTTGTTACTGAGACTCTCAGGGCCTTATTCAGAACCAGTGTTAGGGCTTCAGGTAGGGACAGCATCAGAGCCTGACTTAGGGAGAGCGATAGGGTCTGAGTGAGGCCTAGCGTCAGACCCTTAGCTGGGGACACTGTCAGGGCATGACTTAGGAGCAGCATCCCGGCCTCTGTTGGATCAGCCTTAGGGTCTTAGTTAAAGACATGATCAGTGTCTGAGTTAGTCACAGCATCAAGGCCTGAGTTAGTTAGAGAAAGCTGCAGGGCCTCCCTTAGGGACAGCGTCAGGGCTTACTTTGGGAGAGTTTCAGGACCTTGGTAAGACATGGGTCAGGATATTAGCTCCGGATAATGTCAGGACTTTAGATATTGATGGCAGCAGCCCTTAGTTAGAGACAGTGTCAGGCCCTGAGTTACGACTAGCATCAGAGCCTTTGTTAGGCACACTTTACGGGACTGAGTTAGGAGTAGAGTCAGGGCCTTACTTAGTGACAGTGTCAGGGCCTGACTTCGGGAGAGCGACAGGGCCTGAGTGAGGCCTAGCATCAGGCCCTTTGCTGGGCACACTGTCAGGGCAGGAGTTTGGAGCAGCATCAGCGTCTTTGCTGGATCAGCATTAAGGTCTTCGTGAAATACATGATCAGGGCCTGAGTTAGTCACAGCTTCAAGGCTTCAGTTAAGGAAAGCTTCAGGGCCTGAGTTAGGGACAGCCTCAGGTCTTCACTTACGGACAGCGTCAGGGCTTACTTTGGGACAGTTTCAGGACCTTGGAAAGACATAGGACAGGATATTTTCTCAGGATAATGTCAGGACTTTACATACTGATGGCAGCAGGGCCTTAGTTACAGACACTTTCAGGGCCTGAGTTAGGCCTAGCAACAGTGACTTTGTTAGGTACAGTGTAAGGGACTGAGTTAGGAGTAGTGTCAGGGCCTTGCTTAGGGACAGTGTCAGGGTCTGAGTTAGGTGTACTGTCAGAGACCTAGTTAGGGACAGTGCTAGGGCCTGAGTTACGATTCGTGTCAAGGCCTTATTTAGGACCAATTTCAGGGCCTTAGTTTGGACTAGCATCAGAGCCATTGTTAGGAATCATACGAGGGCCTGAGTTAAGCGTACTGTCAGGGCCTTAGCTAGGGACAGTGTTAGGGCCTGAGTTAGGATTAGTGTCAAGGCCTTATTTAAGACCAATTTTAGGGCTTTAGTTTGGACTAGCAACAGAGCCTTTGTTAGGTATCATTTCGGGGCCTAAGTTAGATGTAGTGTCAGGGCCATTGTTAGGGACAGTATCAGGGCCTGACTTAGGAGAAGTTCAGGGCCTTAGCCAGCGAAAGGGTCAGGGCCTTAGTAAGGGATATTATCAGGACCTAAATTAGCAGTAGTGTCAAAACTCCTTAGTGAGGAAAGTTAGGAATAAGTCAGGACTCAGGCCCTGACACTGTCCTTAACTAAGGCCCTGACACTACTCGTAACACAGGCCCTGATCTGCTTCCTATCATAGGCCCTGACACTGGTCTTAACTAAGGCCCGGACACTGGCCCTAACTAAAGCTGTGACGCTACTCTTAACTCAGGCACTGACACTGTCCCTAACAAAGCCTCTGACACTACTCCTAACTCAGGGCCTGACACTGTCTCTAACTAAGGCCCTGATACTACTACGAACTCAGCACTGGCACTGTCCCTAACTTAGGCCCTGACTCTACTCCTAACTCACGAACTGACACTGTCACTAACTAAGGCCCTGACACTGTTCATAACTCACACCCTAACACTCCTCCTAAATCATGCCCTGGCAATGTCCCTAACTAAGGCCTTGACACTATTCCTAACTCAGGCACTGATACAATACCTAAGGAAGGCCCTCACATTACTCCCAACTCAGGCCCAGAAAAGGTCCGTAACTAAGGCCGAGAAAACTCCTAACTCAGGCACTGACACTGTCCCAAAATAAGGCCCTGAATCTATTCCTAACTGAGGCGCTGATACAATACCTCACGAAGGCACTGATGCTACTCCTAACTAAGGCACTGATGCTACTCCTAACTAATGCCCTGACACTACTCCTAACTCAGGCAATGACACAGTCCATAACTAAGGCCCTGACACTATTCCCAACTCAGGCACTGATACAATACCTAAGGAATGCCCTCACATTACTCCCAACTCAGGCCCAGAAAAGGTCCCTAACTAAGGCCGACAAAACTCCTAACTCAGGCACTGACACTGTCCCAAAATAAGGCCCTGAATCTATTCCTAACTGAGGCGCTGATACAATACCTCACGAAGGCACTGATGCTACTCCTAACTAAGGCCCTGACACTACTCCTAACTCAGGCAATGACACAGTCCATAACTAAGGCCCAGACACTATTCCCAACTCAGGCACTGGCAGTGTACGTAACTAAAACCCTGACACTACACCTAACTCAGGCACTGACAGTGTCCCTAACAAGGGCCCTCACACTACTCCCAACTCAGTCACTGACATTTTCCCTATTCGAGGCAATGATACTACTCCCAACTCAGGAACTAAGGCTCTGGATCATTGTGATGACAAGCGCCATGGAGCACTGTGATGACAAGGGTCATGGAGAATTGTGATGACAAGTGCATGGAGCATTGTGATGACAAGGGCCATGGAGAATTGTGATGACAGGGGTCATGGAGAATTGTGATGACAAGGGCCATGGAGCATTGTGATGACAGAGTTCATGGGGCATTGTGATGAAAGTGGTCATGGAGCATTGTGATGAAAATGGTCATGGAGGATTGTGATGAAAAGCGCTATGGAGCATTGTGATGACAGGGGTCATGGAGCATTGTGAGGACAAGTGCCATGGAGCATTGTGATGATAGGAGTCATGGGGCATTGTGATGACAGGGATCTTGGAGCTTTGTGGTGAAAGGGGTCATGGAACATTGTGATTACAACGACCTGGAGCATTGTGATGACAAGGGTCATGGAGCATTGTGATGACAATCACCATGGATCATTGTTATTAGTGGGGTAATGGAGCATTGTCATGAAAGGGGTCATGGATCATTGTGATTACAGGGAATCGAGGAGCATTGTTTTGACAAGCTCCAGGGATCATTGTGATGAAAGGGGAAAAGGAGAATTATGATGAAAGGAATCATGGATCATTGTGATGACAGGGATCATGGAGCATTGTTATGACAAGAGCGAAGGAGCACTGTGATGACAAGGGCCATGGATCATGGTGATGACAGGGGTCAGGGAGCATTGTAATAACAGGGCTCATGGAGCATTGTGATGACAATGGTCATGGAGAATTTTGATGAAAGGGTTCATGGAGCATTGTGCTGAAAGTGGTCATGGATCTTTGTGATGACATGCACCAGGGAGCATTGTGATGACAAGGGCCATGGATCATTGTGATGACAGTGGTTATGGAGCATTGTGATGAAAGGTGTCATGGCTCATTGTGATGACAGGGGGCCTGGAGCATTGTGATGACAGGGTTCATGGGGCATTATGATGACAAGGGCCTTGGAGCATTGTGATGAAAGTGGTCATATGGCATTTTGAATGATAGGGGCCATGGAACATTGTGATGACAAGTGTCATGGAGCCTTGTAATGACAGGGTGCATGGAACATTGTGATGTCACCGCCATGTAGCATTTTAGACAAGGGTCAAGGAGTATTGTGATGATAAGTGCGTGGAACATTGCGAAGACAGGTGTCATGGAGCATTGTGATGATAAGGGCATGGAGCCTTGTGATGACAGGGGGCATGGAACATTGTAATGACAGGGGGCATGGAGCATTGTGATGGAAGGGGTCATGGAGCATTGTGATGACAGGGGTCATGGGGCATTGTGATGATAAGGGCGTGGAGCGTTGTGATGACAGTGGTCACGGAACATTGTGAGGACAAGTGCCATGGAGCATTGTGATGATAGGAGTCATGGGGCATTGTGATGACAGGGATCTTGGAGCTTTGTGGTGAAAAGGGTCATGGAACATTGTGATTACAATGACATGGAGCATTGTGATGACAAGGGTCATGGAGCATTGTGATGACAATCACCATGGATCATTGTGATTAGTGGGGTAATGGAGAATTGTCATGAAAGGGGTTATGGATCATTGTGATTACAGGGATCATGGAGCATTGCGATGACAAGCGCCAAGGATCATTGTGAGGAAAGGCGTAATGGAGAATTGTTATCAAAGGGGTCATGGATCATGGTGATTACAGTGGTCATGGAGCCTTGTGATGACAAGCGCCATGGAGCTTTGTGATGGCAAGAGCCATGGAGCATTGTAAGGAAAGGGGTCATGGAGCATTGTGATGAACGTGGTCATGGAGCTTTGTTATGACAATGTTCATGGAGCATTTTGATGAAAGGGGTCATGGAGCATTGTGATGAAAGGGTTCATGGAGCATTGTGATGAACAGGGCACATGGAGCATTGTGATGAAAGTGGTCATGGAGCATTGTGATGAAAGACGTCTGGGAGCATTGTGATGAAAGGGGCCATGGGGCATTGTGATGACAAGGGGTCACGGAGCATTGTGATGACAAGCGCCATGGGGCATTGTGATGGCATGAGCCATGGAATATTGTGATGAATAGGGTCATGGACCACTGTGCTGAATGTGGTCATGGAGCATTGTGATGCACAGCGCCATGGAGCATTGTGATGACAAGCGTCATGGAGCTTTGTGAGGAAATGTCTCATGGAACATTGTGATGACAGGGGTCGTGGAGCACTGTGATTACATTGAACATGGAGCATTGTGATGACAACATCATAGAGCAGTGTGATGAAAGGATTAATGGAGCCTTGTGATGAAAGGGGTCATGGAGCATTGTGATGACAGGGGGCATGGAGCACTGTGATGAAAGGGGTTATGGAGCACTGTGCTTACAGGGGTAATTGTGATGCATTGTGATGAAAGGGGACATGAGACAGGGTTAATGGAGCATTCTGATGAAAGATTTCATGGCTCATTGTGATGAAAAGGGGCATGGAGCATTGTGAGGAAAAGGGTTATGGAGCACTGTGATTACAGGAGTAATTTAGAGCATTGTGATAAACGGGGACATGGAGCAATTTGATGGCAGGGGTCATGGGGCATTGTGAGGACAAGGGCCATGAAGCATTGTGATGACAGGGGTCATTTGGCTTTGTGAATGACAGGGGACCTGGAGCATTGTGATGACAAGGGTAATGGAGCATTGTGATGACCGGGGTCATGGAGCATTGTGATGACAGGGGGCATGGAGCATTGTGATCACAAGAGCATGGAACATTGTGAGACAAGGGTCATGGGCCAATGTGATGACATGGGGTATGGAGCATTGTGATGACAATGGTAAGTAGCATTGCGATGACAAGGGTCATGAAGCATTGCGATGAGAGTGGTCATGGAGCTTTGGGATACCAGGGGTCATGGAGCATTGTGATGACAATGGTCATGGCGCATTTTGATGAAAGGGGTCACGGAGCATTGTGAGGGAAGGGGTCATGGAGCATTGTGGTGACAGGGGTCATGGGGCATTGTGATGATAAGGGCGTGGAGCGTTGTGATGACAGTGGTCACGGAACATTGTGACGATAAGGGCATGGAGCCTAGTGAGGGACAGTCTAGCGGTCTCGGGACTAAATTCAGTGCCTGCGGTAGGCACAGCATAAGGTCTTTAGTTAGCATAAGACGTAGGATAGTAACTCGGGACAGGGTTAGGGTGAAGGCTAGGAATCGTGTCAGGAAATGATCTAAGGATAGTGTGAAGACCTTTGTTACTGAGAATATCAGGGCCTTATTCAGAACCAGTGTTAGGGCTTCAGGTAGGGACAGTATCAGGGCCTGACTTAGGGAGAGCGACAGGGTCTGAGTGAGGCCTAATGTCAGGCCCTCAGCTGGGGACACTGTCAGGGAGTGACATAGGAGCAGCATCAGTGCCTTTGTTGGATCAGCTTTAGGCTCTTAGTTAAAGATCACCAGAGCCCTAGTTAGTCACAGCGTCAAGGCCTCAGTTAGGGAAAGCTTCAGGGCCTGAGTTACGGACAGCCTCAGGTCTTCACTTAAAGACAGCGACAGGGCTTTCTTAGGGAGAGTGTCAAGACTTTGGTTAGAAATGGGTCAGGATATTATCTCAGGAGAGTGTCAGGATTGTAGTTATTGCTGGCAGCAGGGCCTATATTAGGGACAGATTCTGGGCCTTTGTTAGAGACAGTGTCATGGCCTTAGTTAGGAGTAGTCAGGGCCTTAGTTAGGGAGAGCATTATGGTTTCAGTCAGCATAAGATGCAGGAGATTATCTCGGGACAGAGTCAGGTTCCAGGCCAGAGATAGTGAAGGGAAATGACCAAGGGATAACGAGAAGACCTTAGTCATTTAGAGCATCAGGGCCTTTGTTAGCAGCAGCGTGAGGGCCTTAATCAGGACCAGTGCCAGGGCTTGATATACGGACAGCGTCAGAACCTAACTAAGGTACAGCAACAGGGCCTAAGTGAGGCCTATATTTGGGGCCTGAGTAAGGGACAGTATCAGGGCATGACTTAGGAGCAGCATAAAGGCCTCTGTAGGATCAGCATTAGGGTCTTCGTTAAATATATTATCAGGGCCTCTGTTAGGGACAGCCTCAAGGTCTCACTTAGGGACAGCGTCAGGGCTTACTTTGGGAAAGTTTCAGGACCTTGGTAAGACATGGGTCAGGATATTAGCTCAGGATAATGTCAGGTGTTCAGATATTGACGGCAGCAGGGCCTTAGTTAGAGGCAGTGTCAGGCCTAAGTTCGGACTAGCATCAGAGCCTTTGTTAGGTACAGTGTCAGTGACGGAGTTAGGTGAAGTGTCAGGGCCTTAGTTAGGGACAGTGTCAGGACCTGCGTTAGGACCAGCCTCCAGGCCTCAGTTAGGGACAGGTTCACGGCCTCGGACCTAAATTCAGGGCCTCATTTAGGGACAGAATCACAGATTTAGCTAGCATAAGAGGATCTACAGCTGAAAGCCACTTGAACCCCAACACAAGCAGATGCAGAAGTGAACCATGCACGCTCCTAGGAAGGACTATTCCACAGCAGTTGAGTACATTTTGTTTAAAGTTAGTAATACTATATAAATTATGTTTTTAAGAAAACCATATTCAGAAGATGAAAGAATC
Organism: Balaenoptera physalus; assembly: GCF_965194825.1. Lineage (NCBI taxonomy): Eukaryota > Metazoa > Chordata > Mammalia > Artiodactyla > Balaenopteridae > Balaenoptera > Balaenoptera physalus. The sequence goes on along the minus strand of NW_028126091.1, from coordinate 16,823 downwards.
TCGTTCTAAAGAATCTCTTTAGCTAATCTCGACATTAGCTAAAGAGAAGCTTAGGTTAAGATCTAGGGATAGTGTCAGGAAATGACCTAGGGATAGTGTCAAGACCTTGGTTACTTAGAGCATCAGGGCCTAATGAAGGACCAGTGAGTGTCAGGGTTTCGGGTAGGGACAGCGTCAGAGCCTGACTTAGGGAGAGCGACAGGGCCTGAGTGAGGCCTAGCGTCAGGGCCTTAGCTAGGGACAGTGTCAGGGCATGACTTAGGAGCAACATAAGAGCCTCGGTAGGATCAGCCTCAGGGGCTATGTTAAAGATATTATCAGGGCCTCTGTTAGGGACAGCCTCAAGGCCTCACTTAGGGAGAGCATCAGGGCTTCCTTAGGGAGAGTTTCAGGACCTTGGTAAGAGATGAGTTAGGATATTAGCTCAGGATAATGTCAGGACTTTAGATATTGATGGTAGCAGGGCCTAAGTAAGGGACAGTGTCAAGGCGTTAGTTAGGAGTAGCGGGCCCCTGATAGGTCCAGTGTCAGGTCCTCAGTTAGCAATAGTGTTAGGGCCTTAGTTAGGGACAGTGTCAGGGCCAGATGTAGGACGAGCATCTAGGCCTTAGTTCGGGACAGTTTCACAGTCTTGGGACTAAATTCAGTGCCTGAGGCAGGCACAACCTAAGGGCTTCAGTTAGCATAAGAGGCAGGACATTAGCTAGTGACAGTGTCAGTTTAACATGTAGGGATAGTGTCAGGAAATGACCTAAGGATAGTGTGAAGACCTTTGTTACTGAGACTCTCAGGGCCTTATTCAGAACCAGTGTTAGGGCTTCAGGTAGGGACAGCATCAGAGCCTGACTTAGGGAGAGCGATAGGGTCTGAGTGAGGCCTAGCGTCAGACCCTTAGCTGGGGACACTGTCAGGGCATGACTTAGGAGCAGCATCCCGGCCTCTGTTGGATCAGCCTTAGGGTCTTAGTTAAAGACATGATCAGTGTCTGAGTTAGTCACAGCATCAAGGCCTGAGTTAGTTAGGGAAAGCTGCAGGGCCTCACTTAGGGACAGCGTCAGGGCTTACTTTGGGACACTTTCAGGACCTTGGTAAGACATGGGTCAGGATATTAGCTCCGGATAATGTCAGGACTTTAGATATTGATGGCAGCAGCCCTTAGTTAGAGACAGTGTCAGGCCCTGAGTTACGACTAGCATCAGAGCCTTTGTTAGGCACACTTTACGGGACTGAGTTAGGAGTAGAGTCAGGGCCTTAGTTAGTGACACTGTCAGGGCCTGACTTCGGGAGAGCGACAGGGCCTGAGTGAGGCCTAGCATCAGGCCCTTTGCTGGGCACACTGTCAGGGCATGACTTTGGAGCAGCATCAGCGTCTCTGCTGGATCAGCATTAAGGTCTTCGTGAAATACATGATCAGGGCCTGAGTTAGTCACAGCTTCAAGGCTTCAGTTAAGGAAAGCTTCAGGGCCTGAGTTAGGGACAGCCTCAGGTCTTCACTTACGGACAGCGTCAGGGCTTACTTTGGGACAGTTTCAGGACCTTGGAAAGACATAGGTCAGGATATTAGCTCAGGATAATGTCAGGACTTTACATACTGATGGCAGCAGGGCCTTAGTTACAGACACTTTCAGGGCCTGAGTTAGGCCTAGCATCAGTGACTTGGTTAGGTACAGTGTAAGGGACTGAGTTAGGAGTAGTGTCAGGACCTTGCTTAGGGACAGTGTCAGGGTCTGAGTTAGGTGTACTGTCAGAGACCTAGTTAGGGACAGTGCTAGGGCCTGAGTTACGATTCGTGTCAAGGCCTTATTTAGGACCAATTTCAGGGCCTTAGTTTGGACTAGCATCAGAGCCATTGTTAGGAATCATACGAGGGCCTGAGTTAGGCGTACTGTCAGGGCCTTAGCTAGGGACAGTGTTAGGGCCTGAGTTAGGATTAGTGTTAAGGCCTTATTTAAGACCAGTTTTAGGGCTTTAGTTTGGACTAGCAACAGAGCCTTTGTTAGGTACCATTTCGGGGCCTCAGTTAGGTGTAGTGTCAGGGCCATTGTTAGGGACAGTATCAGGGCCTGACTTAGGAGAAGTTCAGGGCCTTAGCCAGGGAAAGATTCAGGGCCTTAGTAAGGGATATTATCAGGACCTAAATTAGCAGTAGTGTCAAAACTCCTTAGTGAGGAAAGTTAGGAATAAGTCAGGACTCAGGCCCTGACACTGTCCTTAACTAAGGCCCGGACAGTACTCGTAACACAGGCCCTGATCTGATTCCTATCATTGGCCCTGACACTGGTCTTAACTAAGGCCCGGACACTGGCCCTAACTAAAGCTGTGACGCTACTCTTAACTCAGGCACTGACACTGTCCCTAACAAAGCCTCTGACACTACTCCTAACTCAGGCCCTGACACTGTCTCTAACTAAGGCCCTGATACTACTACGAACTCAGCACTGGCACTGTCCCTAACTTAGGCCCTGACTCTACTCCTAACTCAGGAACTGACACTGTCACTAACTAAGGCCCTGACACTGTTCATAACTCACACCCTAACACTCCTCCTAAATCATGCCCTGGCAATGTCCCTAACTAAGGCCTTGACACTATTCCTAACTCAGGCACTGATACAATACCTAAGGAAGGCCCTCACATTACTCCTACCTCAGGCCCAGAAAAGGTCCTTAACTAAGGCCGACAAAACTCCTAACTCAGGCACTGACACTGTCCCAAAATAAGGCCCTGAATCTATTCCTAACTGAGGCGCTGATACAATACCTCACGAAGGCACTGATGCTACTCCTAACTAAGGCCCTGACACTACTCCTAACTCAGGCAATGACACAGTCCAGAACTAAGGCCCTGACACTATTCCCAACTCAGGCACTGACAGTGTACGTAACTAAAACCCTGACACTACACCTAACTCAGGCACTGACAGTGTCCCTAACAAGGGCCCTCACACTACTCCCAACTCAGTCACTGACATTTTCCCTATTTGAGGCAATGATACTACTCCCAACTCAGGAACTAAGGCTCTGGATCATTGTGATGACAAGCGCCATGGAGCACTGTGATGGCAAGGGTCATGGAGAATTGTGATGACAAGTGCATGTAGCATTGTGATGACAAGGGCCATGGAGCATTGTGATGACAGAGTTCATGGGGCATTGTGATGAAAGTGGTCATGGAGCATTGTGATGAAAATGGTCATGGAGCATTGTGATGAAAGTGGTCATGGAGGATTGTGATGAAAAGCGCTATGGAGCATTGTGATGACAGGGGTCATGGAGCATTGTGAGGACAAGTGCCATGGAGCATTGTGATGATAGGAGTCATGGGGCATTGTGATGACAGGGATCTTGGAGCTTTGTGGTGAAAGGGGTCATGGAACATTGTGATTACAATGACATGGAGCATTGTGATGACAAGGGTCATGGAGCATTGTGATGACAATCACCATGGATCATTGTGATTAGTGCGGTAATGGAGAATTGTCATGAAAGGGGTTATGGATCATTGTGATTACAGGGATCATGGAGCATTGCGATGACAAGCGCCAAGGATCATTGTGAGGAAAGGCGTAATGGAGAATTGTTATCAAAGGGGTCATGGATCATGGTGATTACAGTGGTCATGGAGCCTTGTGATGACAAGCGCCATGGAGCTTTGTGATGACAAGAGCCATGGAGCATTGTAAGGAAAGGGGTCATGGAGCATTGTGATGAACGTGGTCATGGAGCTTTGTTATGACAATGTTCATGGCGCATTTTGATGAAAGGGGTCATGGAGCATTGTGATGAAAGGGTTCATGGAGCATTGTGATGAACAGGGCACATGGAGCATTGTGATGAAAGTGGTCATGGAGCATTGTGATGAAAGACGTCTGGGAGCATTGTGATGAAAGGGGCCATGGGGCATTGTGATGACAAGGGGTCACGGAGCATTGTGATGACAAGCGCCATGGGGCATTGTGATGGCATGAGCCATGGAATATTGTGATGAATAGGGTCATGGACCACTGTGCTGAATGTGGTCATGGAGCATTGTGATGCACAGCGCCATGGAGCATTGTGATGACAAGCGTCATGGAGCTTTGTGAGGAAATGTCTCATGGAACATTGTGATGACAGGGGTCGTGGAGCACTGTGATTACATTGAACATGGAGCATTGTGATGACAAAGGCAATGGAGCATTTTGATGAGAAGGGCATGGAGCATTGTGATGACAACATCATAGAGCAGTGCGATGAAAGGATTAATGGAGCCTTGTGATGAAAGGGGTCATGGATCATTGTGATTACAGGGAATCAAGGAGCATTGTTTTTTTTGGTTTTTTTTGTTTTTTTTTTTAACATCTTTATTGAAGTATAATTGCCTTACAATGGTGTGTTAGCTTCTGCTTTATAACAAAGTGAATCAGTTATACATATACAATATGTTCCCATTTCTCTTCCCTCTTGCATCTCCCTCCCTCCCACCCTCCCCATCCCATCCCTCTAGGTGGTCAAAAAGCACCCAGCTGATCTCCCTGTGCTATGCGGCTGCTTCCCACTAGTTATCTATTTTACATTTGGTAGTGTATATATGTGCATTGCACTCTCTTACCCTGTCACGTCTCACCCCACCCCCTCCCCATATCCTCAAGTCCATTCTCTAGTAGGTCTGTGTCTTTATTCCCGTCTTGCCACTAGGTTCTTCATGGCCTTTTTTTTTTTTCCCCTTAGATTCCGTATATATGTATTAGCATACTGTATTTGTTTTTCTCTTTCTGACTTACTTCACTCTGTATGACAGACTCTAACTCCATCCACCTCATTACAAATACCTCCATTTCATTTCTTTTTATGGCTGAGTAATATTCCATTGTATATATGTGCCACATCTTCTTTATCCATTCATCTGTCGATGGACATTTAGGTTGCTTCCATGTCCTGGCTATTGTAAATAGAGCTGCAATGAACATTTTGGTACATGACTCTTTTTGACCTATGGTTTTCTCAGGGTATATGCCCAGTAGTGGGATTGCTGGGTCGTATGGTAGTTCTATTTGTAGTTTTTTAAGGAACCTCCATACTGTTCTCCATAGTGGCTGTATCAATTTACATTCCCACCAACAGTGCAAGAGTGTTCCCTTTCCTCCACACCCTCTCCAGCATTTATTGTTTCTAGATTTTTTGATGATGGCCATTCTGACCGGTGTGAGATGATATCTCATTGTAGTTTTGATTTGCATTTCTCTAATGATTAATGATGTTGAGCATTCTTTCATGTGTCTGTAGGCCATCTGTATATCTTCTTTGGGGAAATGTCTATTTAGGTCTTCGGCCCATTTTTGGATTGGGTTGTTCGTTTTTTTGTTATTGAGCTGCATGAGCTGCTTATAAATCTTGGAGATTAATCCTTTGTCAGTTGCTTCATTTGCAAATATTTTCTCCCATTCTGATGGTTGTCTTTTGGTCTTGTTTATGGTTTCCTTTGCTGTGCAAAAGCTTTTAAGTTTCATTAGGTCCCATTTGTTTATTTGTGTTCTTATTTCCATTTCTCTGGGAGCTGGGTCTAAAAGAATCTTGCTGTGATGTATGTCATAGAGTGTTCTGCCTATGTTTTCCTCTAAGAGTTTGATAGTGTCTGCCCTTACACTTAGGTCTTTAATCCATTTTGAGTTTATTTTTGTGCATGGTGTCAGGGAGTGTTCTAATTTCATACTTTTACATGTACCTGTCCAATTTTCCCAGCACCACTTATTGAAGAGGCTGTCTTTTCTCCACTGTATATGCTTGCCTCCTTTATCAAAAATAAGGTGCCCATATGTGTGTGGGTTTATCTCTGGGCTTTCCATCCTGTTCCATTGATCTATGTTTCTGTTTTTGTGCCAGTACCAAACTGTCTTGATTACTGAAGCTTTGTAATATAGTCTGAAGTCAGGGAGCCTGATTCCCCCAGCTCCATTTTTCGTTCTCAAGATTGCTTTGGCTATTCGGGGTCTTTTGTGTTTCCATACAAATTGTGAAATTTTTTGTTCTAGTTCTGTGAAAAATGCCAGTGATAGTTTGATAGGGATTGCATTGAATCTGTAGATTGCTTTGGGTAGTAGAGTCATTTTCACAATGTTGATTCTTCCAATCCAGGAACATGGTATATCTCTCCATCTATTTGTATCATCTTTAATTTCTTTCATCAGTGTCTTATACTTTTCTGCATACAGGTCTTTTGTCTCCTTAGGTAGGTTTATTCCTAGATATTTTATTCTTTTTGTTGCAATGGTAAATGGGAGTGTTTTCTTAATTTCACTTTCATATTTTTCGTCATTAGTGTATAGAAATGCAAGAGATTTCTGTGCATTAATCTTGTATCCTGCTACTTTACCAAATTCATTGATTAGCTCTAGGAGTTTTCTGGTAGCATCTTTAGGATTCTCTATGTATAGTATCATGTCATCTGCAAATAGTGACAGCTTTACTTCTTCTTTTCCGATTTGGATTCCTTTTGTTTCTTTGTCTTCTCTGATTGCTGTGGCTAACACTTCCAAAACTATGTTGAATAATAGTGGTGAGAGTGGGCAACCTTGTCTTGTTCCTGATCTTAGTGGAAATGGTTTCAGTTTTTCACCATTGAGGACAATGTTGGCTGTGGGTTTGTCATATATGGCCTTTATTATGTTGAGGAAAGTTCCCTCTATGCCTACTTTCTGCAGGGCTTTTATCATAAATGGGTGTTGAATTTTGTCAAAAGCTTTCTCTGCATCTATTGAGATGATCATATGGTTTTTCTCCTTCAATTTGTTAATATGTTGTATCACATTGATTGATTTGCGTATATTGAAGAATCCCTGCATTCCTGGGATAAACCCCACTTGATCATGGTGTATGATCCTTTTAATGTGCTGTTGGATTCTGTTTGCTAGTATTTTATTGAGGATTTTTGCATCTATGTTCATCAGTGATATTGGCCTGTAGTTTTCTTTCTTTGTGACATCTTTGTCTGGTTTTGGTATCAGGGTGATGGTGGCCTCGTAGAATGAGTTTGGGAGTGTTCCTCCCTCTGCAATATTTTGGAAGAGTTTGAGAAGGATAGGTGTTAGCTCTTCTCTAAATGTTTGATAGAATTCACCTGTGAAGCCATGTGGTCCTGGGCTTTTGTTTGTTGGAAGGTTTTTAATCACAGTTTCAATTTCAGTGCTTGTGATTGGTCTGTTCATATTTTCTATTTCTTCCTGGTTCAGTCTCGGCAGTTTGTGCATTTCTAAGAATCTGTCCATTTCTTCCAGGTTGTCCATTTTATTGGCATAGAATTGCTTGTAGTAATCTGTCATGATCTTTTGTATTTCTGCAGTGTCAGTGGTTACTTCTCCTTTTTCATTTCTAATTCTATTGATCTGAGTCTTCTCCCTTTTTCTCTTGATGAGTCTGGCTAATGGTTTATCAATTTTGTTTATCTTCTCAAAGAACCAGCTTTTAGTTTCATTGATTTTTGCTATTGTTTCCTTCATTTCTTTTTCATTTATTTCTGACCTGATCTTTATAATTTCTTTCCTTCTGCTGGCTTTGGGGTTTTTTTGTTCTTCTTTCTCTAATTGCTTTAGGTGCAAGGTTAGGTTGTTTATTCGAGATGTTTCCTGTTTCTTGAGGTAGGCTTGTATTGCTATAAACTTCCCTCTTAGCACTGCTTTTGCTGCGTCCCATAGGTTTTGGGTCGTCGTATCTCCATTGTCATTTGTTTCCAGGTATTTTTTGATTTCCCCTTTGATTTCTTCAGTGATCACTTCGTTATTAAGTAATGTATTGTGTAGCCTCCATGTGTTTGTATTTTTTACAGATCTTTTCCTGTAATTGATATCTAGTCTCATAGCGTTGTGGTCGGAAAAGATACTTGATACGATTTCAATTTTCTTAAATTTACCAAGGCTTGATTTGTGACCCAAGATATGATCTATCCTGGAGAATGTTCCATGAGCAGTTGAGAAAAATGTGTATTCTGTTGTTTTTGGGTGGAATGTCCTATAAATATCAATTAAGTCCATCTTGTTTAATGTATCATTTAAAGCTTGTGTTTCCTTATTTATTTTCATTTTGGATGATCTGTCCATTGGTGAGAGTGGGGTGTTAAAGTCCCCTACTACGATTGTGTTGCTGTCGATTTCCCCTTTTATGGCTGTTAGTATTTGCCTTATGTATTGAGGTGCTCCTATGTTGGGTGCATAAATATTTACAATTGTTATACCTTCCTCTTGGATCGATCCCTTGATCATTATATAGTGTCCTTCTTTGTCTCTTGTAATAGTCTTTATTTTAAAGTCTATTTTGTCTGATATGAGAATTGCTACTCCAGCTTTCTTTTGATTTCCATTTGCATGGAATATCTTTTTCCATCCCCTCACTTTCAGTCTATATGTGTCTCTAGGTCTGAAGTGGGTCTCTTGTAGACAGCATATATATGGGTCTTGTTTTTGTATCCATTCAGCCAGCCTGTGTCTTTTGGTGGGAGTATTTAATCCATTTACATTCAAGGTAATTATCGATATGTATGTTCCTATTCCCATTTTCTTAAATGTTTTGGGTTTGTTATTGTAGGTTTTTTTTTTTTTAATTTTTATTTATTTATTTATTTATGGCTGTGTTGGGTCTTCGTTTCTGTGCAAGGGCTTTCTCTAGTTGCGGCGAGTGGGGGCCACTCTTCATCGCGGTGCGCGGGCCTCTCACTATCGTGGCCTCTCTTGTTGCGGAGCACAGGCTTCAGACGCGCAGGCTCAGTAGCTGTGGCTCACGGGCTTAGTTGCTCCACGGCATGTGGGATCTTCCCAGACCAGGGCTCGAACCCGTGTCCCCTGCATCGGCAGGCAGATTCTCAACCACTGTGCCACCAGGGAAGCCCTATTGTAGGTCTTTTCCTTCTCTTGTGTTTCTTGCCTAGAGAAGTTCCTTTAGCATTTGTTGTAAAGCTGGTTTGGTGGTGCTGAACTCTCTCAGCTTTTGCTTGTCTGTAAAGGTTTTAATTTCTCCATCAAATCTGAATGAGATCCTTGCTGGGTAGTGTAATCTTCGTTGTAGGTTTTTCTCCTTCATCACTTTAAGTATATCCTGCCACTCCCTTCTGGCTTGCAGAGTTTCTGCTGAAAGATCAGATGTTAACCTTATGGGGATTCCCTTGTGTGTTATTTGTTTTTTTTCCCTTGCTGCCTTTAATATGTTTTCCTTATATTTAATTTTTGACAGTTTGATTAATATGTGTCTTGGTGTGTTTCTCCTTGGGTTTATCCTGTATGGGACTCTCTGTGCTTCCAGGAGTTGATTAACTATTTCCTTTCCCATATTAGGGAAGTTTTCAACTATAATCTCTTCAAATATCTTCTCAGTCCCTTTCTTTTTCTCTTCTTCTTCTGGGATCCCTATAATTCGAATGTTGGTGCGTTTAATGTTGTCCCAGAGGTCTCTGAGACTGTCCTCAGTTCTTTTCATTCTTTTTTCTTTATCCTGCTCTGCAGTAGTTATTTCCACCATTTTATCTTCCAGGTCACTTATCCTTTCTTCTGCCTCAGTTATTCTGCTATTGATCCCATCTAGAGTATTTTTTTTTTTTTTTTGCAACTATACATTAAAATTTATTTTCATTACTTAGTATAGCAATTCATATTTTTTTTTTAATGTCTGAAACATTTATATTAACATATTTCCATACATATTTCCATACAAATACAAATATAAGATTTTTAGAAATTTCATGTAATGTCTGAAACATTTATATTAACATATTTCCATACATATTTCCTTACAAATACAAATATAAGATTTTTAGGAATTTCATGTAATGTCTGAAACATTTATATTAACATATTTCCATACAAATAACCCAATGAAAGTTTAGTATTAGTTGTTTTGTTTGTTTTTTTATACTGCAGGTTCTTATTAGGCATCAATTTTATACATATCAGTGTATACATGTCAATCCCAATCGCCCAATTCAGCACACCACCATCCCCACCTCACCGCAGTTTTCCCCCCTTGGTGTCCATATGTCCATTCTCTACATCTGTGTCTCAACTTCTGCCCTGCAAACTGGCTCATCTGTATCATTTTTCTAGGTTCCACATACATGCATTAATATATGATATTTGTTTTTCTCTTTCTGACTTACTTCACTCTGTATGATAGTCTCTAGATCCATCCACGTCTCAACAAATGACACAATTTCGTTCCTTTTTATGGCTGAGTAATATTCCATTGTATATATGTACCACGTCTTCTTTATCCATTCGTCTGTTGATGGGCATTTAGGTTGCTTCCATGACCTGGCTATTGTAAATAGTGCTGCAATGAACATTCGGGTGCCTGTGTCTTTTTGAATTACGGTTTTCTCTGGGTATATGCCCAGTAGTGGGATTGCTGGGTCATATGGTAATTCTATTTTTAGTTTTTTAAGGAACCTCCATATTGTTCTCCAGAGTGGCTGTATCAATTTACATTCCCACCAACAGTGCAAGAGGGTTCCCTTTTCTCCACACCCTCTCCAGCATTTGTTGTTTGTCGATTTTCTGATGATCCCCATTCTAACAGGAGTGAGGTGATACCTCATTGTAGTTTTGATTTGCATTTCTCTAATAATTAGTGATGTTGAGCAGCTTTTCATGTGCTTCGTGGCCGTCTGTATGTCTTCTTTGGAGAAATGTCTATTTAGGTCTTCTGCCCATTTTTGGATTGGGGTGTTTGTTTCTTTGATATTGAGCTGAATGAGCTGTTTATATATTTTGGAGATTAATCCTTTGTCCGTTGATTCATTTGCAAATATTTTCTCCCATTCTGAGGGTTGTCTTTTCGTCTTGTTTATGGTTTCCTTTGCTGTGCAAAAGCTTTGAAGTTTCATTAGGTCCCACTTGTTTATTTTTGTTTTTATTTCCATTACTCTAGGAGGTGGATCAAAAAAGATCTTGCTGTGATTTATGTCAAAGAGTGTTCTTCCTATGTTTTCCTCTAAGAGTTTTATAGTGTCCAGTCTTATATTTAGGTCTCTAATCCATTTTGAGTTTATTTTTGTGTATGGTGTTAGGGAGTATTCTAATTTCATTCTTTTACATGTAGCTGTCCAGTTTTCCCAGCACCACTTATTGAAGAGACTGTCTTTTCTCCATTGTATATCTTTGCCTCCTTTGTCATAGATTAGTTGACCATAGGTGCGTGGGTTAATCTCTGGGCTTTCTATCTTGTTCCATTGATCTATGTTTCTGTTTTTGTGCCAGTACCATATTGTCTTGATTACTGTAGCTTTGTAGTATAGTCTGAAGTCAGGGAGTCTGATTCCTCCAGCTCCATTTTTTTGCCTCAAGACTGCTTTGGCTATTCGGGGTCTTTTGTGTCTCCATACAAATTTTAAGATGATTTGTTCTAGCTCCGTAAAAAATGCCATTGGTAATTTGATAGGGATTGCTGTGACGCTACTCTTAACTCAGGCACTGACACTGTCCCTAACAAAGCCTCTGACACTACTCCTAACTCAGGCCCTGACACTGTCTCTAACTAAGGCCCTGATACTACTACGAAATCAGCACTGGCACTGTACCTAACTTAGGCCCTGACTGTATTCCTAACTCAGGAACTGACACTGTCACTAACTAAGGCGCTGACAATGTTCATAACTCACACCCTAACACTCCTCCTAAATCATGCCCTGGCAATGTCCCTAACTAAGGCCTTGACACTATTCCTAACTCAGACACTGATACAATACCTAACGAAAGCCCTGACATTACTCTTAACTCAGGCCCTGAAAAGGTCCCTAACTAAGGCCGACAAAACTCCTAACTCAGGCACTGACACTGTCCCAAAATAAGGCCCTGAATCTATTCCTAACTGAGGCGCTGATACAATACCTCACGAAGGCACTGATGCTACTCCTAACTAAGGCCCTGACACTACTCCTAACTCAGGCAATGACACAGTCCAGAACTAAGGCCCTGACACTATTCCCAACTCAGGCACTGACAGTGTACGTAACTAAAACCCTGACACTACACCTAACTCAGGCACTGACAGTGTCCCTAACAAGGGCCCTCACACTACTCCCAACTCAGTCACTGACATTTTCCCTATTTGAGGCAATGATACTACTCCCAACTCAGGAACTAAGGCTCTGGATCATTGTGATGACAAGCGCCATGGAGCACTGTGATGGCAAGGGTCATGGAGAATTGTGATGACAAGTGCATGTAGCATTGTGATGACAAGGGCCATGGAGAATTGTGATGACAGGGGTCATGGAGAATTGTGATGACAAGGGCCATGGAGCATTGTGATGACAGAGTTCATGGGGCATTGTGATGAAAGTTGTCATGGAGCATTGTGATGAAAATGGTCATGGAGCATTGTGATGAAAGTGGTCATGGAGGATTGTGATGAAAAGCGCTATGGAGCATTGTGATGACAGGGGTCATGGAGCATTGTGAGGACAAGTGCCATGGAGCATTGTGATGATAGGAGTCATGGGGCATTGTGATGACAGGGATCTTGGAGCTTTGTGGTGAAAGGGGTCATGGAACATTGTGATTACAATGACATGGAGCATTGTGATGACAAGGGTCATGGAGCATTGTGATGACAATCACCATGGATCATTGTGATTAGTGGGGTAATGGAGAATTGTCATGAAAGGGGTTATGGATCATTGTGATTACAGGGATCATGGAGCATTGCGATGACAAGCGCCAAGGATCATTGTGAGGAAAGGCGTAATGGAGAATTGTTATCAAAGGGGTCATGGATCATGGTGATTACAGTGGTCATGGAGCCTTGTGATGACAAGCGCCATGGAGCTTTGTGATGACAAGAGCCATGGAGCATTGTAAGGAAAGGGGTCATGGAGCATTGTGATGAACGTGGTCATGGAGCTTTGTTATGACAATGTTCATGGCGCATTTTGATGAAAGGGGTCATGGAGCATTGTGATGAAAGGGTTCATGGAGCATTGTGATGAACAGGGCACATGGAGCATTGTGATGAAAGTGGTCATGGAGCATTGTGATGAAAGACGTCTGGGAGCATTGTGATGAAAGGGGCCATGGGGCATTGTGATGACAAGGGGTCACGGAGCATTGTGATGACAAGCGCCATGGGGCATTGTGATGGCATGAGCCATGGAATATTGTGATGAATAGGGTCATGGACCACTGTGCTGAATGTGGTCATGGAGCATTGTGATGCACAGCGCCATGGAGCATTGTGATGACAAGCGTCATGGAGCTTTGTGAGGAAATGTCTCATGGAACATTGTGATGACAGGGGTCGTGGAGCACTGTGATTACATTGAACATGGAGCATTGTGATGACAAAGGCAATGGAGCATTTTGATGAGAAGGGCATGGAGCATTGTGATGACAACATCATAGAGCAGTGCGATGAAAGGATTAATGGAGCCTTGTGATGAAAGGGGTCATGGATCATTGTGATTACAGGGAATCAAGGAGCATTGTTTTTTTTGGTTTTTTTTGGTTTTTTTTTTAACATCTTTATTGAAGTATAATTGCCTTACAATGGTGTGTTAGCTTCTGCTTTATAACAAAGTGAATCAGTTATACATATACAATATGTTCCCATTTCTCTTCCCTCTTGCATCTCCCTCCCTCCCACCCTCCCCATCCCATCCCTCTAGGTGGTCAAAAAGCACCCAGCTGATCTCCCTGTGCTATGCGGCTGCTTCCCACTAGTTATCTATTTTACATTTGGTAGTGTATATATGTGCATTGCACTCTCTTACCCTGTCACGTCTCACCCCACCCCCTCCCCATATCCTCAAGTCCATTCTCTAGTAGGTCTGTGTCTTTATTCCCGTCTTGCCACTAGGTTCTTCATGGCCTTTTTTTTTTTTCCCCTTAGATTCCGTATATATGTATTAGCATACTGTATTTGTTTTTCTCTTTCTGACTTACTTCACTCTGTATGACAGACTCTAACTCCATCCACCTCATTACAAATACCTCCATTTCATTTCTTTTTATGGCTGAGTAATATTCCATTGTATATATGTGCCACATCTTCTTTATCCATTCATCTGTCGATGGACATTTAGGTTGCTTCCATGTCCTGGCTATTGTAAATAGAGCTGCAATGAACATTTTGGTACATGACTCTTTTTGACCTATGGTTTTCTCAGGGTATATGCCCAGTAGTGGGATTGCTGGGTCGTATGGTAGTTCTATTTGTAGTTTTTTAAGGAACCTCCATACTGTTCTCCATAGTGGCTGTATCAATTTACATTCCCACCAACAGTGCAAGAGTGTTCCCTTTCCTCCACACCCTCTCCAGCATTTATTGTTTCTAGATTTTTTGATGATGGCCATTCTGACCGGTGTGAGATGATATCTCATTGTAGTTTTGATTTGCATTTCTCTAATGATTAATGATGTTGAGCATTCTTTCATGTGTCTGTAGGCCATCTGTATATCTTCTTTGGGGAAATGTCTATTTAGGTCTTCGGCCCATTTTTGGATTGGGTTGTTCGTTTTTTTGTTATTGAGCTGCATGAGCTGCTTATAAATCTTGGAGATTAATCCTTTGTCAGTTGCTTCATTTGCAAATATTTTCTCCCATTCTGATGGTTGTCTTTTGGTCTTGTTTATGGTTTCCTTTGCTGTGCAAAAGCTTTTAAGTTTCATTAGGTCCCATTTGTTTATTTGTGTTCTTATTTCCATTTCTCTGGGAGCTGGGTCTAAAAGAATCTTGCTGTGATGTATGTCATAGAGTGTTCTGCCTATGTTTTCCTCTAAGAGTTTGATAGTGTCTGCCCTTACACTTAGGTCTTTAATCCATTTTGAGTTTATTTTTGTGCATGGTGTCAGGGAGTGTTCTAATTTCATACTTTTACATGTACCTGTCCAATTTTCCCAGCACCACTTATTGAAGAGGCTGTCTTTTCTCCACTGTATATGCTTGCCTCCTTTATCAAAAATAAGGTGCCCATATGTGTGTGGGTTTATCTCTGGGCTTTCCATCCTGTTCCATTGATCTATGTTTCTGTTTTTGTGCCAGTACCAAACTGTCTTGATTACTGAAGCTTTGTAATATAGTCTGAAGTCAGGGAGCCTGATTCCCCCAGCTCCATTTTTCGTTCTCAAGATTGCTTTGGCTATTCGGGGTCTTTTGTGTTTCCATACAAATTGTGAAATTTTTTGTTCTAGTTCTGTGAAAAATGCCAGTGATAGTTTGATAGGGATTGCATTGAATCTGTAGATTGCTTTGGGTAGTAGAGTCATTTTCACAATGTTGATTCTTCCAATCCAGGAACATGGTATATCTCTCCATCTATTTGTATCATCTTTAATTTCTTTCATCAGTGTCTTATACTTTTCTGCATACAGGTCTTTTGTCTCCTTAGGTAGGTTTATTCCTAGATATTTTATTCTTTTTGTTGCAATGGTAAATGGGAGTGTTTTCTTAATTTCACTTTCATATTTTTCGTCATTAGTGTATAGAAATGCAAGAGATTTCTGTGCATTAATCTTGTATCCTGCTACTTTACCAAATTCATTGATTAGCTCTAGGAGTTTTCTGGTAGCATCTTTAGGATTCTCTATGTATAGTATCATGTCATCTGCAAATAGTGACAGCTTTACTTCTTCTTTTCCGATTTGGATTCCTTTTGTTTCTTTGTCTTCTCTGATTGCTGTGGCTAACACTTCCAAAACTATGTTGAATAATAGTGGTGAGAGTGGGCAACCTTGTCTTGTTCCTGATCTTAGTGGAAATGGTTTCAGTTTTTCACCATTGAGGACAATGTTGGCTGTGGGTTTGTCATATATGGCCTTTATTATGTTGAGGAAAGTTCCCTCTATGCCTACTTTCTGCAGGGCTTTTATCATAAATGGGTGTTGAATTTTGTCAAAAGCTTTCTCTGCATCTATTGAGATGATCATATGGTTTTTCTCCTTCAATTTGTTAATATGTTGTATCACATTGATTGATTTGCGTATATTGAAGAATCCCTGCATTCCTGGGATAAACCCCACTTGATCATGGTGTATGATCCTTTTAATGTGCTGTTGGATTCTGTTTGCTAGTATTTTATTGAGGATTTTTGCATCTATGTTCATCAGTGATATTGGCCTGTAGTTTTCTTTCTTTGTGACATCTTTGTCTGGTTTTGGTATCAGGGTGATGGTGGCCTCGTAGAATGAGTTTGGGAGTGTTCCTCCCTCTGCAATATTTTGGAAGAGTTTGAGAAGGATAGGTGTTAGCTCTTCTCTAAATGTTTGATAGAATTCACCTGTGAAGCCATGTGGTCCTGGGCTTTTGTTTGTTGGAAGGTTTTTAATCACAGTTTCAATTTCAGTGCTTGTGATTGGTCTGTTCATATTTTCTATTTCTTCCTGGTTCAGTCTCGGCAGTTTGTGCATTTCTAAGAATCTGTCCATTTCTTCCAGGTTGTCCATTTTATTGGCATAGAATTGCTTGTAGTAATCTGTCATGATCTTTTGTATTTCTGCAGTGTCAGTGGTTACTTCTCCTTTTTCATTTCTAATTCTATTGATCTGAGTCTTCTCCCTTTTTCTCTTGATGAGTCTGGCTAATGGTTTATCAATTTTGTTTATCTTCTCAAAGAACCAGCTTTTAGTTTCATTGATTTTTGCTATTGTTTCCTTCATTTCTTTTTCATTTATTTCTGACCTGATCTTTATAATTTCTTTCCTTCTGCTGGCTTTGGGGTTTTTTTGTTCTTCTTTCTCTAATTGCTTTAGGTGCAAGGTTAGGTTGTTTATTCGAGATGTTTCCTGTTTCTTGAGGTAGGCTTGTATTGCTATAAACTTCCCTCTTAGCACTGCTTTTGCTGCGTCCCATAGGTTTTGGGTCGTCGTATCT